>NC_133824.1:35492888-35801767 GCF_047830755.1 Zonotrichia albicollis
AAGCAGGACTTGCCTTTCCTACACCTGCGCTGGCTGGGCCAGATCTCCTGGCTGTTCTGCACGTGCTGGGTGATTGCACTCAGGATATCTGCTCCATGACCTTTCTCAGCACCAAAGGCAGACTGATGGACCTGTAGTTCCCCAGATCCTCCTTCTGGCCCTTGTTGTAGGTGAACATGTATAATGATGATGATCATCAATGATCTAAAGGCTCTTTTTAAGTCTTTGAATCACAAAATGTTCTGCATACTTCACTGACTTATGAACTGTGTACCTGTTCTTTCTGTCCTTGAGAAAGAGCTTTTGTTTTCCTTTGCAATAGATCTTCTGTTTTAATTTTTGGTAAGTCATAATCTACTGAATTTTAATGCTTTAGATAGTATGTAACAATGTGTGTATATATATGTATATGTATAAAAAATTAAATACGTTACCAGTATCACTGGTTATGTATTTAATATTTGTGAGTAACTACAGTCACTTGGAACCTAATACATGAAAACAGAGATAAGAGTTTTAAAAAGTTGCAGACGTATCCAAAGTCATACGAAGTAGGCACAAAAGGCTGTAGATGTGAAAAGGTGTTGCATCCCATAATTGTGGAATTTGCTGTTAGTATTACCAACACACAGGCAGTAGACATATGTTTATATCATAAAAGATGGTGAAGTGTGTTGTTATATTTAGATGGACAACTGAAATCTAAACAAGAATGTTTTAGCACTATGTAAATTTAATTGGATGGAATTGGACCAAAGGGTCATAGATGTTTATAACAGCAATCCTGTTACTGTTCAATGCAGAGAACAAGGTCAAGGTTCAAGCAAAACAAGGAGGAAAACAGAATTCTTGATCTTAGGGAATGCTAATAAACCCTAGACAGAAGCTCTGAATGGCCAAACAGACTAAATTTAGGCTCTCTGCTTTCTTTCTAGAAATGACTGCTGCATGGTCTGTTATGGCCCTTTTTATTCTTTGGTTGTTCTTCCCTCAGGAAAAGAATTGATTTACAGAGAGAAGGAAACAGACCAGGAGGCAGAGTGGAAAGGACAAGAAGAGGACTATCCCATGTGTGTCAAATTGCATTCATCATAGGTCATGATTGAACACCAGCTACCCTCTCTCTGGTCCAAACAGGCTGATAACCTCCCATTTACATAGGATTCATTACTCATTTAATTCATTTACTGTGTGAATAAATTGAAGACTGAATCCACTGAGTACATCTTGGCAGAGCAATAACATAAGTGTCAAGGATGTAGCCTTACTCTGTGAGTGGTAAGTTTTGCATTGTTTTCAAGTTAAACTTAAAGAAACATGGTACTGAAACAATGTCAATCTCAGAGCTTTGAAAGAGTTAAATCTACACTCAGTTTTTAAAAATATTTTACTCAAATTAAGAATTTTATATTTCAAGTTATATATATATATATATCAAGGAACAAAATTGTGAAAGAAAGCTTTTAATGATATTCATTAAAAAACAAAATAACTGTCAATTCCTTCAAAATTGAGATAATAATGCTTTTAGTCAGGGAAAAAAAAAACATGAATAAACCAGAGAGTTCTTTACAAAGAATAATGTAAATCAGTTAATTCTGATATGACCTCAGTGGCTTACCAGAAGCACCTGAAAATCTTTATTGATAGTGAGCAGTTTTTGCTGGAGACTTGGCTTTATTGCAGTGCTGATCTGTTCTCAGCTGTCAGTGAGATTTCAGAGTGCAGCCTTGGAACTTCTGGTGCAGTTGGAAAAATCTGTGAGTTTCTCATTGCCTAGCTGAAGAATTTTGGAGGAAAGAAACAAACTTTTTTAAAGTGTTCTTATGGTATCTGAGAGTATCGCAATCAGGTCTTGCCACTAACACAATCCTGGAGAAGCACAATCAGTCAAAGAACTGGGAAGAGATTAAAGACATTTTATAAGTTATCATTTGCCTAAAGATTGAAAATGCAATTATCTTAAAAATATTCTGGTGCAGATTGCAGGAATAGGATTCTTCAAAAAGATTAGCTATTAAAAATGAAACAATTTAGAAACATAGAAGATGTGATGGCCAGTACAAAGAATCAAAAAAATTTTCCAATTTTATCAGACATTATCCATTTAGATCTCTTGATTTTCAGTTTTCTTGCATCTTGGTACTAGTTGATAATCCAACACTTCTGTGAATTTCCAGTATATCATAAATGTATCCTTTAGAGAAGAAAACCATTAATGGTTTGGTTGGGGTTGTATAGTTTTGGGGAATTTTTGTTCTTAAAATTGTTTCTTTCTTTAAAAGGAAGAGTATTTTGTCTGCAAACACTCCTCCCTCAAGTCATGGAAATAGCAAAATACTTTCAATAGCTGCTTGTTACCAGTTATGAAAAAGAAATAACCCTGTTTTCTATTCATGTAGTAGTCAGAAAGGAAACGGCATTAAAAGGATGAGTTGTCAAATGTTTGAAAATTGACAGTGAATCACCATATGAAGCTGTTAATGATATTTTTGACTTTAGCTATGACATTTTTTTTACAGCAAGGAGGAAGGAAAAGGAATATTTTCACCCACCTAAATGTCCAGTTCACATAATAAAACAGAACAAAGAACAGTACATATAATTGACTTGATTCTCATGACTGCTTAGCTAACAATCTCTAACACTTTTCATCAGTCTAAAAGTTATTTCATTATATCCTAAAAATATCTTTTAATATAGCTTTATATGTATAACTAAACCATATAATATAATGAAGCCATCCTGGCTGTATATGAGTTACACTTGATGATATGCTTGAGCATAAAATGTATTAATAGAAGGCTACTTTCTAAAAGCTGGATATGGCAAATTCTTTCTTATTATATTAATGTTTAAGATAGTAATACTAAAAAAAGTAAATTTGTCCTTTTCAGTGTTAAATGCATGAATAGAATGATGGACTTCATTTTAGAGAATAAAGAAACAAGAAAAAGTATTTTTTCAGGAACATTTTGTTTTATTCAGAGATGAAATTTTGATGAAGATTGGATGATGTGAGTTATTTGCATAAAGAACTGTTTAATATAATATGTAAATCTCTGGAAATGTTCAGGGCCAGATTGGATGGAACTCTGAGTAACCTGGTCTAGTGAAAGATGTCCCTACCCATGGCAAGAGAGTTGGAACTGAATAACCTTTAAAGTCCCTTCCAACTCAAACTACTCTTCAATTCTGTAATGCTTTGGAAGTTCTGTGCTGTGTTATGGTCCAATGTTTTATAATCCATTACAGATTTTCTTCTTTTTTCAGAATTCATAAAATATATTGCATTACTTTCTACATTAAAACCATGGAAATACTACAAATATGTATATTGTTTTATGTAATCAGATATGGATAAATTATAGATTTAGTTTTTAACTTAATTTAATTTAATATTAATTTTATTTAAGTTATAAACATTTAAAAATATAAAATAAAATAAAATGCTTGAATTGATATAAATATATATAAAATAAATAGTCATATAAAACTAAATTGAATTCTGTTTGGATGTTTGAGGACGTGTCAGAAAAATCATTATATGGTTTTAGAGGTGTTTCTCTACAACAAATCCTAAAGTATACCATATCTTGTTTTTCATAGGTCATACCTCTCTGCGTCAAAGCAAGGGAGTCTTAATTCTAATGACAAGCAGAGAACCAGAACTGAATATGGAGTAAATTAGCAGTTGTTTGCCTTTCTTGGGGCATCTTTGCAAGTTATCATCTTCTCTTTTCTGTACAGCTGCTGTAACAAATACATCTCTGATCCTGAAAGGTATTTTTGCCCATTACAGTACTATATGCAATAAAAAGCTAAGGATTGCATTTGCCAGCATTAAGTGATGATCACAGAATGTAGTTTTGTCCTGCTCTCTTCTATCTCTGTTAGTACAACATCTAGGAAAAACAATGAGTATATGAGTCAATTTATAAAACCTTTATTTTTCTGCAATGATATACAGAAAAGATAATGAAAAAAAAAATTTTTTCCTCATCACCAAGTTTTACCACCAAGTTTATTAAGCTGTTGGTTTTGGGTTTTTTTACATGCAGGGTATAATCTGTGAGCTTGAGGACTCCTTAACAATTCGTACTGCTTCTACCTTAATGTGAGTGTTTCACTTTCTGAACAACCAAGCAGTATTTTGCACAGGTAAAAATGCAGATACAAGTTCCAAGCAACAAAAAAATCCGACCTTAAATATGCATTTTGAGCCTTCATTTTCTTTGTGCTCCTTAAACATGAGTCACTCTTGGCAGGAGCAGCCAGGCTTTCACGTGCACACAAATGGTATTCTGTTTTGACTGGCTATGCTTCAGTAAATGATTTATATATTAACAAAGAGTCAATGACAGACTGATTTTGGATCTGGAGCCCTGGACTGAATCCATTGCAGACTCTGGCACTGATGATTCCTGATTGTTAGTGTTCACAGTGGCAGCATTGGCAGGGTATTAAACAAAAACTTATTTCTGTCTTCCGAATTGCTGTCTTCAACAGCTCATGATTTCTTCTTCAGTTGATCCCTAAATGTAGCAGATAATAGGACAGAAACTGGGAACAAGTATAAGTCAAATTATCTGAAAAATCATCCTGCTCATTATTATTTATACCTTTTCCTCATAGAGGTGGTAGAATATTCAGGAAGTGTAGGTGTTTGTAACTACTGTAAATATCTGCGGGGTTTTGTCTGCAGTGAGAACAGCTGTGAAGTTTAGCTAAATAATCTGGCTTTGCTGATTGGCATAGGTTGTTTTTTAGGGTCATATGGACAATGTGTTACTTAAAACCAGATTCAGTTTTTGAAAACAGAATATTTTACTTACCTTTTTTTTTAATATGTTATTTCCTCATTGGGAAAGAAAAAGCTTATTTTTTCCCTGTTAGCTTTTTCACTTCATCCTGTCAGTGTTTCCAGATTCACATATTGTTTTATCACTGGCTCAGAAGACTTAAAACTGTAGCAAGCTTTGAATTATTCTAGTAAATGTTGGTGAAAAGAAAGGGAAAGTGATGACATTGCCTGCAACAGAAGTATTTTATAGGAAATAATTTTTATAATTTTTTATTCGAGTCAGTTCAATATTATAACTGAGCCACCACTGAAATGACAAAACTCAATCATAAATTTGCAAAAAGAGTTCAATGTTTAAGGGTGAAAACTACTGCATTGTACCAAGGCAAAGAGATGTTTGCTGTGATCTGAGGCTGAAGAAAGTAACAAAACTCTCAGAATAAAGAGCAAGAAATTTTAAAGTCTTAAATTTTTCTTCTCTAAAAAAGATCGCAAAAAGAACGAATAAAATTCTTCAATTGTAATCCTTAGGAAAAAATTGAAAATTTCAGCTGTAGAAAGCAGAACTCTTCTGGTGGAATCATCAGTCAATTTACATAAGGCTATGGAGTCGGAACCCTAAAGTCTGGACTTTGTTGGCATTTGACTGCAACACCCTCAAGAAAAATCAAGGAAATGCAGAAAGTAATGACAATTATTTTGTCCATGGTTTGTTGAATAAATAGCCTGAGATAAAGCAAAAGTCTTCAGAGTTTATGTTTTACTCTAAGTGCTACCAACTGGATTCTTTAAAAAAAATAAAGGAGTTGAGCCACTTGTGCTGCTGTTTATTGTGCTGTAGGAACAAAGAGCAACCCCTACATCGTGCATCTCCTCTTAATGTTAAGGACTTCAAAAACAAGCAGCAGAGGGAACAATAATAAAAGCTTACAATATTTGTGTCAAAGGGATGTGAGAAGCAGAGGAAAAAGACCATTTAAGTATGTTTTGGAAGCAGAAGTAGCAATCTTGGGTTTTTTTACCTTGACTGTTGTATTTATTTTTCTTTGCTTTTCAATTTGTTAGTGAAATGAGGGTCTGAAAGCAAAGGAAGCTTTTTAAAGATTTAGTTAATTTTGGAGGATTTTTCTAATGCTTTAAAGGTTACTAGTGAAAGAATTTTTATGGTGCAAGCATCCAGATTTTCCCCAAAGTTATTTGTCTCTTTACAAAAGGTAACAGATTTAGCCCTAATGTTATACACGGATAAACTTTATAGCTTTAGTTGGTTATCATGAGTTTCTCCTTTGTGTTGTTTTTTGGGTTTTTTTTGTGTTTTTTTTTTTTTGTTTGTCTTGTGAATTTTTTTGGGAGTGGTGGTGGCACTTGTTGGTATGGTTTAGTTTGGTTTAGTTTTTTCCTAAAATATGCTTTAATCCAAATAAAGGAATTACTATTTTTCACCTTACATCAGTCTTTATTTCACTTAAGGTAAAATTTAAACTTGAGTGCTGAGGAATACTTCAGGATGGCAGGTATCTATGTATTGTCTCAATGAGATTCTAAAACAGCCCCATAAAGGCCCAATCCCAACTATTTATGAATTCAATGGCAACAGAAGACTTTGGGAATTTTTACTGAACAATAGAGATTCATGTGATGAAAAGAGAACAGTTCCTAAAATCCAATACAGTATTAGTATTTACTTTCCTTCTGTTCTCAAAGTTTACCAGTTCATTGTAGGTATCTTATACAGTTAATTGAAATTATATTCAATAATGAATGCATTATTGATGCATTGAGATAGCTCTAAATCCACTCTTCTTTTGTTTCTTTTTTTTCCCTTTTTTAATAACAACATATAATTTTTGCTTTCTTTCTTTAATTTCAAAAACTAGCAGGAGAGGAGCTTAAATGGGTATTACTGAGGTGTTTTAATGTCATGGGAAAAGAGGCAGATATTGTGTTTTATGTTTCAGGCTCAGAGGTTATTCTTTCCTGATAACACAAAGCCAGAGCTAATATGTTAATCAAAACAAAATGCACAGCATCCCTTGAAAAATAAGGTCTAGTCCTTAGTTGAGTTATGAATAGTGTAATAATTTCCTTATACAAACTCTCATTCACACAATTTTTCAACATTTCAAGTGTTTGCAACCAGAAAACTTACTTGTGCAAAGTATCGGTGTAGATATGGGAGAACTTGCAAGGATTTCTATTACTTAAAGCTGTGAAAACCTGAAGAAAATGGCCTAATTAACATGCTGATATTGCTTACCTTACCTTCTTACCTTCTTTGCATGTAACTGGTGTCAGAATCGGACCCATTTTTTCTTGCTGAATGTAAGGAACCTGAAAAGGATCAACTTTTTGGAAAGCAAAAGCCATCTTTCAAATCAAACAGTAAAAAATACATTTTTTAACATTAATGCAGCTCATGTGTCACACAGGAAAGTCTGACTGCTTTTTTGATGACTGAGTGGTGAACTATGCAGCTCTGCTCAGTTTTACATTCGTCTGCTTGGATTGGATTTGTCTGGCAGAGAGTATTCCTGTGGTTTGAGTACAAAAGGGAGAGAAATATGATTATTTAGTTCTTTTTAAGCATAAATGCATCCCCATAAGGTGTTGATTTTGTAATTTCCAAATATGAAAGGACAGGGAAAATGCCTCCAGGCAGCTACAGGTATTTGCAGCTTGGTTTGAAATAGGTCCAATCAGTCCCTAGTTTTTTGCAGTTTTGCAAAAAAACAACTTTTTACATGAATACCTTTGAAAAACACCCAAAGGATTTAGTAATTCATCTCTTAATTAGAAGAAACTTCCCAAGAAACCTGGTTCTCTTAAATATGGGAACTTCCAGCTTGAATTGAAGTATGAAGTCTATTTAAAAGTCCTTGGAGCTCTCTTCTTAACTTGACTACTGGTTGTTGGGATTTTTTTAATGACTGAAAAAAATTCTCCTCAAAGAGAAAGATTACAACACCATATTTATAAGCTAAATCTTCAATTATTCTCTTTTTATTGAGGCTAGATTCTACTGTCTTGAAAAGGAATAGCATTTTTCTATGCATAAGGCCTGGTTCAATCCTAGCCATTAACCCACAGGATAGTGCCAGTAGAGGAAAAAAGGATTAACTGTAGATATTGGAACCTGATCATTCTTAAGCTTTAGTTTTTCTTCGAACTTCAGGTACTAAAAGAACAGCAAAATCAAGATATGGATGCATCCAGTTCTAGAAAGGAGCATAATACATCATGGGAGTTCTGAGACAAAATCTGCAAGACCCTATAAGGCTATCACACATGTTCTTATTTTCTTCAAGTATAAATGGAATTTATTTATGCTCCTTAATTTTTAATTAACATACTGAACCTTAGGGGCCCTTGGAGCCCTGAACCCCCTTGAGTTCCAGAGAACTCAGGTAGGTTTGATTCAGTAAGGCACTGTACTCCAATTCAGTAAAAATATTAGAGCTGAACATTTTAGAATATTTTCAGGATAGAATTTAACATCTATCTAATTGACTGTCTTAGTGGAATCTCACAAAACATTTTTGTTATTCCTTCTTACCAAATACCTCATGAATTAACAAAAATGCATTATTTTACCTCAGTTCTCTCTGAAACAAAAGTAATGTTTTATATTCAGGTTTTAAATAATTTAGTTTTACCCATTTTTAAACAGATATACAAAGGTTGTGCTGGTATACCTGTATTTTTCAAATTCCTATTTCTGTCCAATCAAAATTGATGGTGCATTGCTAGCATAAAACTAAAGGCAGTGGGAAACAACTGAGAAATTCCTATTGCGTGGAGACCTTGTCAAGAGAGCTACTGCATAGTTCTCTGGATAAATATGTGCTGAAACACTGAGGTCAGCAACAATCACTGCCTCTTACACTGTGGAAACTGAAGTTAAGGAATCATATAAAGCGTTCAGCAGAAGTCAAATTTTTAATTTTTTTTTTTTAATTTGGTCAGGAAATTACCTTCTTGCAATTTT
The DNA here is from genome assembly GCF_047830755.1 of Zonotrichia albicollis. Lineage (NCBI taxonomy): Eukaryota > Metazoa > Chordata > Aves > Passeriformes > Passerellidae > Zonotrichia > Zonotrichia albicollis. Next base: position 35,501,678 of record NC_133824.1, read on the forward strand.
GACCTTCATATTATTTGAACAAAATAAGGCAAATTTAATCCTACTGGTGCTTGGGGATAACAATAAATTTATTTTGTTCGTTCTTGTGGACATATATCTTCACTTTTCCTTCAATAGTCAAAGTATCAGGTGTTTGATCAGGAGGAGATTTCTATTTTTCACCCCAAAAAAAAAGAATGTTAGAGGGTGGCTTTATATGGTTTCAGTCATGTCAAAAAGATAAAGCAGCCTGTTAATCTAGCATTGTCTGATAGAAGAGAGAAAAGATTTTAAGGCATTTTTTTCTTTATTTATTTCTTAAATAACATGTATTTATTTGGAAGAATTTTTAAAATCTCAGGGGAAGGAGGCTGTACTTTTAGCTAGAATATTTCTTCGCCTGAGTGAACAGAAACAAGTGTCTGCCTTTGATAACTGTGCAGACATTCGACTGAATATTAAAGAGGGTTGGCAGCTACAGTATAAACTGGGGCACTTGCCATTTCTGGACAAAATGTGTCATTCTTACTGGAAAGTCAGCAAGTAAATGCACCAGCATTTTGCCTGCTGTGGTTCTTTTTTGGCAAACTTGAAAATGAAGAAAAAATGAGCTGAACTGGGAATTCTTTAATCTAGTTATTTTCAGGAGATGAGTTTCCAATTTACCTTTAAATGTTGTGTTGTTATTTAGTGGCACACCAGAGCTCAGGGAGGTTGGCTGTATGTATAAAAAAATGCTGGATAAAAACACAGCTAGTAAATAAATTTAAAAAAAGACTGCTCTGGTCATTAAAAAGCTTACAAATATTTGGACAGGCAGAAGGGTAAATCAGTCTGCAGTATCTCCCTGAAAATCCATGCACACCCAGCCAGTATTCTGTAATGTGCTATACTGTAAAACACTGCTTGCATGACTTCTGCTACAGTAGTCTACATGGCACTGTGTTCCTGAAAAAGCTGCATGTCTGATATTGCTGAGATTGCTACCTGCTCTCAGTTTAGGTGCTGCACATTTTAATCCTTGGAGGAGCTGGTGTTTTTTAAAAGCAGTGTCTCTCTGCTGTGGGTTAAAGTTGGCACGGAGATGGCAAATACTTGTAGCGAGGACCGAAACTTGAACCTTTTCTCACTGGTATCAATTATGAAAGATCAATAGCTTTGGGTACTTGGAGAGCTGGACTGCTGCTCTGGAAATGCTGGTAGCTCTTATCATCAGCTCCCATCCATGAACAAAAAGGACCTGTGCTTGATTTTTCATGCTGATGTTATTTTGCACACCTGCAAAGCAGCAGCATCAGCCCAACCCTTGTAGTCGTTAAGTGCAACATCTCTGTGACCTGATTATGTGAGATCCTCATAGTTTTTGTATCCTACTTTCTGCCTCTACTGCTTTAGTTTGATGCCTGTGATATGAGGAAACCTTTATTCAGCTCAAGTACCTAGCACAACAAATTTCTGTGGAGTAAGAAATGACTGGTCTGTATGAAATTTCTAGACATGTTCTAGTTAGGTGAGAAGTAATATTTCAAAAATGTGAAATCCACATTTGCCATTAATGGTTCTTTGAGACACCTGTTTATTTGATATTGGGAGCAATGTATTTAATAATACTTGGTTGATATTTTTAAATTGCATTGCAGATGTTCACCAGAGTTACTTGTAGAAGTACAATTAAAATGTATTTTTTATATTTTTAGTAATTGTGACCATATTTTCTTTCTCTCCCGCTGAAACTGGTAGGCCAAAATTCTACAATGTGAACAAACCTTCTTCAAGACTCTTGAAGTTATTCTGAGTTCCTCATCTTTACTGTCACCTTTCTGTTTTTTTTCAGCTTTTCCTGTCTCCTTGTTTTGCTATGAGATTGTATTATCATATTCAGAGCAATTTGCACTTCTATAGCTAAGCTCTCAAAGTGCTGATCAAACATTAATAAAGCTTCACAGTGGAGCTGCTTAATATTTTGATCACCTTTTTCATGGAACACACATATTCATCACAACCAGGAGCATGTTTTGATAAATTTTCCATTTAGAAAACATTCTGACAGAGTTCTGAAGCAGGCAAAGCCTGTATATTTCAACAAGAGTTTCACATATCTTGCAAACAGTTTTTCATTTAAGTGATAATCAATAATTGAAAAAAAGTGAAGCCAAATGAAGCATCTTAAAAGCATAAAAATAATTTTAAAAATAGAATGATAAGATGTGAATTGAGCAAATGTTTAGTTTCGAAATATTTGCAAAATTTCAACTCAGTGTCCTATTTGAGATCAAGGAAAAAATTGCAAAAGGGAGTTGAAGTGGTGAATAAATTGCTGACCTGTGTTGCATTAGATACCAAATTTTGTCCTGAAAAAAATGCCAAGAAAAAAGATAATTTGCATAATATAATGTATACCTAATGTATAATTAGTAAAATCTCAGGTCACTTACAGATATAATTATTTTTCTGACTATTCACAGAAACACTTTCTGCAGTAAGCAATAGCAGGCAATCCCAACAGCAGCATTCACTTTTCTGTTTTCTTATTGTTCTAAATTACAGCTGACCTTGTCTCACACCAATTAATGCCTTTAATGATTTTTAGGCTAAGAATGTTGGAATCCCTAATATTCATTGGCAAAATTCAAGTTTGGGTACATTTAACATTAATGATTTAACTTGCTGGCCCTATAGATATTTTCTTTGTGTTTTAAACAAATTCAAATATATATTAACACAGTTAAGTGCTACTGTGCAGTGCATTGTACCATTTGAGAAGCAGGAGATATGAGCAAGTGAACAAGGGCTGATTTAACCCCTATGTGCATTGGTATCACACTGCATAGAAGACACATGACACGCAGGCCTCATATAAATGAGAAATTTCAGGCAGCAGTCAAAAGAAATCACTTAGAGCTTGTTTTTGTGAGAGTCTTGCTTTGAAACCGATCTGATCTGTTTATAGACAGATGACATCAATGCTAAATACTGAGGAAGGAGACAATACACAATAATTATTCCCAAAGTTATTTTCTAGGACCTGGATAGGAAGCTTCATTCAGTAGGGTCCTGGGGGGCTATGGAAAGATGCTCAGCTCTCTGCTGGAAAATGCACAAAATTCATGCTGCACAGCAGCACTCAGTATCTTCCAGGATGAAGCCCATCATGATCATCAAGCACACTGATCCGAGTGCAGTCTGATCCAAGATTTTAATTTAATTTCTGCTCTCCAGAATCAGGAAGTTCATCAGTAAGATCCGCCGTCATTTGGCACAATGGGATTATAGGGTCAGCAATTAGATGCTGTCATGAAAACAATATGCTTAGCACTGGCCTTTCTTATTCCTTTCCCATTTAGAAATTATCTGCTGCATTTAGTTGATTTTTCTCAGTGATTAAATGTATAGGTTTTAAATAATTATTTCTTGGCTACATCAGTGTTAAACTTCATTCTGCTGATAACCCTGAGGGGGGCCAAACTACAATGAGGAACTAAAGGAAATATACTCTTGTAGTAAGTAGTCTCTTATACAATTTTTAGTCTCTTATCTTAATCCAACTCTCTTTGTTGTATTTTTTGTTTGTTTGATTTGTAAATATTCTATTCAAATATGACAGGAGGCATATTAATAGGACTTGTCTTGCAGCTAGTTCTCTTAATTCCACAGATCTATCCTAAGTTAGTCAGTGTAACCTTGCTGCTATTCTTCCTTTGTGGAAGTGGACTCTAGACTCTGTGTTGGGCTAGTCAAACCAAAGGAACATTCAATCAAGCCCTGCTCAGCAATGGCAGGCTGTTATTAAAAGCAGGCAAATGCCTCCTCTCTTGCTGAAGTGGTGGGCAAGCAATACTCCAAATAAAGTTCTTGTACTCCTGTGGTTGAGAAATTTATATAGAAATGGGGAAGATTTTGCTCTTAATACCTATTCAGCAAAGTTTTGCATAAAAAAAAATTTACATGGATGTGAAATATAGAATCAAGTCTAGGAATGAGGACTAGAAATCAGGACTCCATTTTCTTCTTTCTCTTTTTCTCTCAGCCTATGCTGCATGCTTAAAATATCAAGAATTGTTTTTATATATCTTTGAAAGATTTTAGCTTTAGAAGGCAATTGTCTAGGGAGGAACATCAGATGGGGTTTTTTTCCAAAGTGGCCATTGCTCAGTTTTTACTCAGCTAGCTCTAAATGTGTCTCTTTTCAGTATCCAATTGCCTTTTGATTTTGTTTTGAGAGGTCTTGCATAATGCAGGGAGAAGTACATGCCTAACATAGCTTTCTGTGCTCCACTTCAGAGAAATTGGAGAGTAATGTGGGAGGGAGTGAGAAGTTCTCAAAAAGCTACCAGAATCTACCTTTACCTTTCAAAATTCTTTATGCCTTGCCTAAGGACAAAGAAAAAAAAAAAATCTGTGTCGTGCTGAGAACTGAATTTTTTCACGTGTTTTTTTCCTCAAGCACATGTCTATTCTTTCTAAGGGCTGACCCAGTGTAGCTTAATTTATGAAATCTGATCAGAATGCAATTCTTTTTAAATTTTGGCTAATTTACTTTTTATGTTATTATTGTAAAAGTTTCGAGCAATAGTTAAGATGTGATTCTGCAATTTCAGATTTTGCACAGAAAGCCTAGCTCTACCTTGCAATTAGCCCAGTTGGTCAGGGTGATAATGACATCAGTGTCATGGCTTCAGTCCCAATGCAGGCCGTTTACTTAAGAGTTGGACTCAATGATCCTCGCAGATCCCTTCCAACTCAGAATATTCCGAGGATCTGTGACTGTTATCTATGGGCTTCTCTGGGCTGTCCTAGCAACATCAGAACTCTGGCAGGGCTAACCTGTGCCCATTATATCTGTAAAACATTAGAAACACCTTTGACTTCCTATCTTCTGAATACATTCCATTTCATAAGGAGCTACACCCCTGCTATATTTTAAATTTGTAAAACTGGCACCAGTAATGCAGCACTCAATCTGCTCCATAGGAATTGAAAAATGAAAACAATGATCAGCCAAAGTCTATTTATTTATTTATTTTTCCTTTGCTGAAAATGCAAATAGTTCAGTGCCATGAAAAGTTATTATTGCTGCAGTAGAGATATCCCAGCATCTGGTTATTGGTGTTTAGAAAGGAGAGCTATACTTTTGAGAGTGGAGTTTTCTTATAAAGCATTGCAACTACTGGGTTTATGAGCATCTAAAGATTCTCCAGTGTTCAATGTTTTATATTTACAGTGCTCTAGATTCAGGAGAATTTCAGACCAGTGATGAACAGCAAAATGCTTGATTAAAAATAAACCTCTTAAAATCAAAACAGTTTCTGGCTTTTCTTCCTCTGCAGTTTCCAAGGAATTCTTACAGCAGTATGATAGAAAGTATGATTTGATTTTATGACTTTTTTAAAGTCATAGTTTAAAGTTAAAATAACTCCACTTTTACGCTGGAAGTAGTTTTATACTAGGAAAAGAAGAAATGGTTGGGAGATTTTATGGTCTGCAGATGAAATGGAAACCTTGCCCCCAAGTTCTGTTTGCAAGGAAGCAGAGAAATTGCAATCTTTAATGGCTGCAGTCTTTTGAACATTGAAAGTTTAAAAAGAGAAAGAATTATAGAAAGACCTTCTGTATCCCATAGCTGTGCAGTTCCAACAGATATATTTTATTTTTTTTTAATTCAACTATACCTAGCCTGAATTACTGTGCTCCCCCTTAGTTTTCCTGAGGTACACTCAAACTTTTAAAATACTCCATTTATGTTACTTTTACATAAACCTCCATAGAAGCAAAAAATTGAACTAGCTCGTCGCTTACCAGTTTTTGAGAAGAGAACAATATCAATTTTATTAATCTGGCGTTTGCCTGTGCTGCAAGCAGGAATCTGGTAAATAAGAAAGCATATATCTATTGGCCTGTGCTTTAGCAATAAGCTGTCACATCTATGGCAGCAAACTTTGGCTGTAAGAATGGATTCCAGTCAATAAGACTCTTGAGACAGTTTCAGTCTGGATCTGAGAAGATATTAGTTCATAACTTACAATATAACCTGACAGTAAGCCGTCTCTTTATTTTCCGTTTTCATTGACAGGTCCTGAAAAGTCCAGTTCTACCTGTTGTTCTGGGCACTAAGGTGCTTTCTTCCTGATGTCATTTTGTCTATATGGAAAAGGGTTTCATTAAGAAGCCAAAGCTATAGGCTTATATATAGAAGAAATGGACAAAAATTGGAGAGTTTCAAGTCAGACACAAAGAAAGGCTCCTGAATTAAGTGTATCAATCTCTAATAAGGTTTAAATTGCTAAAAAAACCCCACAGATATTAACAGAATAATAGTTCATGAAAGTACTTTCAGAACTCCTTGAAATTAACTGACCATTTGAAAAAAAAATGAACTATGTCATTCTGCTTTTTTAATATTTGTGTGATGAAAACTAGTATTTTTAATGACCTAGAAGAAATGACCTGCCAGTTATCAAAATTATAAAGAAGTTTAGAAAATAATGCACTGCCAGAAAGATTTTCCTTTTTAAGATATCAACTTCATATAGATAATAAGGAAGAAGAAGGCTTGTAGAAATGTTTTCCATAATTTTGAAACCATTAATCTGGAGGATTCCTAATTTAAATCTAGATTATGACTGAAAGTCTACAACCACCATAAGGGTTTATGGAACTTACTGTCTTGAACTTAAAATAGCAATTGAATTTTTCAAGCTGATGGAACATTTCCGATTGAGAGTTGAACAATATTACAGGGTATTCACCTCACAAATTAATGATTTTTCCTGTTTATGAAGACATTCCCTTGTCAATTTTGAAAAGTTACAAAAGATGAGAAAAGTAGAACAGTCACATAGCTTGGAGGGAGGTTAATCACACCAAGTTTTGATGTCTTTCTGATGACTGTGCAAATTGTTTTTTAGGTTATACTGAATATATTAGGTTGGTGAGTTGACTCCAGTGAGAGCCTGGACAGCTGTTTTGTAGAGATGGATTTATGCTGTAAATATCAAGATGGGGTGAAAGCATCCTATGAAATTCAACACAGAAAGTAAAGGAGTACTCAGTTATACAGGCTGTACTTCCTAGAAGTGTGGGGAGCAATGGAAGATGCTGAAACAAGATTTTTGTCTCTTCATTAAGCCAATAATGTTCTGCCATTGTAAAAAGATGATGTGCTTCTTAGAAGGAAAAACATTTTGCAACATACAAAGGGAAGGGAAAAAAATAACAGAATTGTATGTAAGAGAGCAAGAAGAATTATTTTCAGGAATGTGTAACTACTGGAAATTATTCAAGAGGCAGTTTATGGGTGGAATCAGACCTCACTGAATAGGACATATGAGAAGGACATGAGGCATGAACCAGTATGATAAATATCTGAGTTAAAATAATGAGGAGAAAATAGAAATAGAATGTATACAAAAAGAACTGAATATATACTGGGCAAATATTTTTTTACTATATTCCCAAACTGTGTGTTTAAGTAAAATATAATTTTAAAATTTTGTTATTGTTTTAGAAAGTAGAGGATGTCAGCTAAAGTTGACATATCAGATAGTGTATTCATTTTGCGAAAAAAAAAGTAATGAAGAATTTAAGCCTAAGGAACTGTAAGTTTTAAAAAAACTAGAGTACCTAGTGAAACAAAACCAAGACACCAGACAGAAACAGCATTATTAAAAAATTAAGCCACAGAACATGTGTCATATATATGAACTGTGGAAAACCAGCTATAGCAATGGTGGACATTCAATCATAATTCAATTTTGTGCATTTATATGGTTTTTTACAAAGGTATAGATCTAAGCACATGTGCTGGTTTAGGGCAAATTTGTTAAAGAATCTGCAAAGGAGGGCCCCTCCAGAAAGCAAAACCCACACGGCCCCTCCCCCCAACCGGTTTGGGAAAAATTCCTCGGAGAGAGGTGGAAAGAACCTGTTTATTTGACTGGCCCCGCACCCCCAGCACACAAAATGAACAATACCCGATGACACCGCTCTGAGAAAGATGGCAAAATCAGAAAGTCTCTTTCGGGGGTGGTTGCTCTGTTCTCAGTCCCTCCGGCGCTGGGCCAGCCGCTGCAGCCAAACCCTTGGTGTTCCTGGGTCCCAGTCCGGAGCAGGTTCGAGATGGTCGCAGGAACAGGAGAGGAGAAACAGTCCAGGAAGCAATGTGGACTGTTTAGCTAGAACTAGCTAATAAGCAGAGGCAGAAAGCAGAGCAGAAGCAAGAGCAGAAAAAGAGAGCAAGCAAAAGCAGCAAGCAAAAGCTGGAAGTAAGAAAAAACAGCTCTGTGTACCGCTTGTCTCTGTGTCCTGATAAGAGAAACCCAAACAAAACTTCCACTCTTCAGTGCCAGTCTTAAAGGCACAGAACAGATGAATGGGGATATACAAGCATCATAACGTCACCCCAGGACAGCACAAAAGTCTAAAACCGGTGTAACCACATTCTAATAGTGTCAAAAAAATAAAGCCATTTGAATAATTGGCACGCACGTATAAAAAAAAAAGGTAGCAATTTATTGACTTTGGGATTATCACTAGTTAGCAAAATTTTTGACATGACTTTTAAAAGATGACTACCAGACTATGTAACCACCAAATGATAAAAACAAAGAGATTAAATTCTAACGGATAGTAGAAAAAGGTAAAAGAGGAAATATGGCACTGAGCATCATTCTCTAATTAGCCCAGCTGATTAGAGAATGGTGCTAATAATGGCAAGGTTGTGGGTTTCATCCCTGTATGGGGCACTCACTTAGGAGTACTTGATGATTCTTGTGGGTCTCTTCCAACTCAGAATATTCTGTGATAATGTGGTAGAGCACCATGTGTGACCCTTTGCAGGATGCAAGGTAATGTTGTGTGCAGGATGACTTCCAGTGAAAGAGATTTTGTATGAAATTATTCTTTACTTCTCAAAGATGACTGTTAAATGAGAACAAATTTAGGAGCTGAAACCTTCTTCTACAGTAGAAAGATGGGGAGAAATAAGCATAAATCTCTAAAATGCTTAAACTACACAGGAGAAGAGAGTAGATTAAACTGCACAATCTGCAAACAAGCTAGCAATCCAATGCAAAAATATAGTAGAACTAAATGCTGAGTACTAAGTTGAATCAGAGAATGCTTGTGTTTTATATACAAATACATATTACAAGTTTTTTCCTTTAGAGAATAAATTATGCCAGCTACTCACAACAACAAAGCTCTGGACACTGAAACAAGCTCCCCAGGGAAGTGATCACAGCACCAAGCCTGCCAGAGTTCAAGAAGTACTGGGACAATACTCTCAGGTACATGGGGTGACTCTTGGGGTTATCTTGGTGATCCTTGTGCACCCCTTCAAACTCAAGATATTCTGTGATTCTGTGAATGTTGCTGAGTGAGACTAATGGTATGAACACCCTGAGTTCATGTGTCCCTAACACAAATTCTTGAAAACATTTATTAGTTATACTAACCTTGAAAATCTAAGAGCACATTGTGAGCACATTAATCACACCACCTGTGAATACTGCCTGCTGTCTGCTGCTTCTTGTCTTCTGCCCACTCTCTCTCTCCTCACTGCTTATTCCCCTTTGTCTGGAATGTATTTCGTGATTTCTCAAATGCCGTTTCTATAGTTGTCATTGAAATTCTTTCAAAGATTCACTTTTTCTTCAATTCCAGCAAATATAGTCCCAGTAACTTCTCTCCCATGGTGTTTTGACAGAAGAGAAAAAGAGGTATGTCAAAGAAGCATAAAACAATTTCAAATATTCACTTTCCTGTTGCTACCATCTTTTTATGTCTATTCTTTCTTGTAGTATTTTATATGCATAAGACTATCTTTGTATTTTTACTTCCTTAGCCACAGTTAGTATCATTGTTGTTACCTAAAAAAGAGACAGCAGTTTAGTCAATGACTTGGAGGCACATTTTATAATTTGTTGCTGCAAAAGGCCTTGTTCTCCATTCAACTTCCACACAGAGCAGCAGTGTAATGGTTCCACTGTCAATTGAATTGCAGGTTTAAATGGCGTAGATGAAGGAAGAACCTAATGGGGAGAAATTACAAGAATTAGGAGACTGGTGAGCTATTGGTGAGGATCCTATCTGGCTGTTATCTTCTTACTTGCTTTCAGGCATCATTAGTGCTGTGTGCTGGCTTATGCTCAAGGAGCATAGAAGGAAACACAGCCCACCAACAGGGAGGATCACAGACTATTTAGCATTTCACTTTCCAAGTGAGATCTAGTTTTCATTTGCCTGTTTGGATACAATACAAGCCCTGGTTCTTTTGCTGATCATTAAACTGATGCTGCTCTGATATAAATGTCACACCTGGACAGCTACACTGAAATTCTAGGAGGTGCTCGGGATATTCAGCAAATTACTGAGCTTGATTTTGCAACAGTAAAATCTATAGGGCCTGTACAGTATTTCTGCCTGTGAACTGGAAGCAGAGGTGGACAAAGAATAGAAGTGGTACCCAGAAGCATATATACATAATTTTTTAGGTCTATTCTTCCTGTTCTTCCCCCTTTTTCTGTGTGACTTTCATAAATTAAGCTGTCAATCCTAGAAATCTCAGTTCTTGAGATATGTTCTCACCTAGGGAAAAAGAAAAATGACTGGCCTTCTCTCAGAGGCCATCATAGAGTGCCTACATATCACCATACCATCTTAAAAAAAAAAAAACCAAAAAAAAAAAAAAAAAACCCAAAAAAAAAACCAAAAAAAAAAAAACCACCCAAACAAAAACAAAGGAACAAACCCCTCTCTTCTGCAGAATGTGCTATGAGTTTGAGCATCAGTTAATAGTATATGTATATGAGAATGTAAACACATACTGCTTCCTAAATTCATACTGTTTGGGCAAGCAGAAGGTGGGTCAAAAGAACAAAGAATTCACAGTGGAGATGTGAATTTTAGGTTCAGGTTTTGTAACTTGCAGGATGAAATAATGCTCTCATATGGTCTTACTCCTTGTGCTGTCCCCTGCTGCCGCATTCCCTTCTGTAAATCTCTGAAGTTTTAAAGTAAAAGACCCACTTTCCACTAAAGGGAAAAGCAGTTTTCTACAGGTTTGAGACTTAGTCTTTTCCAAGTATTTTATTTCATTGGGTTTGAATGCTATTGAAATCTCAGGATTCATTCCTTTCAAATGACATTTTATTGACCATAAATCAATCACCATTTGGGTGACCAGTTAGAAACACACAAAAGAAACATCATTTGAAAAAAAATACTGTTCATCAACCCTCCTGAAAAAAACATTTTCCCAAATATTGAGGAAGGTAAGCCAAAAATAGGGTTTTTTTGTTGTTGAGGTTGTTCTCTGCTCTTCTTAGTACCTTGTTCACATGCAGATCATACATTGGTGTGCTTTATGTAATTACAGGCAAATAAATAGTGACATATATATGTAAAAAAGATTAGAATCAAACAATTTTTTGGTAGTTATTGGCTTGCCAAAGTAACTAAAACTGGAAAAAATTTGTGATAAAAATAGGAAAATATTAATTGCTTTCATTCTAAATAGTTATAAGTAACACCAAGAAAGGAAAAGGGACTTCTTTATGTATGACATGCTAAATTAAACTAGGCAGAGTACCAAAGTGTGCGTTGTAAAGAAAAAGTGATCTGAAAAAATCATGCTGAAAGCATGTGAAAAAGTATGCTCAAAATAAACTCCTAATCTTTTCTAACAGAAAAACTTTGGATGTGAAATGCATGTTTTTTGCCTCCAAAAGCTGAGATTTAGTTTTCTTTCTGATCTCCTATATAAATAATCATCTCAAAAATAGTAATAGGACAAAATCCAAAAGTGCAAACAATTGAGGGAGAATAAGCTTCAGAACGAAAATTTTGGAAATTTCTGGAAAAAAGTTATAGATACAATTTTTGGACTAATCTCTCCTCTGCTAAGTCAAAAGCTGAAGAAAAAATAATTGAAAGATCACTATTTATTCCTTCTTTGTTCTGAGAGTGCTCAATTTCTCTTAAGAGGAAGATTTGCTGATTCATGAGGCATAGAGAGCAGAAATGTCCTCAATTTCTGCAGAGTGAAAACATCAGCAATTTTTCAGCATGAAGAGACAGAAAGCTTGACTAAAAATACATAAAAGCACATTTGGAATAAGAGGAAAAACAAGCTAAAAATATTACTTGGATGAGCATAACCTATTTAGGTGCTGCACAACCACTGCTAGATTATGTAGTCTCGTATTTCCAGTGCTTTTACAAGGTCATCCATTAACCCTGATTTCTTTTCAAAATGTCTCAATCCAACTGTATTCAGCAGAGCTGTTGTTTAGATGCACACATTTACCTTTAGCTCTTCAGTTCACTTCATCCTTTGATTGCAAGCCTCCTCTCAAATGAGTGACTCATCTATGGTGATTGAAATTACCAGTCTGAGAATAGAGTAAAACTCAGCATAAACATTTGAGTTAACTTCTGAGAAGTAATGCTGGGTTTTATTTTTTTTTTTCCATTTCTTACATGGTAAGCAGAGTGTGGACTTAAGCCTGTGTGAGCACTGAGACTGCAATCAGTTTTTGGTACTGGGTATGCATATTTTATGAATAGTTATTTGGATTTTTCTCATATTTCTTCTCTCCATCATCTCTAATACCAATAGGCAGCTATTTTACAAACACAGCTGATAAAGTGTTGCAGGGGAAAGTAACTAATTCATGTTGATTTTTTTCAATAAGAAATAAGCCCCATCACAGGTAGTATCACTTCTAATCTTCTGCTGCATTATAGTGAGCTACACAAACCTCCTGGGGTGCACAAACCTTCAGAATACTTTTAAGATATTCAGAAAAATGAAGAACAAAATCAGGTAACAATTCTAGAAATCCAGATCAGGAGGTCCTAGAAAGCTGAGTGAATTTCTATGAGGGGAAGGAATTCTTGAAGCTCTGAGACTGTTTTTCTGAGTTCAGGGAGCAGGAGCATCTGCTCCTGCACTTAAAAAGCACCTGGGCAGACACTCAGATGCAGAAAAATGTAAGTTCCTCCTCAAAGTGAAAAGAAGATAAAGTAAAAATGCTCCTATTTTGAACTAGCTTATGCTAAAACAGCTTTTAAAAATCATCTAGTCCCTGGTATCCCTCTTGATATTACTGTGTCCCAAAAGATGATAGAATCCCATGCTTCCTAGAATTCCAGGCATGAAAGCATGAAGATTTAAAGTAGTTTTCAGAAGCAGATCATCATATAGGAAATATTTGTTATCAGAAGGTGTTTGTGTATTAAAATAATTTCTGATATTAAAAAATATTATTTCCTTAGAAAATTACAGCAGCTACCCTTTGGTCAGCTGATGCTTTTACTGGGTGAAGTGTTACAAGCAGTCTAGGAAGCAGGAGAGTTAATGAAGCATGAAACACAGTGGTAAAACTCAATCATTGGGGTAAATCTACCAGTTTTCTCCTCATCAATTTATGTCTGTTTATATAGATGATACAGATTTTTTTTTAAAAGGAACAAAAGAGGAGCAAAGTAGGCTGGCTGTGTCCAAGACAAGGAGTGGATTCTTGAATGTGGAAGATAAGTGATCATTATCATTAAGAATAGAGAAGTTTTATAGTTGATTGACACCACATTGTTATAGTCTGGCTCTAAAGTGAAATAAGACAAAAGGAGGCTTGAAAGAGTGAAAAGTGCTTCTTTCTCCCAGGACTTTGGTTTTTTGGGTTTGTTTTTTGGTTCTGTTTTGGTTTTTTTTGGTTTTCTTTTTTTTTGTCTTTATTTTTTGTCATTTGTTCTGTTTGTTTGAGGTTTTTAGTTTATGTTTTTGTTGTTGTTTTGATTTTTTTTTTTGTGGGCATGAAAATGCAGAATTTTCTTATCTAGGAAGGGCATATTATGAAAGATGTCAAAATCATGATAGATAAATGTATTTCATCCCTTCTAGCACTTAATAATTCCTGTCTTACTGTGATAGGACCAATCATAGAGACACGCTTTCAATCTTCACACAGTGCCAAGAAACACGCAGCTTGAGATTTTTGCTGGGAGATTGCCAGCTCCTCAGGGAAAGGGTTATTTTGCAAAATAGATGGAACAAGCCATCTTCATGGTGGTGAGGTAACCTATTCAGAAAGCAAGAGAAGCTTTGAGAACTTATAAAGGCTTGAAACAAGCCTATTGTGGAGTTTGTTGGCTTGTTTGTTTTTCCAAAATGTTCAGCCAAAAGCTACTGTACAAGTTCACCAAGCCTCTTTCACAGAGCATCCCAAACCCAAGCTCTCCAGCCTTCAAGTTGAGAGTGCAGCAAATAGCCTCTTTGCAAAGGTAAGGTCCTTGTTCCATCTCGAGGGAATGTTTTCCTACTACAAAGTCAGAATGGATTTGGTTTTGCATGGAATATGGTCTGGAGATAAAGATCCTTCATGGACTCTAAACTCTATCAATAGACAGCACTTGTGCTTCTTTCTGATGAATTGAGGGAGTAACAGTATCTTGGAAAGCACAGAGACAAGCCTCCTTCATTTATCCCTCTCAGGAAATAGAAGAGGAGGGATGGCATTAAAAGAACCCAGAAACAAGTCAAAACAAAAACAATCAAGCAAACAAAACAAAAAAAGAATAAAACTGATGAAACGAACTGCTTTAGGCATTTCCCTCTAGCAAACCAGTACTAGATGCAATAGTGGCAATAATGATTAGCCATGGTGAATTTCAGAAAGTTAAATGAAACCCTAACTCAGAAAACCTGAGCTATTCTCCAAGCAGGTCAGTCCCAAGGGAATATCTATTAGACAGCCTACTGTGATATCTAAATCTCTACGCATTCAGGAGTAAAGAAGGAGAAAGAAGCTGAATTAAGATACGAAGTAATAGAACTGGTGCACACTGACCCCTTAACGGGGTTTGTTACAAACACAGCAATGCCCAGCACAGCATCCCCAGAGGCTTTTGAGACCGTGGTACCAAATAAAGTACCCCTGACAGGTTTCTGGGTTGCCAGGGGTTTTTTTGCTAAAAATACATGCTTCAAGTTTAATGCCTGAATCTCCTGACACAAACAGAAAAAATTAAAGGAAGCAAATACAACAGAAGTAAGAGACTGTTGAGAAATTTTCAGTGGAGATGTTATCTTCATGATGAAATCCTGGCTTACAGCAGTTGGACAGTAATGTTAAGTGGTGAACCATGATGGCTGAATCCACTTCTTATTGTCAGTTGCCAACAGATTTTTGGGTGACAAGAGGAATTCAATCTGACACTTTCAGAAGCGTGACTGCCAATTTTGTGAGAAATATGTTTTGCTTCCTAATCCTCAACTTTATCCACAGCCCTTCCCAGACAGGCCTGTTTTCATAAAAAGCTGTGAAGATCTCCTTCAGTGTCCCAGTGATATTCACCTGTAATCCCCAGCAGGTTTTTCTGGCTCGCTGGGTATATATCTATAAAATCAAACAGATTGCACTTATTTTTTTCTCTCAGTAGTATTAGAAGTTTGGAATGATTTGTAGAATATTCTCTTGCAACTATTAGATCCAATTGGTAAGGAGGTAAAGGGATTAGTCTCTGTATTTTTAAACCCTAAAATGAAGGGATGTATTCCAAAGCACACGTACAAAAATACAGTAACAAACAGCAATATATAAACACATATAATTTGGATTTTGAATGTTAATACTACACACTCCTCCTGGCATACAATTTTCCCCAAATTGGATGTTGTCTTCAGGTCACTTATACTCTGTGGAAATCCTGAAATTGGAAGATGGATCGGTCAAAATACATCCACAGATTTCCTGAGCCTGCTTAGCTGATGCTCAGCTGCCACTGACAAAAGAAATTTTATAATATTTTGAGCCAAACCATTGACATAACAGATTCTTACCACTGACAAATTTCCAGATATCTCATTTTAACTGTGGCATCCGTTAAGGTTTTTCTTTTTAAAAACATCAGAGCACCTCTGCATGTTATTGGGTAGACATTTTCAAGATTCAGATGTATGAATATTTACTGGAAATGCCAATAACCACCATGGAGGACTAATGAAAACATAGGAACACATCTTTCCTAATTTTTAACTCAAAATATTATTTAGTTACACATTCATAGATTGAAAATTATCAAATGGTCAATAAAAAAGCACATTTTGTTTATCATTACTCTAAAACCAAATTAAAATCCTTTCCCTTCTTCAGACTGTTTCATATGTAAATTTCATCTATATATTTTAGATGCTTAAATGTGTAGAATGACTAGCAGAAAGAAAAAAGCATATGAGAATGCCAAAAGCTATGATGCCTTGGTATTTTAAAACAATTATGTCTGCAAAAAATAACACATAGGACCATGTGTAGGTCTATTTGTGGGCAAAAGCTGAAAACTATCGTGAGCCAAATTTTTTGTGAGGTTTTATGGGGATAGAGGGCTTGGAGGAAGATAAGAAAGAGAGTGTTGTGGATAAAGTCTGTTATTTGAAAAGATGAAAGTATACCTAGAAAGTTTTGAAATATGACATCATTTTTCCCAATTTGAACTTCAGGCAGCATATTGACATTAAATCAATTTGGTGATATGAAAGGGCTTCACTTAAGAAAGGAACAGAGAAATCTAAACTGAGATTGAAGTCTCCCTCGGCGCCATCTTACTTTATTCTCAACAACAACAAAGTCGAACAAGGCTATCAAGATAAAAACCCCAGAAGGGAGTAATTTTGTTTTCCTCTCAAAATTTCTGTGTTTATGAGGACATTGTCTGGGTTTCTGCCTTTAGAATATTAACTAAGCTTTGTTTAGGAGGAAGGCACAGAGTGTGCCAGGAAACAGGAATTAGTATCTAGTCATGGAATTTATTCTCAGTTGTAGTGATGTGCAAACTTGAAGCAACTCCTCAGCTATGGTCAGCTGAGAGAGAGGTGAAGTACTGCATTCTCAGCCTCATAGCAAACGTCTGACAAGCAGAAATGGTTTATGAATAATAGCTAATGCAGTATGCTCAGCTTTCTTATTTCATCTCTCTCCTTGTGTTATAAATCCACACTGGCATGAATATAATTTTTACTTGCTAAGCCTCCCGGGGAAGGGAAATAAATAAAAATTAGCATTTGACCAAATGAATCGATTTGAGACCTGCATTGAATGCTTTGTATTCACTGTGAGATGGATGTACTGCCTCTTTCTTGCTGCTTAGGAGTTATTTAAAGGTCCAGCTGAAATGACTTTCATAATGAAGGAATACATGAAAACAAATATTGCAAAGAGCAATTGTGCTGTCCCTCTATCTGACTTACAGGAGTAAATGTAGTGAAGGAAATATGAGCAGGAGGATGCTAATGAAACATTGACAGGAGGAGTGATAAGTAAAGCAAGATTGTCAAAAGAATCTTAAAAAAAAACAATAACAGCAGAATAAGCAGCAGCACAAGCCCTTCACACTATTTTTTGGGGTTTTTTCTGTTTTTTTTCACAGCTGGAGCTTTACATACTTGAAGGATTTTGAGCATCTTGAAATGCTGATCATTCATGCTTTATAAAAGTCAATCCAAATAGAAGCTATGTTCATTGCATTAAAACCAAGGAAATATCTGTTAGAATTTTTTTATATTTTCCTAAAGTAACTGCAGGTTTATTTTTTCCAGGGCATTTTCTAACTTTGCAGCTAAGGGCCAGTTCTATATGATTTTCATCTATGTTATTGGAATTACTGCCTGAGAGATCTCAAAAAGGAGAAAGAAATTAAAATCACAAAACATCTAGAGGGAAAAACAATTTAATTGCAAATAAGACAAATTAATTCTTTAGTCATGTTTCCTATAGGAAAACTGTGAAATTCCCTAGAAAGTATCCAAGAAAATGCAAGTAGCCTTAAAAGTATTTTTTAAACCAGTTACTCAATCTCCTAATCAAAAATAATGGTAAAATACAGAGTGAAGAATTAAAATGTATAAAATAATTACAGAAATTAATAATTTTAATCTTTCTTCCTCTTCATTAAGAGAAGCTTGTGGGTAGAAGTAATGATGAAATGGTGACTAACTACCCTGAACTTCAGTGGCAAAGTTTATTCAGAATAAAATTGTGTAAATTGACAGTGGCAGGTTAATGTATGGATCTATTCCCACTAAAAAGCATTAAACCTACCTGTGCAAAAGATAGTATATGGATTAGCACTAGAGAAAGATATCATTTCCATCAGTAATGGCAGGAAAATAAGGAAGACTAACTAAACATTCAAGTAGAGAAGGCAAGGAGTTAGGAAGGATGGAGGCAGGGCAGGTGGGGAGTTGCATTCCAGGAGTTCATCCCCATCCTGGGCACTAATGTTGCTGAATGTCCCTGTCATGTCACGCACTGAGAGAGGAGGCTTAGTCCTGACCTGTGTTCTAGTCCATGCTGAAAGGCAGAACAATAAAAATAAAACCAAATACAGATTATTGAAATAAGTATGGATTTCTGAGAGCTGAAAGTGATCATGGAACAGGGAGAGGAAGAGGAAAACCAGATATTGTCTTTCCCACCTATTTATTTCATTTGGAAGCTGCTGGACTGAGAAGACTCTTTAAAGATTTTGTAATATGCCTTTCAAAAGGTGTTTCCAGTCTGTTTCCTTTTGGGTGCTGGTAATAAAATCAGTTCATTGCCTTTAGCAGGCACTCAAGACAGAGGGCAAAAATCAAGATCCTGTTATTCTGAGACGGTCATTGTAATTCTTTCCAGCCCATTAGGCAAAAATATATTTGTAGACAATTCCATAATTGCAGAATATCACTGAGGATTTCACTAATTAATGTAAAACCAAACCTGTGCTTTATTAATACCATGCAAGCTGTACATTTTCACTTTAATTGAACATGGGGAAAGGCTTGTATGTTTTGATTTACATCCATGATGAAATTTTTCAGTGTAAGGTTTTACTGGCCTACATATAATCTATATTAATGTAAAAAAAAATCGAAACTAAATCAGAGAATGAAGTGCCTTTTTCATTCCTGTTGGAGAATTTGCTGCTAGAGGCAAATATTGACATTGTGATATCCAGGGGCCAAATATGATAAAACTGTTATCATGATGAGTTTTCCGTCACACACTTTCCCCTCCTGCAATTCCATGAGAATTTTCATCTCCCATTTTAACTTCAGTGTCCAAGACCACGTTTAGACCTTGCCATGGTTTATTTGGTATAAGCTGCTTTAGAAAATCTGTTTCAGGCATAAATTATGAATCAATTTTTTTCTAACACAGAACTTCAAAAGGCTGCACTAGGAATAATATATTAGAATCACTATTGTTTAGGCATAAAAATAATCTTTTAGCTTGATACAAATACTTGCATGTTGTTTTCAAAATAAGGTACATAAAATTATAATTAGTTTATGGGTACCAATTTACAATTTCTATTACAAGTCATTAATTTTAAAAATCACATTAAAGTGCACCCTACCAGTGTAGAAGCCCTAGAAAAGAAAAATGAATATTAAATGGGGAAAATTAAAGCTTTATTTTAAAAATTACACAGTGCTTACTTGCTCATAGGGCATCAGAGTGATGTTGGTAAGTGAGCTGTGGTCTTCATCTCATCTGCCCAGGCCACACACTCTATGGGATATGGTGCTTATGGAATTACCACGGTCGATAGCTCCAAAAAATACTTGTTTCTCCTTCATATGATTCCATCAGAGGAATTAATAATGATTTGTCGCTTATTGTAAGGATCTATTCCTTCAGTAAAACTGAAGAGACAACTTGAATATAAATCATACATATTCCTCATCTGTAACTTTGACATTATTTCCATTGGTTTTCATTCTGCTGAGTTTGACTTCTTTTTTTCTCTAATTCTTTCCCTCCTGCTGGTTTCATTTGGCTGATGTTAAGATATCTTTTTTCTGAGTACTGCATACCTGCATTGAAATTATAACTTTGGTTATTTTTCTTTTCTTCATTATTTCACGGATGTGAAAAACTGGAGGTTGGTAAATACTTCAGTGAAGCTGATCAGACATTGCAAGGTCCTGTCCTTTCCTCCTGCACCCTCACTGGGGGTGTGACTGCTGTGTTTCTTTGACACCTAATTTTTTTTCTTTCAAAGTTTCCATACTCTAAATTCATCCCAGTATACAATATATTCAAATCAGTTATTTGATATTACATTAGTTTTGCAACTAAAAGAAAAGCTGCAATCCAAATATTTTGCAGGAAAGTGTGGAATTGAAAGCAATATTAAGCAATTGTTAACCCTTTTGGGGTTCAAATAAAGATAAAATCCTAAACACAAAACTTTAAGTAGGTTAAAATATGTGGTTTTCTTTAGTGGAAAGCTTTCAACTGCCAGCAAACCTGTCTTTGTGCATTTGAGGTATTTTGATTTATGGTAAGAGCTATGAAACCACAGGCTCTACAGATAGAGCACATATTTAAAGGTTAAGTCCTCACTATGTTGCACTACGATTAAGAGTGTAGCACGGTTTTTGAGTGATTCTTATCCTCGCAGCACTTGCTGAACTGTGCTAAAAAATCTTTACAGACATATCCTGGAAATGGAGTTGTAGCTAAACTACATTACAGCTGTATCTTCAGCTGTACTTATATAATGTTCATCATCAGTTCTCATCTAGGTCTTGGTATTCATTTTTTGTCTTTGAATTCATGCTGTAATTTTAAGGCCCATGGAGCAGGAACAACATTTATTACATGTTTATAATCAAGAAAAAATCAGATCTTATGATTTGTATCCAAAAATATATTTTAGAAAGATGAAAAAAAAGAAAATAATAGTAGTCACAATAAATAACCAGACAAATTAAAATGCAATTCTACTCTATGACTGCATGTTGGACATTTTGTAAGTTAATTTTTTGTGGCATTTCCTGAAGAAATAACAGATGCCTCCTCTATACCATGATATGTACATTTGAATGCTACAGACTGAAGTGAGAAAAATTGTTCCCAAAAGTTTAACCAAAGAAATATCATGCACACAAACACTCACAGACAGTAAAGACAGGGACAATAGACAAAGATCTTTCAGAACATAAATTTGTGGTCTTTAAATTTTTATATAGCTTCATTATTTCTGTATGATATTTGAAAATCTGTCTGTCTTATACCTGTCACATGGTGCTTGAACATGAAGAAGGATAGTGTGCACCTACATAGTACATTTTCCTCAGACATCTTTAAATGCTTTACAGGCAACTGAATCTCTAAAATGCTGTCTGAGACTGAGAATCATTGTTTTTTCAACGATTCCACTTATTTTGTAATGGTGCAGTTTTCACAGAAAATCTGTAACATATTAACACTGGAATCTAATGATGTAAACTGTTTGTCCTAAACTTCTCTTCAATAAAATGTAAGTTCTATATTATTAGTATCAATCATATTGCATCGGTCTTTACTATAATTTTAAACAATTTATGTAATAAAGAATGTGAAGCAAACTAATGTATGAATACCAACTCTGTTTTAGAAAGAGAGATGTCCTAGTCATTGCTTTGCATTAATTTTTAACTGTTCCTATAGTTGCATGTTTCTGTAGAGCTTCAATTTTATGTAATTTCCTTTTTTGTTTACTGGTAATGAATATCAAGAAGGCTTTTTAGATACAGATTCTTTTATGACATTTTCATTTAAAGACAATGGTAGAAACCTTAGAGAGTAGTATTGAGAAAAAAAGCCCTTGAATTTGATTACTGTACTAGAAAATCAATATGGTTATTTAGTATTTTATGTCTAAGATAGAGAACATAGAATCACTTTCAATCATTAAAATAGTTTCAGTGAAAAAATATGAAATAACGTCTGTTTTTTATAGGACTTTTCTTCTGATTCTTCATTTCTTTTTGTATTTCATACATTTAAAATATTTTGCTTTTCTTATTTAGTTAAATCCTACCTGCATGGCTTCCAGTATGCAATACATTTCCTGAAGACAGTTATGTCAGAAAGGTTTTCAGGACTGGGACCTGTTTTGAAAACAGAGATCTGCCACAAAATGTGGTTCAGCCCCCTGACCCCAACCAATGCCATAAGCTTTCATGGAGAAAAATCGAAGGAGATGGAGAAAAATAGGCCCTTCTATTTCCTAAAAATGCAGGTCTTATGTTAATTGTTTGTTGCCTTGTCTCAAAATAATGAGTCTATTCCCCATTCTGCTGAAGGAAACAGAAGTGTAAAAGACTCCAAGTGGCCTCAATGAGTACTGTGAGAGCAAGAAGTCCTGATCCTTGTGAGTGCAACGTGTGCCTGCTAATGACAGCTAAATTTAAATACTCCCTCTCTGTTTGAATACCAGCCCTAACTCCCTTGCTCAGCTTGAAATCAATTAAATTAATTAACTTCAGAACATTAATTCCTAATTTACTGCAGCCTTCCTGTGATATGAGTGAAGCCTGGATTCCTCCTCAGTAGATAATATCTTTGTGCTAAGTCTTGGGCTTCTGGGACACCTTGAGTGATCTACTCTGCTTTTAGGTGTGTTGACGTTTCATTCATTTTCACTTTCAAGCTCAAATGCTTGGAGGTCCAGATCCTGCAACACCTACACCCTTGGCTTTTAAGGAGTTTAAAGGACTGGTAGCTTAAGTAATATTTGACAGTCTCTGGAACACGCAGATGAAGCAGAGGGATGCTGCAGCAGGGAATGCACCTGGGCATGGCAGCTGCTGCCTGGGCTTTTCTGTCCCTCTACACAGGTGGCTAGCAAGTGCAAAGTCTTGTCGGGGCAGCATGACCTACCCTGGCAATTAAGCCCAAGTAGCAATGCATGCAGTAGCTGGTAAAAGTATGGAGTCTGAGAACCTTTGTAATAAAAAAGTCATGTTGCATAACCACAAATAAGCATCTCAGGATGGTTTGCTACAAGATTTTACTCTTTCCAGAGCTGTAGGGTTTCCTTCCTGGTACTGGCCACCAAGTAGTTTTTTTTTCTTTGTTTGACTCCTGAGGCAGGTACTGACAGTGGAATACATATCATGTTAAATAAAATGAGTCATTGAGAGAACTGATGAATCCGTTTCTTTGTCTCTAATTTTTGTATTATCCTAGAACATCATTTATGCACTTGTAAAAAATAAAGGAACACAAATTTGGGCATCACTGTAATAAAATTTCAGATCATTCTGTAAAGTCTGCATATTGCTTTCCCTGCTATAGTCAGATAGACATGCACAGGCCATCAGGATATCTGTCAAAATATTGTTACAGTGCTTAAAGTGTTAATGTTTTTGTAGTCTTTGGAAGCAGAGTTATGTTTTACAACAATCTTATGAGGAAAGTGAGTGTTGTCATTGGTTTTGGTGCTTTAGTCTCAGAGAGATAAAACAGCAACTCCCAAACTAGAGATTTTTTTTTTTAAATAACATCTTGCATTTGTTCTGTAACTATTATATTTAACAGCCTAAGGACTAGAGGCTGGAATTGCCTCTGTGTCTCTTTCTTTGGTAGCTGTTGCAGAGGTTTAGTCAGCATTGTTTGTGCCAGTGTGTTATCACTGCTTAGTGATGGCTGTTGAAGCATCATCAGAGGGTGCCAGATATGCTTCTCAAAAGACACATGGAAAATTTTTAATTGGTAGGTCAACATGTAACAGCAGCTGTTGTGTTTCGTATGTAGGGCATCAGACGGGTATGAAAACACTGATTCCTGTTTTTATTGGTGGAAGGTTTCAACAAGTTCAGGCTCCTGGCTTTAGCCAAAATGTTCTTTGATATGAAACTTGCATTGATTGGCTCTAAGCTTCTTGAAGCACTCCCATTCTGGAGCTTTACTGGTTCCCACGTGGCCTGCATTCAGTTTCTGACTCCCAGGTTGCCAACAATTTTGCGAAGTACAGCCAAAGTTTTTATCATTCCAAGGGACTTTAGGATCATCAGCATGCAGACCTTCCTGTTTGTACCTTCTTTTATCTGACAGCTGTCTATAAGGCCATCTTGAAGGAGATGCCATCACACCCACTATTGTGATCTTGTGACATGTATTGATTCCCTGTGCCAGTTAAGAGAGCCTTGAATAGTCTTTGAGTGCTACAGCTCTGCAACCCTGCATTCTGCAGCAAAGTACCTCACCTTCAGGTTATAAAGCAGATGATGATTACAGACATTGAATAAAAATGTAAGTAAATTGCTAATAAAGTGGGGAAGACTTGTTTGCAAAAACATTTGTGAATCCAGAGAAGAAATTCCAGTATTATTCATGCCCCTGTACTTATAAACAGTACAATTAAGACAAGAAGTATAATTTTTGGCTAATTTCAATAAAATATTTTCATGGTTTGAGTTGTGTCTCTATTTTATATTCAAACATTGTTCTATGATGTACTTGAAGGCACATTATTTTTTAGAAACGTGGTAATTATAATCCAAAT
This sequence comes from Zonotrichia albicollis, assembly GCF_047830755.1. Taxonomy (NCBI): domain Eukaryota; kingdom Metazoa; phylum Chordata; class Aves; order Passeriformes; family Passerellidae; genus Zonotrichia; species Zonotrichia albicollis. Next base: position 35,525,972 of record NC_133824.1, read on the forward strand.
CCAGTGACTGTTATTCACTTGAGCAACTGTTTACATGAAAATTACTCATTAAAGGCAGCAAAAGCTATTGTCTTGAATTTATTTTAAGGAGATGTTTGATGAAGAAAAGCTTGTAGCCATAAGTCCAAATGTACAGCTAGCTGAGCAATATCTTCATTAAAATATTTGGTAGTTTGAATGCAGATGTTTAGAAAAGCCATATGACACTTTATGCAAAATCACCTGTGTTGTTCTGGGAATTCTTCAGAATAGTCACATTTTAAAGAGTCTTTATGGAGAAAGTTCATTTCAAATAATTGCTGTAATTTTTGTACATGTCTAGGCTAGCATGAGGTCATGATATTGCCTTATTTTCTATTTTCTATGTAAAATATAAGCCAGACTAGGGCACAGTACTAGCAAACTATTTAGTATTTATTAGTGTCTATTTACTATTTATTAGTGCCTTCTCTATTTAGCTTTGCTCTATGTGAAATGGAGCTCTTCAAGGCAGTATCTTTGTACAGCTGAGAGGACAAAGCATTCTGAACAGGCAGTATGAACAGGACTGCTGCAAATTTTACTCACTTTGCTATTAATTTACTTATATTTTACTCAATATTATTGGAAACTTCCCCCCAGCTAACATTATAAACCTTCATACCATAACCAGTGGCAAGCAGCACTGTCCCTTAGGCTCATGATATTAAAAACGTGTTAATGCACAGTGACAGTGCCCTTAGATCACTACACCTGCAGGACTAAGAGAGTAAAATAGGACTAACAATAACTTAAAGCCACAGAAGAGCCAGGGATAACATCTGTCATGAACAGATACGGCCTGTGCCACTTAGAGTTTGGGAAATAGTGCCTGGCCCTGTTTTATTTGTCACTGCAGATATATTCTCACCTGTACACTCTTAGTCCCATACTTATAGGCTTGTGGTTACTTGGGGATTAAAGTTTTGTTGTATTAGGAAGTGAAGAAATAGGAAACACACTCTTGAAATGAGTACACAGCTACTACCTCAGGGACAAAGTATGCATGATCCCTCTGCTTTTTAATACGGTTGTTAAAGAAATCACTTGCTCGCTTATCAAAAGCACAGAAAAATAATCTGTGCGAGGAAATAAATATATACAGCCAATTTTACTTCTGATTCAAAGAAGGTACTTCCAGGTAACTTGAGGTACATGTTACATGGAGTTGTTATAAAAGAAAATTAACTGATTTTTTTAAGTCTTATTCTCTATGGATTTATTTTTATTACATAATTTATGACCAAATATTCTACTGAAGGTAAGTGCCATTTTCCAAGCAGACATGTAGGCTGAAGAAATAATTCAGACTCTTTTTCATTTGGGGTTTCATTACACCTAGAGAGTGACCTAGTTCAACCCTACTTAATTTTTAATATCTCATGAAAACGCTGCCCATGGTGTATAGCTGAATGCACAGTGAAGAGCTGAGTTGGCCTATGACTGTGATTAAAATTATATTTAATGCAAACAAACAAGTACAGATGAACTTGATCAGAAAAAACAGAATAATTAGATTCGTCTTTAGCCAGTTGGTGAAGTGAGAGAATGCTTTCAGCTGCTTATCATGCTCTCTGGGCTTAATTGGGTTTCTGACCAATTTACTTCTGCTTTTAATTGCAGCACAATGTAATATTCCAGAATCCTTATTTATTCCCTCACTCTCAAAATAGTGCCACTGATTTCCATGAGTGTACCTATGGCAGGGAATCGTATCACAGCTGTTAGAGCTGTTATGGTACAGATATCAGAAACTATTATCTTGCATAATTTTTGAGATAGCCTTCCTGTTATTCACTTGTCAGAAATTTTGCTTGTACTACCTTGTCTTTCCTTTTCATAGAAATATTTTTAATGTAATGTCTTAAAGTAGCCATCACTGTCAGAGTTGGACTTTGATCCTTATGTGTTCCTTCCAACTCAGGACATTCTATATATATAGAGCGTTCTATAGAACATTATGTGTTCCTATCCATTCATGGTCCATAATGACATTATGGTGCGGGTAGGGATTTTGTTGGAAGGGGATTAAGAGGGGCTTTGGGGAGAGGGCAGCATGGAAATCCAGATTTGTTTTGTACAGATATTTCAATGGTCCAGTGTATGTCACTGCAATGATCTAAATGCAGACAATGATCTCTTACTGCACAACCCCACCATCCACTCTCCCCCTCCCAAAAAATACCCTAATCTCATTTCTCATAAATAAATTGAAAAGATGGACAAATTATTATCAGCACTCTTATACTATCCTGGCTTTACACGGCTTATCAAGGTCTTCCCTATCAACAACTTCCTTTCACTGTATTGGGAGAAAGAGGGTGAAAGAAAAGCAAACAAGCGAAAAGGCTGCACACTAGCCTGAGGCTGAAGTAAATGTATTTTAAAACTATGCCCAGACACTGTAACAAGAGCAATGTTCTGTAAAGGGGTTGGCAGCATCCAGCTGGAGGAATTAAATCTTGCTTGTCTAGCAAACACTTAATAACTTTTTGCAGTGATGATGGAAATGAATAATCCAGATCTGCCTGTAGGATGTCTGTTACCAAGAAAGGCATATTTAGGAAGTGTTTTTGTCTCCAAACCAGTTGGCTATGTCCTGACTGTAAAGAAATAGAACTTCAAAGTACGATGAAATAAAAGTTCTGCAGTTTGGGCATAGAATTGATGTTTGCCAACTCTGGGATACTACACAGAGCTAGTACTGAGAATCTTTCGCTGAACAGAGTGCTCGTGGATCAGAGTTTACGTCATTGTAACTTAAACACTATCTTAAATATATTAGAAAATGAAATTTTTTCTGTGCCTCTACTATTATGTAATTTCTCTTCCTGTATGAATCCTAGGTCATTCTAACAAAAATTCTCACTCACATGTTATGAACCCAGAAGTGAAAAACAGTTCCTCCACCTTGTGTGGATCAGATCTTTCATTTCAGAGGAGGTGACCTTCTTAATACTCCATCATTGCTAAAGTCATATTCTAAACATTGAGGGGACAAAAAAGTGTTAAAAACTCCCAAAATATCTGTAAAATATTTCTTGTACTTTTATTACAATGCTACTGTGCTGCAGGTACTTAATTTTAAAATAGGTGTCTTTAATTTTCTTTCTATTAGAGCTGTGGGCATTTGGGAAAGCAAGCCTGGTGGGTTGGTTATCTTTTGTTATATAAATAAATTCTTTAATTATTTTAATTAAATGACGCTCTTAAGACATAGCGGCAGCTTAATTAGAAAAAATGGAGGAAAAAATATTTGAAGTCAGGTCAATGTGAAAATAAATCAGAAGAAAGGCACTACAGAAAATAGAAACAAACATCCCTACAATAGTCCAAATTTTAGGCTGAGTGTAGCTAGTGCCAATCAGAACATGAAAATGATGAGATCACATTTACACTTCCTGTGAGCTTGAAATTTGGAGCTCACAATGGTAATGTGGACCAGCTACAAAACTGAGAGTTTTGTAATATTTGTGCTGGGCTTTGGGATACATATATAACAAATATAAATATGGATTTTTCTTTCTTGATACATTCCTTGCAAGGGAAATTATTGTGCCAAGGACTTATTATAGACTTTATTTAGTGTAGAGAGTATAACTGTAAGGTGTACTTAAATTCAGATTTAGATCCTCAGGCTAGACAAGAGAACTCAGTTTTCCATACTGATGCAAAACACTTTAGCAAATATTTTGTGGCACTTTTTTTCAGAGGTATTATTTAGTTACGTAAGGAAGTGGAACTTTGGACTCCAGAATTTCATTGATAGATCTGCCGAGGCCAACTTATTTTCTGTGAGTCTTAGCATGTGCAATTTAATTGCCTGTTCTTAAAAAGTGCTTTGGGAACTAAAGTTCTCATGCTTGGTTGATTATTTCTGGCTCTCCAGCACAGAAATTTGCAGCCTGTACACTTGTGTCAGCATAACTGTGTGCGGGATTGTGTTGAAAAGCAGATTCACAAAATGATCCAGGTTTAAAAGAAGCCTCCTGAAGTGTTTGTTTATTTAATTCTGATCATGATTTGAATCTTCTAGTTTATATTAAGGCTCTTAAAACTGTTGAAAGATGAAGAGGCAATAATGTGATATTGGGATAGGATTGAACAGTTGGGGGTGAGAGTTTTGGGAATTGGAAAAGCTGAATTTTATGCCAGAAATGTTTTGAATAAATCCACAGAAGCATTTTTCATAGTTGCTGGAAGGGATTTCCCTGTCTTCCATCCATGCTCCATCAGGTGACAAACTGCCAGTTGAAATATTAAATTTTGTGTATTAGTACTGAGTGCATCACTTTCAGGGAAAGGAAAAAAACCCAACAAAACAAATAAATACAAACCTATAATATTTTATTTTCCCCACCTACAGATACCTTTTGAGATGATTGATGCCATTTTTTAAAATCAAAGACTTGATTTGATTAAAATTTTTAGTGTCTCTGAAACACAGACAGTTCTAAAATTTTTTGCTGTTAAAAATGAATAAATGAACTGATAAGTAAATTGTTACTCTTGAATGCATATTTTTGTAGCAGTGTTTTTCTCTCAGACAGACCCATGGGGAAGTAAAATTGCCAAATTATTGCATTGCATCAGAACATCATCAGTCAAAACTAAAATTACAGAAAAATGCTATTTTTCAGAAGTAATGGAAGCACCTTAAATTTTGCTATGAGATTTGTGCTTTTCTTCTCTTTTTCCTTTCCTTTCCTTTCCTTTCCTTTCCTTTCCTTTCCTTTCCTTTCCTTTCCTTTCCTTTCCTTTCCTTTCCTTTCCTTTCCTTTCCTTTCCTTTCCTTTCCTTTCCTTTCCTTTCCTTTCCTTTCCTTTCCTTTCCTTTCCTTTCCTTTCCTTTCCTTTCCTTTCCTTTCCTTTCCTTTCCTTTCCTTTCCTTTCCTTTCCTTTCCTTTCCTTTCCTTTCCTTTCCTTTCCTTTCCTTTCCTTTCCTTTCCTTTCCTTTCCTCTCCTCTCCTCTCCTCTCCTCTCCTCTCCTCTCCTCTCCTCTCCTCTCCTCTCCTCTCCTCTCCTCTCCTCTCCTCATTTTTCTGTCTTCTTTCTTGAAAGTATTAAGGCTTAGACAAAAGAGGGATTGTCAAAGAACATTGTTGGATAAAGCTTTGTATCCCCTAGGACAAGGGAGTGGAAAAGGAGAATAAAGAAAGGAAACACAACCTAGATGTGAAATGAAGGAACAGCAGGCACATTGCTGAAGCTGGCAGAGGACAGACAATAAAAATGTCATCCTTTGGCACCAGTGCCCCAAAGGTTTTTTTGTAATTGCTCCAGGGGACCAAATTGCAGAGCCATGATACAGTATTTGCTCAATTAAAACTAATAATAAGATGCAACTGTGGTGATATAAAAGCACATTGAGGTCTGATGACATCGGTGCCAAAAGAGACATATGGATACTAATGGTAGAGGTTTTCTTTCCCCAAGTTAGTGTTAACATGGGCACCAAGAGATTCTTAAGATGTTTCCCACTAGGCAGCATGAAAGACACTCCTGATAATTCTCGTGGCAGAAATTAGTTCAGCAAGCAAAATAATTGAAGCAAGTAGGGTTAGAGTTTTATTTCTGTCTCTGGCAGTTCTTTTCTTGTACTGCTAACTTGAATTTCAGGTTTTAATTAGAGCAAGTGCTCAGTCAGAATTCATCTGAAACTGCTGTGCTGCAAAGCAGAAACCAAAAAATTGTGTAGCTTTCATCTGAACAGATAAATCCCTTTTATGTTGTCCAAAATTTGAATGATTTGGCATACAATATTTGTATGTGTCTGGTGTGTTTTTTCAGACCAGGCTTGAGACTTAGTTTGTGCCTGAATTTGCACAGCCCGTTGAGCTTGTGCCATTTGCACAGCTAACACACTAATCCTGTCTCACTGTCCTTCTAACTTCTGTAGTGCTTGGGTCAGGAAAAAGCTGGGATGTGGGTGCAAGCATAATAATTCTGGTCTCTGCAGGGGTGAAGTGGTGCTGTGGTGATGCCTGCTTTGCAAACACTCTTTGCAGGTATTTGCTCTTTTCCATTCTGCTCCAAAAGAAAGACAAGCAGGTCAGGTTAAACTATGGGTAAAGATATTGGGAAACAACTCACTCACAAATATGTTGCCCTGGCTGGCCAATTTTGATATCTAAGCAATATTTTTTTCTGTTTTCCCTTGGAATCAAGAATTTCAAACTAATCATCTGTGATTTACACTGGCTTGGCTGATTGTTCTGGAACACAAAGGAGAACAAGGCTTTCCGCAAGGAGATTAGCTTAGTGCTCCTCACGTCTCCTCCAAGCCACTATCTGTGCCCTAATCTCAACAAAGTAAGGCTAGGTCCACAGGATCAGAGTGCAAATACCAGACCCAAATCAGGCTTTGTCAGCAAGAGTTCTGTTTCAGATGCTGTGTTTCACACAGAAATACGTGGCTATGCCTTCTTCACACTCCAGCTTTGTCACATTTATCTGTCATTTCACCTGATAGAACCTCAGATGCTGAACACCAGCTTTCTGATGTAAAAAAAATCAAAAGGAGGTTCTGGTTATGTTTAGGGATCCATATGCATGTTTTTAATCTAACACTTAACAGCTCTAATATATAACTAATGCAGTATTACTGTAGTTAAAAATGCAAATGAATTAAATTTAAAAATAATCCTAACAAAGAATTACGCTGGTATGATGATACCAATCTAATTATGATGGTATATTTTCCCATATAAGCCCTAACTATTACTTTTTTTTTTCAAATTTACATAATAAACAAGTTCTGGAATAGATTTAAAAGCAACTCCTGCACAATATGCCTTTCCAGGAGTTCCATATCACATACACAGATGCCCTTTCCCCAGATTACTTCACTTTATGTTGAAATTGCTTCTAAACAAGAATAATGAAAGCCAAATTTCACTTCTGTATCTAGCATGGCTTCTTTGTCAGAACTGTAACTAGTAAAACAGACAATAATTTGCGTTTTTCATCAAAGGTTTGGAGCACAATCATCTCACGTTAAAATCAATAAAAATTTTATCATTGAATTGTAGTGAGGAAAACTCTCTCAAACCTCTAAATTCTAGGCTCTTTCATCTGCTTCTAATAGTGCTCATGGTATTGTCTACCTAGCAAATTCTTTCTTGAGAAGGGTGAATCCATATGGTCTAAAGTGTGTCTTGAGAGCTGTAACAGTTCAAAAAAATTCAGGTTTCTTGGAAGCTAATATGTGTGTGTTGTGAAGTAAAAAGTTCTGTAATTTTAAAGTTCTGTATATTCCTATATTTTTTCATGTTAAATCACAGAAAAGAATACCAGAAATGGGGATGGGGGGATGGATGTGGACTGACAGATCAAACAGATCATGAATTATTCACATTAAAAAAAATGGAGAGATAATTTTAGTCACAAACTGATTGCAGTTCAGTCTAATCAGAATGAAGGAGTTTTGGTTTTGTTTTTGGTGGTTTATTTTGGTTTTTGGGTTTTTGTTGTTGTTTTTGTTTGTTTTGTTTTTTGTGAGACCTGGAAAATAAGAAAAGGTTCATAACGGATCCCACATTTCTTTATATTTGTTTAAAATCAGCAAAATGATTCTATCAACATAATATCTTTGGACTTTAAATCTACTCAGCCACTATATAAATGGATTTGACATAGTGCATTGTCTGCTGCTAAGATTTATGGTGGGCATTTATTAAAGTATAAAGGAGCAATGAAGCTGTTCAGGGTTGTGCTACTATATATTTTGCTGCATATTTACCATAAAGGAATGCATAAACATAGTAAGCATTTCAGCAACTAAAATTAAAAATACTTTTTTCCCCTTAATGCTTGCATTGCTTTGGAAATTCTTACATGAGCAGATTGGGGGTAGGTGGCAGAGGAGGAAGGGGGAAGAAGCACGTTCTACTATGCTGGAATTTAAATTGAATTTAAGTGGATTAAAATATTTGCTTTGATATGGATACCTTCAGTATTCATAGCATTTAATGTCTTAAAATAATATATGAATTAAATATTCTGAGCTATGCCCATAAAAAGATTCATGTTCCTAAGCCTGAGATATTGGTCAGTTCTCAGTTTAGCTGCTGCTATGGGGCCCTGGCAAATGCTCATATTCCAATATTCCAACAGCATGTCCTTTTCCTCTTAGTAAACTTCCTTGAGAACCTAAAAATCTTTTTCTGAAAGCTCCCTAGAGTAACTCAGTCTGCACCAAGCTAACCATCTAAGGATGAATTCATGCTTACACATCTCCTTGGGCAGGAAAATGATTCTCCTGCCTTGTGTAGGGGTCACCCACTCTGCCTTCAGCTGTGACTGCTCGTGGGTGCCTAGGACAGCCTGCAAGCATTAGAGAAGAGGGCATTGACACCTCTTTTCCTGAAGCACTCACCGGTCCTTCAGCAATCTGAGGTTCAGAGACTTCCTGAATTGAATTTTGTCTTGTATTAAATAGCTTTAGATGGGCATGTTTTTCTTACAGAATTTTTCTTCCAAACTCTGAAGAGTTTCAGCACTCAAAATATTACAGTTAAAACTATTGCACAGATAAAAAGCTGTTGTATCAAGGAGTGTTTCTGTTCATACAATTTAAAGCTTCTATGATGATCTTTTTTTCTTTTTTTTTTTCCTTTAGGAGATAAGTCCTATTTATTTTTTCCATAGCACCTCCAATTTTACAGACCTTCATCATGTTCCCTGCTAATCCTTCTCATCCAGATGGAAAACTATAAATTATATATTTTTTCATCATACAAAATCCATACCATATCTTTGAACATCACTTCCAGACTTCCCTGTATCTTCTCCATTTTAGCATATTCTTTTGAAATAGAAAGCCTAGAACTGAGCAGGCATTCCAGATTCAGATGTACCATAGATTTAGCTATGGCATACCAAGGCTTCCTCTTTTGATTTCTGTTCCTTTTGAAATAGTTCCTGGCCTTTTATTTTCTTTCTCAATAATTATTCATAGATCTATACTTTCTGGAATTTATGATTATAAATCCATATCAAAATCATAAATAATAATAATTTGTTTAGATCCCACTTATATACAAGTAAACTAATAATATAATTTTCTCTGTATGCATTGCTTAATATTTATTAATATTTAATTTCTTCTACTCTTTTGTTATGAAATTACTCAGTATTATGAAGTTGTACTTTGCTGCAGACCATCATATTTCTTTCCTTTAGAAATTTATTTGTTACTGTAACTTGGCCACCTCCCTCATTTCATCTCGTTTTCTGATTAATTCGTGATTATGTGAAACAACACAGATACCAATGCAGAGCCACATGTGAGATGATCCTCTGCTTTAAAAACTGACTGCTCTCACCATATTTTCTATATGTTACAGAATCTTTATCCATGCGAAAATGTTTCTTTTCATTTAGACAGCCTAATTTCTTTAAGAGGCTTTGATGAAAGACTTTGCAAAATGCTCTTTGAAAATCAAAGCAGGCTACACCAGCTAAATGTCTCTTGCCAATATGCTTATCAACTTGTTCAATGAATTTCACTGGATTTTTGTGATGTGAGTCATGCTGATTCTTCACCAATATATAACTTTTAATCCATGTGGTCCTTTAATTTCATTTTTAGAAGCATTCTATCAATTTACATGATAAAGATATCAGATTTACCCATCTGCAGACAAGTTTAGGAGCCTAGGAGGCCAGGGAAGGACAGACCTTAAAAGCATGGCATCGTGATGCTAAAGCCCTTTATGAAATTAAGCTATATTTGCAGGAAATAAAATTCATGAGGGATATATAGATATTTTTAAGCTGAAACAAAGTTTTGATGCTGATCTCTCAAGATAATTCATGATTCAGACTTTTCATACTAGGGCCTTAACTGGTTATTAATATTCTAACTGCCTAAATTTGCTTTCTCTATCATTCCCTGTATGAAAGTTATGTATTATCTTGTCTTCTTGGCTGCTAAGCAACCGTAATAATGTCTCTCACAGTCAGCCTAACAGATAGCCCTGACTGCTGTTTGCTCAGTCTACTGGTGGTAATAGTACATGAATGTAAATAGAAGATGGTAGCAATGGCAATAACAGAACAAATGTCACTGGAACTGATGAGAAATCTGAAGTCAAAGCTTAGGCTATATAGGTAGTCGGGAGAGTTTCATGACAGAGTCTGAAACTGAAGGAAGAGAAGCAATCACTGCTGTGGGAGTGAGCTGGCAACTCATTAATTGTGAATTAATTTCTGTATTTAACAGCTTATGAGCAGTGTTAATCATATTAGTGTCTGAGTTCTTATAATCAGCAGTGGATTTATTCTCAGATCATCTGAGTTACATTAGAAGCATTATTTCCTTTGATTTACTGAGACACAAAAAGACATGTAGACCTTTTTTAATTTAGCACCTATGTAAACCTTAGTGAGTGAAGAATTAAGATCTTAAAATCCATCCATACTAAAAAAATAATACTTAAAATATTAAATATTAGTATATCGCATAGATGTGGGATTTTTAGGTGGGACTAAATGGTAAGGATTTTGTTTTTCATTGCTTTCAGATGATTAACCTTCAATCTCATGACACAGATTTTGAAGTATCTATCTACAACACTAATTAAATTCTTTTCTTATTAAAAATTTTCTTATAGGCTTTCTTCAATATGAGGCAAAGTTGACAAAACTTCAGCATTACCTTTTGCTTTTTTAAACCACAAAACTCCTTCCCATATACAAAAATTCCAGCGAATTTCATTCAATTTCATTCAAATACAAATTATTACACCTTCAAAGTTGTAAACTATATTCTTTACAGTGCCTCTTCAAAAGGGAAATTTTGTGTGACCACACTGCACCAAAGAGCAAGTTGTTCTCAAGTGTCAAATGATCGCCATGATAGTTCTTGTTACCTATTTCTTACCACTGAAATTAATCCCCTTGTTCATAAACAACTGAAGCCCTATTAGATGGTAACAAATTTTGTATAATAATCCATTATATAGCATGTTATAATAACAGTTTCCATCTTCTGAGTGTTTTGCTAACTTTACCAGAAGAAGCTAAAATTAGAAAGAATGACCTCAAGGCCAAATGCTCTTTTCACTGAAAACGAATTCTCAAAAATAAAGTCAAAGAGCATTAAAATCAATTAAGAAAGTACAAGGTGCTAATGGAACAAAGGCAAGACTTCTTCCTACAGAATATAAACTAAACCTGGCAAAGGAGATCAAAAGCATGAAGCACTTAAAGGTGGGAACATGCTATTGAAATACTCTGCATGTTACTTGTGGTTCATTTGCTGTCTTAGTGTCTGATTTTAAACAATAGCTTTATCCAATTTCTGTCTCATACTTCTACTGTCTTTTGACAAAAAGACCTTGCAATCTTCCCCTTTGCAGTAGGAGCACAGTATGTCTCTCTATCTAGTTACAGCAGTACAAGGATTTGTTTTTTAAATAGGACTTGTTAAAATTTGGTATTAGTGCTCCAAACAAGAATTAAAGGGTAGGAAAAATCTTCATGTTTCAAAAGGTTATTTCTGACTAATACTGCCAATATTGATCTTAAAAATGTAACATTCTTCTTATTTGCAGTAATTTCTTTACAGTAAGTACACCAGAACATTTTAAAAATTACAGTGGAGGTGCATATTTTTAAAATTTGTGACTTTGAACTACAGATGCAATATCAATTTCAGTAAAACTGCTTGGCAGATCCGTTTGTTATATTCTTCACGTCATGTCATCTGACATGCTGTCTTACATGTTTTAGAAAGGGAAAATTTCTAGACATAGATTATTGGAGAGCAAGTTGAAAGCAATCAATCATTGAAAGTAATTAGAAAGTCCATGCAACATGACAATTTCCCAGGTACAAAACTTGATAGAAGCATATCAAATTTTTCTAACAGGTACTGCTAATATTCAATAGAGTTGTTAAGGAAGCCTACTAAACAGAATAAAGAGGAATGCTTGGCAATATGTAAGGAGGAAAATTTGGAACCTTTTTCATATTAAGTGTTGTTTTCAGCAATGAAGGCTGGGATAGTCAAAAACTTCACTGATACTTACAGGAAATTGAATATATGTATGTGCACAATCTTTAATAAGACAGATTATTGTAATTCTTACAAAAGTTATGGTCAAATCTTCACATAAATGGTGTTGAAAAAGCTAGAAATCATTCCAGCAAAACCGACTAGAATAACTCAATAAATGAAAACATCACCTGATGGAGAAAGTGCTAGGTAGCCAAAAAAAAAAAAAAAATCCCATAAAGCTTGTTTTCTGCAAGGTGCTGGACTGGTATGGAGCAAAATTAAATATAGTTAAGTCAACAGAATCTGAGGTGCTGAGAAGCTGCAGAGGTAAAATCTATCTAGCTAATTCTGACAGCAATTAATAGTATGTAGTATATTCTAGATGCTGTATAGCATTACTGTGCAGATCAAGCCTTCTTATTCCAGTTATATATTTAAAATATGAGATACCAGATGCCTCAACATTGGTCCTGAATACTGGTACAAAATTCTAATTATTTTGTATGCGTGAAAAGGATGAAAGGTAGTTGTTTTTTTCCCCTTAACTATTCGGGTTCCTTTCAAAGACTCAATGACTAATACAAAAGTATATTAGACAGACCTCACTGGAAATTTGTCTTCAGAATATTTTTTTCCAGGAAAAGAATAGGTTTAGCAAAGTAACCAAAGTCTTCATGGGAATGTTTTCTAGAATTGAGCTGGAAATAATTTCTACTTCAGAATGGATTGATGATTATAGCACTCCACTGAATTTAAAGCTATCCTTTGCCTCACCCCACTTCTTCCTGACTCAGCCAATAGTCACAGCCTGTGTTTCAAATCTCCCTGGCAGATGCCCTAAACCCTTCCTTCTTCCAGCCCAGGTTATCAACCATTCTAATGTGTTTATTCTTTTTGTAAGAGAAACAGTTTCTCAAACCTAAGATTTGCAAAATTTAAACTTCTTCCTTAACTTTTTGCAGGCTAGTCACTGTGTCAAGTGGAGAAAAGTGCACCTGGGTTTACTCAGTGTCCAGTTCCAGTGTTCCACTCAGTGCTCACCTGCAACATTCTTTTCTGCTGCTCTATTTGTCTATAGCAGTGAGAGAAAACTTCAGAACTCATTTAGGGGTATTTATTTTTAGACAGCTATTGACAGACAGAAATGCTCACATGAAATAGCAGACTTCATACAAAATGGTGAAAAATAACAATTGGAACAACTAAATTACAAAACAAAAAAAACCAACAAAATGTTCACACACTCAAGGAAAGAAATGAAAACAAGAAATGTTTTTTCTATTTTTAAAAAAAGCAAAGCTGATGCAACGGATCAAGCTCTAGTGCACTTTGCTCAGTGCCAGAGCTATGAAAAGTAAAAATGGATTCATGTAAATTTTCAGCCTCCAGGTTCTCACTCCTGGGCTACTACACTCACCAACGATTAGCTCAGAAGCTTGGCAGACAGTAGCACTTTGCCTGCAACTCTGCCAATGGGAATTACTCAAGCACAGAGAATAATCTCAGTTAAAGCAGCTGTGAGGAAAAGTCACAGACAGAAAGCCTTTTAGGGACATACAGATGAATTCTTAGTTCTTGCCATTTAGCTAGCACATCACAACATGATTAAAGAACGTACACATATATATGTTTGTGTGTGTGTACAGACCATGATATTTGTGTTGGGTTTTTCTATCCTTGAAAAAAAATGTGTAAGTTGTATTTCTAAGCAATGATTCTAAGGCATCACAGAAGACTATTTTTAGGTTATACCCTCAGTAGTGGAAATCTGTATTTTCTATGGAGTTATGATGAAAATTTTTGTTTATAATCTGGCCTCTTTTTTTTAAAGGTTATACTCAAATAGCCAAAATAATATAAGGATTACACATGAGGTGTTTCCTGACAGAGAATAAACAGAGTTCAAGCTGATTTTGGTGCATTCACTCCCTCTAGAAAATATTTCCTCTGGCATTTCCTGCGAGAAAGAGATTGACAGAGTCAGAACTCAGCATGAGAGGGAAATTTTTGAATTCTCTTGCATTCTGGAGATCTTGTAGGTTAAACACTATCTTAAGATGTTGTGCATGTAACACAGCCAGACTATGAAGCACAGAGATCAGAGGTGACTTCACCCCATGTGAGCTGAATGTAAAAGAAAGCAATAACATCTGAAAATTTAGGTTGAAGTGCTCGGTTATAGTGTGCATTGCTACAACTTTAAGGAGGGAGGGAAGGTAGAGAAATTGATAGACCTATTAACTTTTGTCTCTTCATGTGTTTTCAAAGACCATATGCTCTCATGCAGTCAGAAAATAGCTTCCTAACAACGTTAGTATCAAGGTGACTTTGATTCGAGCTGCCCCAGTCCTCTGTGGTTGCTCTCTGCAGTGCTTTAAACCAATAGGGATCTGTGACATTATTTATTAGAGAAACCGCTGTTCTTTGGATTCTTCAGATCTTTGGGAAGATAGTTCAAAGCTGTCAATCCCTTTAAGGGAGAAATTTAGAAAGGTAAAAAGAAAAAAACAACATACCCAGGGAGTGATAGGAAGAAAGTAGATGTCAGGGCTTTTCCTTGAATCTTGCAAGGCATGGATAATTTAGCACACCTGCTATTTCCCACAGAATAAGACGAGTAATTTGGTACATATCCATGTGCAAATTTGAGATGTAGGAATCCACTCACTGATTCTTTGTGGCTTCTAAAAACATCATGAAAGCTTCTTATGCTCGTTGACAGTACTTCTTCCCCCAGTCCAGAGGCCATTGCACTGTCTGTGCCTATAGATTATGTCATTCAATCAATAAGGAAGCCTTTGCAGAGTTCCTTTAACTCTGGCACCTGTTAAGTGGGGCAGGTGTGCTTACTGGAATATCTATTCCCATAATTATCTGTGCTTACTTAACCTGTATTACATGATTCCATTAACTCTAAGCAAATATCTTCACCAAGGCACAATGAAACACTGCATTTTCACAAAGTTCAGAAGAGCAATGTGAGATGTTGGGATAAAGTAATCAGTAAATATGTCTTTTCTCCTCAGTAATATTTAGCACTTGAGGAGATTGATGGAATACTTTAATGTAAAAATAGAAACTCTTATTTTTCAAAGCATGACATTTTTGCTTTTGCTTGCTGTCCAAATACTAGCACTGAAAAGTGCCAGTATACTGTCAGTCCAAATACTGGCACTGAAAAGTGCCAGTGGTCTAAGCGCTCTATACATCATAACTTTTTAATACTTTCCTTGGTATCATACAATATCTAGTGATTGAGAGTAATTTTTAAAGAGTGCCTTCATAAACAGTTTCATTTGATGAAAGGAAAGAGGGATAGCGTTCCTTGTTTCTACCTAAAATGATTAGGATCAAAACTAATTTTCAGCATTCATAATGCTCATAATTCAATATATACAGACTATTTTTGGATTAATAAAATTTAAAAATGCTAATAGGAGATAATTGTGGCTTTGCCAGAATATTATTATGCCTAAGATGCTCCAGTTCTCTTTCTCCATAGCACGCTGAGAACCTACTGGCTTGCCTTGCTCTTTTGCATAAGCATAAAGCTTAGCCTACAGCATTTTATTTCCTTTTACCATTATCAACAAGAACATAGCTATAAATATTAACTTTCCCGAAATACATTTGTTGCAGAAACAAAACCGAGAAACTTCCCTCTCATCTTATGTTATGTTATTACTTGCTTTCTATACCAGATGTTCTTCTGCCTGCGAGACTGTTCTTGTTTGGGGACACATTTAGGACCACACAGAGTCTGATAAAAGGGTGATCAGAGATAGGAGGGGGGTTCATATCAAAGAGTTTCAAGATTGTCAGAGGCCAAGACTTAAATATTTTCTCTCTTTTTAGAAAAAGGCTTATTTTATTCTACATATACAATGAAGCTACTGTGGGAAGTGCAGGGATGATGAATGTTAAATTACAGATAGCGGCTTCAAGCTATCTATTAAATATCACTCAGTTTGTATAAGCCTCTTCAAAGGTTTCAAAAGAACATAGCTATAGGATCCTCAATTATCTTGCTCAGGAAGACTTTCTCTCTTTTCTGTACAAAGTGCCTGGTTAAGAATATTTAAGGCAACAGCGCCAAGCTAAATACCATATAACGTGTCAGAGCTGTGTTGTCTTATCCAAGCCCATCAAGGAGGGGATCACTCCAGTGTCTCTGGCAGACCAAGGTGTGCTGTCAGAGCATTGTGAGCACACAGGCTCAATGCAGCAGAGCAAAGGCAGAGGTGTTTTGGCAGCACTTGCTGTGCCAAACCAGTCGGGTGCTCAACCAGCTTGTGCCCTTGCAGGAATATAGAATCTCTCTGTAGCATTTTAGGGGTAGCATGGTGTGGCAGAGCAGAGCAGAGCACAGCCCCAGCTCAGAACCTCCAAAGCAGCCAAAAGCCAGAACCTGAAGACTTCAGCAAGAGATGCCAGGAACCACAATGCTCTTGAGGGCAGAAGTTTGACAGAAAGGCAGTCTTTTGGCACAAGGTTTTTAACCTAAAGCTTGGTTCAAAAAAACCCTTCAGTCCCACCCACCCTGGCCAAAGTAACTCCCAAGGAAATGGATGAGTGCACTGCAGTCAGGTATTGACAGGTTTTTGGCAGACAAGATTTGTTCAGAGCCTTCCTGACTTTCTTTCAGGACCTTGGTAATGTTGAAATGTGGTTAGTTAAATATTTGATTTTCAGGAATCTACATTCTCCAACTGATGATTTTTCAGCTGAAAAATTTCTGTCGGGTTCTGACAAACTTTCCTGTACTTGGCATATTTGACCTTTCAGCAGCTTTCCTGCTAGTTCTGACACATATGGCTCAACTCAGTGCCATGAGATGCTTCATTTTTACTAGCAAAAAATTTGTCCCTTTATAGTGAGAGATAGGAACATAGCATTTAAAATCACAGTCTGCCCTAACTCACAGCATACCTCTGTTCAGTTTAAATGTACATCATTTAATTTTCAGCATTACACACCAGGAGTGGATTGGGACATCAATCCCAATTCATGAATTTTCTCAGATGATAGAAACCAGGCAGAATTTTTTTTTTGCAAAATATAAATATTATCTGCAAATATTCATCTTGGTTTTTAATGTGGTTTGAAAGAACAGCAGCGACAACTTGGCATTGAAATAAATTTAATTTTGTTTCTAATTAAGCAAAAATGAGCACAGAAATTCAATAAAAGCAAGCATTAACTGGAGGATTGAGTCAGTTACCTTTTTCTATTATACTATAATCATGTTATATATAGAGAGGCTTTCATGACCTTTAGAGCCACTTGAGAATCTAACAAACAGCATCAGGTCCCACTCTGTCAGCAGCCAAGATTTTTATCAATGTACTACTGTTACAGCCAGTAAGATTTTGTGCTTTTATATGTCATTTTGTTTTAATCTAGAATTTTAAAATGTTCCACCTTTTATTTTTATACCATACACTAAGCTGTTGCTTAGCAAAGTAACTGCAACATTCAATATATATATAGAGCATGGACTTATGCCACTAACCTCATCTTGTTTCCATGGTTTTCTCTGGTTCTTCCACACATCTAGTCTGTTTTTAAATCGGGTGTTATACATATCTTTGAGAGGAGGAATTATCAGGCAGTGGCAAACAGAACCTGAGAGAGCTGGGGCCTTCAGATTATATTGCTACTTGTTTACCCTGGGATAACCATCTAAAAGACTGGGAGTCTGGATGCTAGGGGTCTATTTATGCTTCTGTCACCAAGCTATTCTATGAACTGAGGCAAATCACTCTACCTCATTAAAAATGGCATAAGGCTTTTCAGAGCCACCAGCAAAACCCTTCTTCTTCATGCATATTTCTGGTGAATTATTTTCTTTTCTTGTAGAAATTGTTTTTTGAAAATAGTTGGTTTTCATTTGTTTGGTAAAAGCAAAATTGAAATGCCTTTTCCTGCCAAAAAAGTTGGCTTGAAACCAAAAAAAAAAAAACCACTTTATTTCCCAGTAAAAAGGAACTTAGAGGAAAAAAAGAATGAGGTATTGAATAAATCATTTTCTGCTAGGGAAAAGGTGCTTTGCAGGAAATATTTGTTAGTTCTGGTACTGTATGCCTGAGATATTTTACCAAAACAGGCAGCCTAAAATGAAATGTGGGCAGGGGGGAGATGGCATAAATTGTGCTAGAAGTAAATTAGACTTCTATTTTGTTATTGTTCAATGCTTAGGGGAAGATTTAATGGTCCAACTGATCTCTAAGATTCTATCTACTCACTTCCAAATTTGTTATAATATTTACTTCTGGTTTACAGAAGCATGAAAACCACCAATGAACATTTGTAGACATGGTATAATAAAATTCACCTAGTCAATTTACATTTGGGCAAACAGTTTTCAAAGATCAGAAATACAGAAAACATGATCAAAAAATCTGCTAAAATAAAGAATCCATTGATAAGGAGTTGTCAAGTTTCTCTTATTCTAAATTACAACAAAAAATTGAAAAGGCTTAAGGGGAAGAATTTTCCTACATTTCTGCCTGTGCCTGTAATCCTGGCCTACACTGTGGGGACAGATATCAGTGCATGACATCTAGTGGTAGATGAAAGAGATCCATCGATCTGTGCTATCAAGGAAAGATTCTTAAATTACTGTGGGCACCTGTACCCAGAAAAAAAAAATTACTTCTATTTTAAAGCAGGTGATCATATAAGAGAAATCCATTATTTAAGCTTCCCCAGACAATACATCCAGACTGCACTGGAGAATTAATTTCAAAATGTTGGTCAGCTGAGGGAAATATTTTAGCTTTCTGAATTCCCTTCACTGCTTTTTTTTTTGTTTCTTCCTCCCCTTCACTTTCCTTTTCCCTCCTGGCTAACAAACACAGTCCCTAAAAATAGTTTGATGTGTCTTTTCAGAACTACTTTTCTGAAAAATTTATACTTTACTAAGAAATATTTTTCCAGAGGTTTTTGTAATTTTTCTAAAAATAAGACTTCCCTAAATGAGAAAAAAGCAAAAACAACAACAAAATCCCAACCATAGCTACAACAACAAAAGCTAAAAAAACTCCAGTTCCAAAGTGAAACTTCCTTGTCAATCCTGCAGCAAGGCACTACAAGTTCAACATCGGGAATATGGAAGAGTTTTTAATATGGAAAAAATAATGCTCATAAATCATCAGATTCTCTTATTTCAAATGAGGTTCCAGATGAGTTGGCCTGATAACAGAATGTTAAAGTGAAACTGTCAGGCCAAAATATTAAAATCAGCAAAAGTGTTGACAATTGCAACCTGGATTTTTTGTTAAATAAATCCTTGAAAAATTATAACTGGATAGTGCCAGTTGTGCCACACTAAGTCAGCAAGTATACTTGTCCCCCATGTGTTTCTCTAATATAAAGTGCATCTAAGCTATTTCAAAGTTAGAATATTTGGAAAACAATATGTCAACCACTGGGTGGGAATGATGTGTTTTTTTTTTTTTTCCTTTGGACGTTTTCATGCTAGTCCTGATTTATTCTGACGTATTAAACAACCATA
This sequence comes from Zonotrichia albicollis, assembly GCF_047830755.1. Lineage (NCBI taxonomy): Eukaryota > Metazoa > Chordata > Aves > Passeriformes > Passerellidae > Zonotrichia > Zonotrichia albicollis. Next base: position 35,545,509 of record NC_133824.1, read on the forward strand.
AAATGGAAAATATTAGTTGATAGAATGTCCAGCCTTGGAGGTGCATTGGCTGCTTTCCACCGAGAGCAATGAAGCCCACAGCATGGAAGGTTTAGCAGGTACAAGAACCTTGTGGTGTTGCAGCCCTGTGTATGAAGGGGGAGAAACCAGGGCTGGGCTGGGCTGATGGAGGGAGGCAGTTGAGGCTCAGCTGTTATTCAGACAAACGTCTATATAAATAGACATGGGCATGAATCTGAATTATCATTCTGAACTCTACCTCCTGGACCATATAGCAGTAATAACCATTAACCTTTTCTAAGGTCTGAATACAGAGATCATCCATTTAACATAATGGCAAAGACATCACAGGGACAGAATGCAGCACATAAAGAACAGAAATTAACTGTGAAAGGACAGTGCAGAGAGGAATTTCTACTCAGCCTCCTTCAGGAACGATGACCTTTGCAGAGTCCTTAGTTTTGCTGAGAGTTCATATGGCTGCTGAAGAAATATTCAGTAATATTTTTTATATAATGTGAAACCATATTAGAGCATGTGTTACTTTTGGTAAGCAGTAATGTCTAATTAAGCTGCAATCAGTGTGTCTTTTGAATCACACTTTTTCTAGTACCTCTGCAAGACAGCACTAAAAACTCCTTATGATGATCTCTTTAGAAAGGGGCAGATATGATAAAAATAGTAAAGAGATGACCTTTTGTACGGAGCTGCTGTTGGATTTGTTGCCATTACCCATTTGAAGGATGGGGAATTACAGCAAGACTGGGTAAAGAAGAAAAAACTGGTAACTCTAGATGTAAAATAGGCCAGAAAATTCTTGTTCCTGTAGTTCCTCTCAATTTTCCTTCCTTGATGCAACCCCCGTCACTCCTTCCCTCCCATTTGCATGCTCCCTCTCTCTCTCTCGCTCTCTCTCTTGCAGTCTCCACGGTAACAGCAGCGCTGGGATTTTGCTGCTGTTACTGCATGCCTTGGATGCTTCCTTTGCACAGGGAACCCCTCACCCAGCCCTGCTGGGCCTTGGGTGTCACAGCATCACCCACAGCAACTCTCCATGTGTCCAAAGGGTCAGCAGCTGCCAGGCACCCTGAGCTGCAGTATCACGGGTACTGTAATTTTTTTGGCTGTGGTGGTTTATGCTGACAGGTGCTGAGGACAAAGGCAGGAGCTTTCTAACACTTGCGAGTTAGGCAGTGGGATTAAATGCACAGAGGTTCATTTGTGCAGGGAGCTACCAAGTCAAGAATAAAAGTGCACCATATAATGAGTCCCTAGAAATGGGAGTGCCCTCTTTTTGAATCTGGAGAAGAGGTACACTGATGATGAAGATGTGGCTTGCAGTGTCTCCAGGCAGTAGTCATACTACTTACTGCAACAATCTACAAATCCCCAAAGATATACAAGTCAGCTCTGATGACCACAAAAGTCAAGTGTACAGAGACACAATCTTGCCTTTTTGAAGCTTTTGATGGAAGAAGGAGCTAAACATGTGCAGAGGAAATAAAAGTTTTCTGTTTCACCAGATCTCATGGAAAATGATGAGAACACCGAATCTCAAACACTGGATCTAGGAACTTACGTAATGTTAGCTGGAATTCCAAATGCTGTGTTTATGACATAATAATAGCAATAATAATAACAACACAATTTTTCATTCATAACTTCTGTATAACATTTTGTCCTACAGCTGTGTATCCACAGTCATCACTGAAATAAATTTAGCTCAGGGATAAATGTTGGCAAACAAACAGATCAGGGAAAATCAGCATGCAGCCCAGCAAGAGAAACAAAGACAAATTTTGGTCAAGGACTCAGGGACAAATCCTGCTGGCAGTGAAACTGCTATAGGCTATTTAATGTCCGTGTAGCATAGAAAAGCCAATGTGCAGTAAATGCCATGGCATTCCATTTATTTGCTCCATATATGCTGTTTAAATTTTTACCATAAAACACAATCTTTCCAACAGTGCTCTTCTTCATTCACCATTCTAGTGCAGAAATTTTTTTTTGTTCATTTGCATGTCAATTGTCCACATCATTCTTTTAGCTACTTCTCTCACATAAAGCTTTAGATCTATTTAGCTGTTTTCTTACAAAGGTGTCCAGTCAGTCAGCAAAGGTCACTAAGTAGCCTATCTACCACCTCTATGCCCCTATTTCTACTGTGACACTTATTAATAAAAACAAGTTAGGAGTGTCTTGTGCCTAAAGAGCTAGGTTAATATTGATTGCACATGTACAAAATAAAAAATTTGTCTCAAAATCTTCAGATGAGAACTGTTCATGTAATCAGGTTTCTGTTAGTGTTCAATCTCTCTTGCATGTTTCATCCACTTATTCTCATTACACTCGAGTTGAATGTTATAATTAGTGTTAAATAATCTTCCTGAGTCAAGTGATGTCCTTTGATAAGTTTATAATTCTATTAAGCCTCAATCCTAATGAAAGCATTAGTGTGTAAATACATCTTTTAATTCATCGTCTGAGTTAATTCAATGTATGGATAGTGATGAGGGGTTTTTTCCACTTTTTTTCTTTAGTTAGTTTTTTAAACTTAGAGCTTTTCTTTTTTTTTTTTTTTTTTTTGTGAATTAGATCATTGGAGAAGTATATCACTCAAGCTTAAATGCCATCTAACAAAAGCAGCTGAGATTTGAATAAGTAAATTCAAACAAAAAACAGAGAACAGGAGAGACAGACTTCACTGATATATGAGTGCCCACTGGAGAGTAGTTTGACTGTGAACAGGAATGTAGTCAGCCTGGGTTGTGGCATGAAATAAAGAAATAAAATCTAAAAGGGAAAAAAAAAAGGAAAAAAGAAAAAGCAGGAACCCCTGCAGCCATTGCATTTGACTTTCTAATAATGTCAGTTTCAGAGGAGAGGAGAGATGGAAATGAGAAAGGGTGCACTTGCAATGCAGTCATTCTTGCTGTCATTGCCTTTATGGCTTTTCAGCAGGCCACAAAAGGCCAATCCACTAGAATATGAATGAGACACAGTCATGGCCCCACCAAATAAGTAGGAGGCAGGAAACCTCCCTGTTTGGATCCTAATAGCTTTTTCTGGCTCAGTAATCTCTCACTATAAAGGGAAAACAAGACAAGACAAACAAAAAATGATCCTCACTCCCCATATCCTGTGTGTGCTTGCTTTTCTTTGATAATTGTTCTGAAGGGCTTCAGAGAACTGGAAGATTAATAGTCTACAGGGATTTGGTGAAGTAAACCACTCTGAGAGGGAGTCTTATTCCCATCAACTCATTCTCTGTATTGAATATGCAATATTGTTAGTCTCATTATGTGTGGAAAGGTCTGACAGAGAGGCATAGGGAAAAAAAAACATTAAAGGAACCAACAATTTACCAATTGATGTTTTCCACTATTATGTATCTGAAATTCCTTAGTTGAAAAGACAGGTGCACTGGGAGGAGATGCTTCAGTTGACACCACCCTCATATCGAAGCCCTATCTACTCTCCCTTTCTTATCAATTAAACTGAAAACAACTTGCATTGAATTCAGTAGTGATCTTTGAGTGAACATGACACATTAAAAAACCCATATTTATGATTCCGATAGATTGTTCTGTTGCTCTCAGGATGTGCACAGAGTTCAGAAATCATAACTCACAGCAGAAATTTCAGCTGGCAGAGGAGAGCTTTGTGCTCCTTGGCAGACCGCTGTTCAGAGTACCTCAAGCAAACCCACTCTGGAATCAATAATGTAGCCATGTGCTGGAATTGTTTTACTTAGAGAAAGCTCTTTGCAGCTGTTTAAATGTGTATTGCTATTAATTGTTATTCAATGCATATTGTTATTAATGTGTATTGCAGCTGTTTGAATGTGTATTGTCCCATGCAGATGTGCCAGCTCAGTAGAAGGCACCTAAGGGATACGCATGGGATCCATGCTCTGAGGTGGTGTGGAAGTCCATGAATACTCTGCAGGTGACCAGGGATCCTCTGCAGGCAGTGCTGACTCAGGAAACATGAAGACAAGCTTTCCTCCAGCCCACCTGCTCCTGTTCACAAGAAGATAATTGCATACCAATTGCAACTTTTGCTAATTAATTCTGTCATGAATGTATCCAAATGTTACTAGTCCCATTAAGGTCAAGGAAAAATGCAGACAACAAGTTCAGGTAATTTGGACCAAGGCCATTTCAGAATGCTAGAGCAATGTTTATGACACAAAATACTTTGCTAGATCACGTTAGCTTTCAGTCTCTGCTGCTGCCAGCCTTATGAGCTAACAGAAAGCAGAAGTGACAGATCTACAAACTAGACTGAATTAAGTGGGCATGCAGAAAACAACCACTGTTCGAGATACATGTGATTTAAACCGTGCATATACTTCAGTGATGTTTATTTCATAACACAAAAATCTTTTTGCCTGTGAAAGGCCGAAATATTGCTTGACATAGGACTTCAGCTAATATTACTGTCAGAAAATCAGTTAGGATTTTTTCTTGCCAGAGTTTCTTTTGTATCTCTAAATTATTTGAGAGAAGATAGTTGAATAAAATATTTCGAGGGATTTTTACCTTGATTAATCAAGAAGATAGCAATATTAGAAAAAATGAATCTTTGGCATTGCACACTACCCTTGGATATTCGGATTATACATTTGGACAAGAAGGATTAAGTTGTTTGACAAAACGTTTTTCTTGGACAATGTGAACTCAAGGTGATTTCTGAAGGATGAGAGTCAAAATAATTTAACTTAATTCTAGAGAAATTAAACTGGGAAAACTGATTTATATTTTTTAAAAAGTATTTTGCACTGCTATTATGTTCACTGTTTGAAACTAAGAGAACTTACTACTGTCTACATGGCACAACTACAGGCTAAAAATATGACTTTTGAATTTAATATATGGGTCTTCAGTTTAGCCTAAACTTTGCACAGTATATATTCATTGTTTTAAGTATGAAATAAAATCTTCAGCATCTAATTCTGAATATCTGGTTTTCAGAAGGAAAAGAAGCAGCATAGTATTTTTACCTGATGCACGCAGTGCAAGGCAGAGGTGGAAGCTACTTATTCACTCTTTCAGTAATAATTGTCTCACCAACAGTATTGAAAACCATAATCTGATTCTCAAGTCATCTTTAATGAGATTGTATACATGTGTTACTATGTTCTAGAAAAACATGCTTTGAACTAGTAGTCAGTAGTGTCTTTACCACCATCTGTTTATACCTGATTTTTTGGTGTTGTTCTTGTTTTATCTCCCTATTTCTAATATAAGTTAGATAGATCCTTCCTTCCTTCCTTCCTTCCTTCCTTCCTTCCTTCCTTCCTTCCTTCCTTCCTTCCTTCCTTCCTTCCTTCCTTCCTTCCTTCCTTCCTTCCTTCCTTCCTCCCTTCCTCCCTTCCTCCCTCCCTCCCTCCCTCCCTCCCTCCTTCCCTCCCTTCCTTCCTCCCTTCCTCCCATAGAGTAGCAGGAGGAAAGAATTGCAATGGTATTTTTTTTGTCCAGAGTTTAGATTCTCCAATGCATCACTTTAATCTCTTATCACTTTTACTCATATTTCAAGGAACTAAACATGTAAAGGCTGAAAAAGAAGCAATAAAATTGTAAATTATTCTTATTCTAGGTTCATATCTCCCACCCACACCTGTTCTACTTCAACATCTGCCCTCCAGCACCATCAGGGCAAGACTGAGTCACAAAAAACTGTAGTAATGGTATGACAACTACAGATAGGAACTCTTAAGTTACTTGATTTAGCCTCTAGCAATCTCTCAAAGATTAAAAAAGTGTTTTCCTGTGTTGCATGATGCCATCAAAAAGTTCCACATACAACTTTGATCAACAGGATGCCCATTTTGCAGCACTAACTTCTCATACATGAACCTTTTAAATTTTCTGTTCTTGAGCTGCTATAGAGAACTTTCTGTCTTGCTGAAACTGTCCAGTTTAAAAGATAGTTGTAATGTCCCTTTGTTCTTCTCCAATATACAGAACTTCAGGCAACTTCAGGTACATACATAGATGTCCTGGTTTTAGCCAGCACAGTGTTAATTTTACAGTAGCTGGAAAGGTCCTGGCCTAACCTTATTGGAAATATTTCCTGAACCAGAAAAGAGAAAACAATTACTCTGAAGCAAGGTAATCTGGATTTATAGCATCTCCACATAGCTCAAATACAGAAGTGAAAATATATGAGCACACACTTTGTGTGTATGTACATGTATTACCACAGTATGAAAAATGTATGAACATAGTTCACTTTATGATGAGGTGGAGAAAAATACTTGAAATGCTATGTTCATAAAAGAAAATGAGTTCCAACATAGTATTTCTATCACACTGAACTTTTCTAAGCATGGACAAGCTTGAGATAAACCTACACTCTACAGTAATCAGTTTGAATTTGACATTTGAGGTACAAATCCTGAGTTGCAATGAAGGGAAAGAACTGCTGAGTGAATGTTTCTGAGTAAAGCTACTAAATTGAGTATTATTTGGTTTAATTTTAAAATAATTTGTTACTGAGAAGTGTTTGGATAATGTCTAGAAAAATACATACAATGAAACTGTAAGCTTTGAGTTTTTGATGACTCTTTTCACCTGAGAATTTATCTCTGAAATGTAGCACTTGATATTCACCAGTCAGAATTCACTTGTTCCAAGAATCCAAAATGAAGATGCATAACCCAAGTAACCAAGCACATCTGAAGTGTTGAATGCTACATTGCTTAATGTGCATTCACCAAAGTATGTCACAGCTTTTGATTAACAATTCTCAATCAACTTATTCATTATATACTGATATATAACATATAGGGGCTAAAAAAAAGCTGCTTTTCAGACAATTTACTTATCAAAAGAGGGGTGTTACAGTCATAACATTATTCATTAAGAGTAGCTTGACTAATTGACCTGAAATGCATTATTTAACAGGCATAAATATTTAAAACCAATGTATCTCATCAAAGGTGATTTAACCACTGCTTGTCACCAAAGAATCCATTGACAATTGTCCTTTCCTGTTGAATGAATCAACATAATGAGCAACTGCTAAAGCAAAAGATACCATCATTTATCTTTAGAACAATATACTGTATGTGTGAGAATGCTAAATTCATCCTAGAGACATCTCAGTTTTATTAAACCAGAGCATTAAATACAATGGAGAAATAATTGTAGCAATAGAAAGAACAATCACTTAAATGTTATTAAAACAATGATTAGTCACAGGAAAGTTACTAGATTGAAAAGTCTCTACTGACACCAGGCACTTTTTATCTGTTGTTTCTTCTAGGTTATGAAGAAAATGGAGAAATTAGAGAAATAAAACAGAGAAGATGAAAGAATGTTCAAAAAACAGAAAGCAGCAAAAGGATAGAAATCCAAGATTTAAGTCTGTCTGTCAGTGCATTTTAATTGATCTCCAGCTAGTTTTATATGCTCTAAGGAAGATAAATATTTGCATCCCACAAATACAAAGCTTTTGGCTCAAAAATTGAGCTTCAAGTTTGGAGTACTGGAAAAAAAGAATTAAATTTATTTTGGCCAGTTCCATTTTATAACCTATAACATGTAAGGTACATGCAATACAGATCACAATGGATCTATATATAGTCACTACAGACATGTTTTTATATGTTTCTGGTGTATGTGAAGGGCATAATGTCATGTTTATCAACCCAGTCTAACAGAAGTAAAGGCATGCAATGGCATTTCTGTGGAATTTTAGGTTAGAGTACCAAATAAGGTGTTACTTTCTGGGACTTTTGTAGGGTTGTGGGTTTTTTTTTTCTTAACAGGTTATGTTTTAGTTTACTGTAAAGTTAGAATGGAAATAAAGAAAGATAATAAACCACCAAAAAGTTTTGTTGTTCAAAGTTATCTTTTTTTTTTTTTAACTAAATCTGAATGAGCAGGGTAAATACATACTGTATTAGTGAATTTCCTCAGAGAGCCATGAGTGATGGCTATGAGACATGGGATAGAACTAGGATGAAATAAATGAAGTCATATTGATGATATTGTTGTATCATGGTGTGAAACATTAGCTGTTTTTTTCAGTCAGCAAGTCGGAGAAGGAAATACAATGTTATGGTAGATGAGCTTTTAGATATCATATGAAAATCTCTCTAGAGTGTCTGATTCATTTGCCTTGCTTATATGCTCAGGATTATATTCTTCACTTAATTTTGAGTCAGACAGGAACTTCCTTCTTGATTAGACTGATAAATTTCCAATGCTGGTTTTACTTTCATTTTCCAACCTTTCTGTAAAATACATAGCACACTTCATTTGGATAGCATTTTTTGAGAACACCTCAGGCTTTTTTCTGCTAATTTTCCTTGAAAATCTGCTAAGAATACAAAACCACAAGACTCTGAGTATAAGAAATATAATCAACATTGTAGTAAAGGAAATAAATAACTTGTTAGTGTGTCTTTTTTGGTGATAAGTATGCTTGATTCTTAACATAACACCAACCAAATATAGGTAATAATGCCACAGGTGCTCCAGATGTTTACTTCAAATTTTGTCTGGTGCATATCTAGCTTGATTAAAAATATTTGACTTAATAAATTGGACTACACACACTAAACAATAATTTATGGTGAAACTAAGTGATATGATGGCTCCTCCTGGACCTAAACACACCTGAATGCAGAAGAGGATATGGTGCCAGAATGAGAGAACAGCTCATTTCTTTTTCACATAGCAGCAGGATCTGGCTCATAAATAAATATCAGACATGAGACATATTTTTTAAGCATCCAAGGTCTTTGTTTCTTTGCTATCTAAATTTGGAATGACTTGTCTACTTATATCATCAAGAAGTTAATATCTTTATTTGTTTATCAAAACTTTCAGCTCCGTTTCCTTCCCTCCTCCAATGCTTATTCTGCTAAAAGTGTGTCTCCTTTCATGCAGGCAAACTTAGAAATCTGTTCTCAAGAGAAGGCTTTTTCCTGTATGAACCAAGACAGAGTTACCTTCTTCTGGTAATTTTATTACACTGAACTCCCTTGAAGGATTATCAGGGAGAAATACTCAGCCAATCCAGCTTTACACACTTAAATGAGCGGATTACAGTGATTGACTAAAGTCAGCACAAATGAACATTTGCTTCCATTGCTCCTAGCTGAGGATGCACAATGCAGCACCTGACACTTGATGAGTTCTCAGCCTCAGACATTCCACTGCTGCAAAAAGTATGTATGTGCTATGAATGTACAGAATTACATGGATATGTCAAAGAAGATAAGAATCTTTTTGGTTTTAATAATCTAGCTACTAAAACCTTCTCTTCTGAATTTCCTGGCAGAAACGAGCTAATTCTCCAACAAACTCTCTAGTCCGACTCTAACTTTTAAGAATAAAAAAGGACATTTAAAAAAAAATGCATGTACTTCAATGATTATTTCATACATTTCACAAGTCAAATAGGCTACAAAAGAGCTGTGATCCTTTCGTCCTTGGCAATTATCAGAGAATTTGTCTTCAAATTTTGAGTATTTTCATTATTTCTGCACAAATTTGGCTATATGACTGATTTCTGTGTGGGTGAGACTTCTTTACAGGACACATAAAAGACTCTGATTTACAGTAAACCCCCTCAGTACTGTGCCAGTATAGCATTTGCAGTAAATACATGTAAAAAAGGTGTATAAACTATCCCAGAGAATCAATAGATCTCTGTTCTCACTCCTTTCTGTTATGTAATTTTGTTCATTCAGGTAGGGACTGAAAAGGAGTAAAACTGATCATTACAGAGGCTAAAGAAGGAGGGTTCCCTTAACAAAATGATGGCCATGTCATTTTCTCTCTCTGATCTTTAAGCTCTGTATGCTGAAGTCCCTTTCTACAAATCACTCTATGCAAAAGAAAGCCCTTTTATTAATTTCATCTATTTGATAAAGGCATCTGTTTCATAAAGATGTTTTAATGCTGTCATACCGGACTGAAATAACATTTTTTCAAAAGTGATTCTTCATATGAAAATAGTACTACTGTAATAATATTAGATAATTTACACTGAAGAGCATTGCAATGTAAGTTGTATCAATGATAAATTTAATTACAGAATGACTGAGCTCAGTCTAATTCTTTCTGACTCCTGATCTTTACTTTAAATAATCTGACGTATAATTTCAATATAAATTTGACTCTGTTTTTGATCTGGATGTCAGAACCCCTCCATCCCCCAATCTACATTTCTATATTTGTAGTTACACTTCTAGCAGATACCACTCTCATCAACTAAAATGAAAAAACAATTGATTTGTTGAAAATCACAGTTCCATATGTTTCTAGCATTTAAGAGTATCTGAAAAAAATGTCATTAAAAAAAATTAGGTTTCCTTGATATCTAGTCTGTAGAACCTCCCAGGTTTTTCATTTTGGGTCAGCTCATAATGCAAATATAGTTCCAATCTAAGTCTATAAACAGCAAATAAAATTCTTCATTTCTGGTGTTCCTAGTCCATTGTGAGGTTTCTGTTCTGGTGGGTAGTTGGTTTTGGTGCAGACTTAGAATAACTTCATCAATAAGATTTTTTATAAAACAGAAATGATCACAAATTAATTTGCTGACCAAAGAAAATAGATAATTAAGGATTTCAGGTGCTTTCTCTTATTTGTATGGACATATAATTGCAATGAGCATTGCCACTTATTCAGCTGAATAATTAGAGATTCCCCAGAGAAACTTAGTAGTCTCAATGGCTTTGTTCTTCAAAGATAAACCAAAAAGTAAGTGAATAAAGTGTTTTCATGCCCTTTGTGTGAGGAACTCAGGGAGTTGTAAAAAGCCAGGAGAACGTGTATATGTTTTTGAAGTCATTAGGTGGAATTTTCTGTCTCTGGTCAAAAGAAAAATGTCTTTCTTCATATAGGCTTCAGAAACAAAATTTCAGGCAGAATATTCCTGGTCATAAGTTTTTATAATCAATATCTTCTAAATCAACATGCTGTATTTCCTTTCTTGGAAACACTGAAACAACCAAATTCTTTTGATGTGAAAATCAAAACTTTACCTGGGATAGAAAAGGTGTAAACAGGAAAGGTGTAAATAGAATGGTTACAGTCCTTGCAAACTGAAATAACCATTTATAAACTAAAACTTAATATATTGTTTTTATACTTTTAAATTAATTTGCCATAAATGAGAAAGAAATTTTGTTAAGACTGTACTTGTTTTCAAAAACAGTAACAAATGCAGGGGCTGCTTTTTTATTGATTGGAAGAGACATTTTAAGATCTCTTTTTGTGAAGGTGAAGTCTATATTTCTTGTCTCTTTCATTATTAATTATTCTCTATCTGTTTGGTGTATTGAGAGGTACTTCAAGGCAAGAAAATTTCCATGTTGCAGAGGAATTTTACAAGTCCTAGCAATAGATTGGTGGGCCAATAAAATTAGACAGCAAAACCACGAAGAAAAGATTCACCTAGCTTACAGCTAGATAATGACATGCAATTAAGGTTAATAAAGACAGAACTAATTCCTATAGTGGATTTTTTTTTTCTTAAATTTAAAAGGTTTTAGTTAAAAAATCTCACTTGTGCTGAAGAGGAAAAACACATTGGTTCTTGTGGAGGTGACAGATATTCTGTGACAGAAATGTCTCTCCACTGACTCTCTGGATTGCAGTAAATCTTCAGATGAAAGATTTTTGTGTGAAATGGAGTGTTGATGCATGTCTGATGCATGCCTGCTTTAAAAATGTATAGACAAACATGCAGGTTTTAAATTATGATATTTTTTCCTTTAGTATTGAAAGATTTAAGTCATTACCATGGAAACTGTTTGCATCAGATTACTACTTTTCTCTCCAGCTATTTCAGTATCATTAAATCCTTGCTAATACTTTATTATTCACTATCTTTTAAACCCACATGAATTTCAGTATCTAATTTACTTAACAAATTGTGTCTGACAAAAGAGAAAAACTTATAGTACAATAAACAACACTATTAATTACTCTGTGGAGCAGTGAGCCACTATGTTTGTCACCAATGTTACGCCTTCAAAATAATGGCACCCAGTAATTAGGTATGAACATATTCTATTATTAGACCATATATCCTTTTTCTTTCATTTATGTGTAATAGAGAATAATGAAGTTGAATTTATTATAGCTGTAGCCTTTATCCTGCTAAAACAAAGCACAAGGAAGAGAAAAAGGCATTCAGCCTAGGAGCATATAAGAAAAATTATGTCGCCATAGCAACCAAAAAGTCATTTGTTATACTTTACTCATTAAAGCTTTGGAGATTATTAAAAGATAAAAAAAGTCCTCTAAATTTAGAAGGTCATCAGTTATTAAGTATTTCCTTCTGAGAGACCAGGTGGTTACAGTTTGAGGACATTATTTTAAACCTCTTATTTACATTATCAACTCCTTTGTGTAGAAATTTTCATTCATATTATGAAATCTCCCTGCTTAAGCAATTCCTACAGAGAAGATGTTTGGATCAAATTCCTATCTTGGAAATACAAATTTAAGTAAACTTTAGCCTAACTCTAATTGCCTTCAGCATCACACTATAGTAACCTAGATAAGATGTTGACCTCTCCTCAGAGAAAGCTGAAATCTGCTGTAAATTTGCTACTTAGTGAAAATTGCATATAATAAGAGTGAACAGTTCCTTAACTAGTTTCTAAAGACAATGGAATACACGTCTTTAAAAATAGAACATTTACTTTGGAACCAAGTTGGATTGTGCATTCTGGAATCTGGCTGTGCAGCTGAAGGGATTCAAAGGAGAAATCCTTGGTAAGAAAAGGAGAAAACTCACCAAAATGTTAAAATTTTCTTTTGAGAGTAATGAGTTTTTTCGTTTTCTGAGACCTGGTGAGAATATTGTGATTCTATCCTGCTCTAGCAGCAATGACAGTGTTGAAATGCAATGATGTTGGACTAGCTCACACAATTCAGAGCCATGTAATTCAGGATTGTGATTGGTAGCATTCTCTTAATGCCTTCGCTATACTTCATATACATTTATGCAATTATTGCTATGATATTGCTTTTCCAGCTTCTTTATTCCTTATCATTATGATAATTTCTCTATTGTAAACTAGATGCTTCATGTGTTGTGATGCTTTTTGTTCCCTTTAGAAAAAGATAATTTTAGCCTTTTTCAAGAATAAATGTTAACGTTTGCATCATGACCCCTGGTATTGCTGAAAGCAATTGTTCTGGCAGAAGTATTCAGGCCTTTTGAGAGATCCCCCTATCTTTAGTGAGCTGCCTTTAAGAAGCCATTTAAGTTGGCTCCAATGCTAATGACTTTCCCTGAATCCTATTGATAATGCTACTGTTAAGTGTATATCTAAATCCTTCAAGAAAATATAAAATACTACAAGTGTGCTGATTTTGTTGTGATTACATACAGTAATCACATACAGTTGTATGTAATACAACTGTCCAGGAGATATGAATAATTTAATGCTGAATTTTCTCAAGACCCTTGTTTGATCTTTCTTTATGTCTGTTTGGTAAAGGCCTCATGTTCATTGCCACCTGGCCAACAGTAACCTCAAGGAGCAGGGATTGTGATTAAATGTACTCATGCAGTTTGCCTTGTGCTCTGATAACACAGAATAAAAAAGGTAACGAGAAGGAAGCTGTCACAAGTTAATTTTCTTAAGATCTTATGTTCTTTAGTGCTGAGTCACCTCTCATGATAGTGCTAACCACCTAAATACTAAAATAGACATAATTCTCTAGAGAGATGGGCCAAAGCTCAGAAACTATGCTGATGCCTCCATGAGAGAACAGTCTAGAATACTGTAATCTAATTGTTGCTGCTTTTTTCCTCCTTCCAAAATATGAGATGTGAAAGCACATTCTCAAGGGAAAATGCCTTTTTCCAGGTCCTAAAGGTTTGTCTTAAGTACTGTCAATATTTCTATCTCTATCACATAGGTATTTTCTGACAGAAAAGGAATCTTTGAAGTGCTCAGGCAATTTGTTGAATACTTTTAGAGAAAACCATCTGATTCCTCTGCTGTATTTCAATGCCAAAAGAACTAAGTTGGCCTCAAAGTTATTGTGTCTGGTCTGGATGATTTTCCAAGCTGAACACCAAGTTTTGGAGCTGCTGTTAGTTACAACAACTAAGTGCAGAGAAAATATCATAAAGTACCACATGATCACCTGTGCCCCATCATTTGTATTCCTGCTGATCTCTTTGTGTATTGCTTCCAGACTTTGCAGTGCTGTTTCAGAGGCAGAGGTAGATGCCACTGAAAAAGCAATGTGTCCAGTTTTCGGCTGTTTGGAGGGCCTGGGAAGGCCCGAGGTGGCCTTGGGGCAGCCCGCGTATCAAAGGACGAGAAGAGGCTTCAGTTCTTCTTTCGGTCTCTGTGTTTATTAATTGTTTATCTAAAAGATTTTCTTTCGGCCCGACAGAGGTCTGCTCAGCAGCCAGACATGAGCACACTGTCTCGCCCTCTGGGCAGTCACCTATCTTTATACCCATTGTTACGTGTACAATATTTATCATTTTTCCCCAATACCTTTCACCCTTATTGCTCGGTGCACTTTTAGTAATGACCAATCCCAAAGTGCCACCATCACCACAGAAGATGGAGGAAAAGAAGAAGAAGAAGAAGGACAGGACACGCCCCAATTCCTCCATCTTACTTCTCTAAACCCCCCTGTACAGAAATCCTAAACCCTGTGTCTCACCCTCTAATTAACTAATCCCTTCACCATTCACCCCGGTGAAATCTTCCTATCCTCATACAGGTGTCGTCTCCTGTGTAGGGTCAAAGTCCAGCCACCAGACACTTCTGGCAACATTCCAGGACTCCCGAGCCCCCCAAGGGTGGTCTCAGTGACTCGGCACCTCAGTCCTGAGGTGCTGAGATCCCACAGCAATGATGTCAACCCTTTCCATCATTTTTGTGGATGCAGACAATAGGGATTTATAATTGAATGTTGATTTCCCTTGCTTCCTTTTTCCCTGGGCATCCCTGTCTCAGCAGCCTTGCAGGAGACTAGGAATCTAGGGCAAACTGTATCTGGTCTGTTTAGTATTGCTCTTGGAGAGCCCTTATCTTGAAAGTATTGTCACCTTAGAAATCTGTGCATAAATCTCCCTGGTCCAATTACTGTTATAGGTAGAGATGGACTTTTAATAAGAATTTAGTTTTTGATAGCTCAAAATAGCTATAGATGGACTGCTGCCACCAGCAGAACTTTTCTCCAAATGTTTTTGAAGATGTGTGTAAGAGCCCAGACTTTCATAAACACATAGTTCACACACTTGTGAGCAGTGCTGGTTAAAATTGTCTTGAAAATTCAGCACTATACCAGACATACGCATTGTTAGTTCCAAATACCATCTTTGTTTCTTCAGTAGTCTGCCACACATATTTAAATACTTGGACTCTATTATATAAATGTCATGAAGATAAGAATATATGAGCAAATAGAATCCTGTTTTGAAAGAATCAATCAATCAGCTATAACAAAATTAACACCTGCAATTAGACAGCAATTATAATAAGCACTAAAATTGGATAAAATTTTCTTCTGATCCACATAAAATGTGAATTCAGGGTTTGGTTTTGGTCTTGGATTTTTTTTTATCAAATCAGTTTGGCCAAAAAATGAAGATGTTTCCCAGATTAAACAGTATTTTATTTAGAAATAGAACTTATGTTCACATCCTTTAAGACAGGTATTTAAAATGGGATTTACTGCATTTAACTTTGGCCAAATAAATAATAATGTTCAGATATCCAATCTATCTGCATGTCTAGGAGCACTTCTTTTTATTTCCAGCCCTGAAGCTACTGAAAAGTGAGAGACTTATTTCTAAATATTTTTCATCTTTATATAGCTGTTCACAGAAGTAGGATGAATCATCTTTTGAATAAACCTGTTTCTAGTGATTGTGCATGGAGCACATGTTGTTCAGTCTAAGCATTTGAATCCGGTTGCATTGTTTTACCTAAACCCCCCTCTTTTCCCCTCCACTCCTTCTCTTTGTTTGGCTTTTCAGTCAGCAATCCAGAAACAAACAAACAAACAAACAAAAACAACAACAAAACGAAACGAAAAATCCCTCCAAACCAACCTTTTCTATAGCTCTACAAATGTTAAATATGCTAAGTATTCCCATCCTAGGAATACAAATTGTCACAATCAATTCTAGGCCTGTTGTGTAGGGCTATGCACAAACAATAGCTCATTCCCAAACTGCTCATTGTCTGCTAGCTAGGGCATAACTCATGGATAAAGTAAAAGGAATAGGGAGGATTCAATGTCAATCATAACAATTGAGTCTTTTAGTATAAACAGTAACAGTAATCACAAAAGAAATAAAAGCAAATTGGCTGATCCGATCTTTGTTCAATGGAATGCAGAGGGGAAAGAGAGGAAAATAAGAAAAGCAAATAATGTAATACATGTGTAAGACGAATGATAATTCCATTCATAATACCATTCACAATTAAGAAATATGAGATGCTCACGCTGCAGGCATGTACAATTTTTGCAACATATACCTAACCCGACTTCAGTGAATCTGTCTTTACATCTAGCCTAGTCTAATATCTCACCAACACTCATGATTATAGCAGGCTAGCAATCTTGAAATACATAGTTCTGACTTTAAAAATTGCCAGATTCTTAGCACTGGAGTATTAGAACTATAGAGAATATTCAGGTTAATCTGAATATTAATTTTTGATACCATGGAGACTGAGAAACTAGAATCAAATGTCCTGTAAAAAGACCCTTAAATCAGAACTCGTTAATTGGTTTCAGCTTTGGGCACAGGAGGACAATGCAGAAAATATCATGGCTTGGTCCCAGCGATGGCTGCATTGTAGAAATCAAATAAACCAAATTTCAACAGCACAAAGAATAAGAAAGTTCTCATCCACTTACTATAAATGTGTTGAATTTTGTCCTTCTGACAGTTTGAAAGGATGATGTTGTCATCCATTTTCACCTCAGGGAATTTTTAAAAACACCACAGCAATAGATGCCATCTGTGAGAAAAACATGAAAGATACCACGTGTAATTGCCCTTGGGATATTAAGGATATACTACAATCCTCTGGTGGCACGTTTTTCCTTGGCAACCCTGAAACAGTGCAACATATAATGAAGGAAGAAATCAAAATATGATTTCAACAAGAACATTTCTGTGGATAGGGTTTAGTGTTTTTTCCCACCTTACAGTGCTTTCCCAAACAGAGGTGTATGCCTGGGCTGCCTGTGGTCATGGGCACCCAACATGGTAATGGGATAGAGGGTGCTACCATGGGGCACTTAGATTGGGCACGTGGCACCCAGTGTGGCCATGGGGCACCCAAATTTGTCATTAGGGTTCAGGGTTAGGGCTGAGGGATTTTTTTTAAGGGAATAATTTCAGGGACTTACCAGGAAGACTACGTATAAGAAACTATCAGTTTTGCAGAAGGTTTGTACCTAGTAGTCCAGCTGTTTTCATTCTTGGTTGCAAGAAAGAGATACTATCATCATGCAGACATGATCCTCACAATTTCCTTCTGTGCCCTCCACTTCCTACTGGACTCCTAGAAGCAGGAACCAGCAGGCTGCACTGTCCTCTCTCTTCTGAGTCTGCTCTGACAGTCCAGGCTTTCTAGTCTGATGCTAACCTGGTCAGGTACAAACTGAATCTAATAAAGAAATAATAACTGAAATCAACAAAATTATTATGCCATGAGGACTGGCTGCAGAATACACACAAAACTTCAGTTTATTCTTGGTTTTATAATTACTAATAAGGTAATTTGTGTTTGCAGCTGAATAGCATAAGTACTGCTCCAGATCATTGAACCATTTCAAGTTATTGAGTTAGTGTACAAAGGAAAAAACCACCTGGTGATTCAGATAATGGATTGGTACTTGAGATCTTCTGGAAAGGCTGAAGAATAAGTAACTAATCTGACTTAGCATTTGTTTTACTATATATTGGTGTTTTTTATTATGATGCACATTTTCCAATGTCAAGTATGGAGAAGTAGAGGTTACTGTCTCTATAGAAGAGAAGGTTGGTTCTTGCTCTACCATTTCTGACTTCTGACCAGCTAAACAGCACACAAATAAACAAAACTGAACTTCTTAATTTTATTCGGCTTATAAAAAGGCACTGATGACATACATAATTGATACTTCCTGTAGAATCCTAATCCAGTTTCATCCTGGCTTTTCCACTCCCCTATAATCTTCAAGTGTTTATGAATGACAGTTGCACTAATTTTATACAGGCTACCACTCCCAATCTAGAGGTACCAATGCAAAGCCTTTTTGACACACTGTTAACAGAATGGAATTTCTGTATATTCAGTGGGATCTGGTTTAAAAGAAATAAGAAAATATGTTAGCTGTTAGCTGTACTAATTAAAATAGCAATTCTGGTGGAAAATCAGAAAGTTTTAATATTAAACCCCTTACTTAGTGAGTCTATTTTAGTCTGGTAATGCTTTAAGTTCCCTCTGCAGAAAAGAGAAAGTTAGAGCCCTCCAGAAACTCATTTACTCACTCTGAATTTGAGCTCAGAAGAATTTCTCACTTTTATTCACAACAGAAATTACATATGTAGATTAATGTCTCAATGTGGATTTAACGTAACAATACTCCACAGCATATGATTTTTACCAATAGCAACACTACTAAACCAAGATCAGTTATAAAATCAGGACCAACCAGTAGAACCAGAGACAAAGGTAATGCTCCACTGCATCACATACATGTGTAAGGGGCACTGGAGTCCCAAACTGTGCTTCAGTCCTCGGTGAAGAACTGCATTGCTTAAGGAAAAATTGTAATGGGCTTCTCTTTTCAACTATGGAAGTTTAACTTCCAGTTGGTACATGTGTCCTCTCAAGTATATATTACCAGGATTTACACAAAAAGATTTCAGCCTAAAAGATAAAAGTAAAAAAAAAGTGAGCATGCTGAGACATTTGTCATCTTGGAGTTGAAATTTAATAATACTCATATTTTTCTTATAAAATCTCTACATGTAGAAACATTGTCTTTGACATAGAGTTTGAGTATCTGTTGAAAGTCTGAATCTTATGAATTGTTTTCTATACATGGAAATGCATGGTAGAAACCCTGAAAATATGAATAAGAATATTGGCATCAGCAACTACAGCAGCACAAACAAAATGAAGAGGGATATACTGAGATATAAGGTCACATAATATTCTGCAGAGCTTTGAAGGTGAGAATGAGAGCTTTCATATGATGGCAAAGAAGGAAATGAAGTAAGGAATTACAAGGATGAATTTATAGATAATGACTGATAGGAGAAGAAGATTATTACAAATACCAAGAAGTTTTCTTTTCAAATATTTGCCTCCTGTTTTGAGCATACAGGTTTTTTATTGCAAATATGTGTACTAACTTTTCATTATTTTTCATGTGCATGTTAGAATCATTCCCATTATGGAAAAAGTTCATATGAAATATGTTCAAGCTCGTGCATTCAAAGTGTTTCTTAACTTTGCCTGCAGATGTGACAGGAAACAATAGTTTTCCAACACTTACAAAGGAAGTGTTGGAAGCTTGAAAAAAAGCTTGAAAAAAAGCTTGAAAAAAAAAAGACATTAATGTCTACACTCTTCATGAATGGGAGACTGTCTGGTTCGTACTGTAATAGTTTGTTTTGAGCCTTTCTAATGATGTGTATTTTGTTTAGCAAATTAATTGTCATGTAGATTGACAGGAGCTGAGCTTGTGGTCTGACATTGTGTTTCTGCTCCTGTCCATTTTACCCCACTCCAAGAACAGCTAAGTCCTGGACTATGGGTCCTGGTTGGACTCAAGTTAAATTCTGTTACAGGTGTTTTGCATGATTTTAGCCATGAAAAAAAACCAACAGATTTCTTTAATTGCACCAGATCTCTTCCAGTTTAACTGGGCAAGAAAAAAACAGCCACCAAGTCCAAGTGTGATTAATTTCTGTAACTTTGAAAAATTGCAATTTTATTTCAATTACATCTTTAAATATTGTGTCTATGCAGTGGAACACAAGCAGCTAAAATTTACTGAAAGGCTTAGTCATATTGGTGTGATTTCCAGACTCACACAGACACAAAGCAATCAGAAGTTGTTACATATACTCCTTAAAGCAGCAGTAGCATTTTTCTGTCTGAGTCTAGCACAACATATGCAACAGTGAATTCTCCTAATACCATGATTTAACCACATGGTTTTCATTTTTATCCCACCCAAGCCTACACAATCATTCTGATTCAAACACCTACATCGATTGTAATAAATATGGTTTAAAAATGAGGACAACACTAAATACTGATGTGAAAGGGTTAGCATAAAAATGTCATCAACACCAGGCCCCAGTGGCTAAGTGCTGGTGCCCTGGTTCCAGCTAGAGGTTAGCAAAAATCTTCTGCTTTGAAACAGAGAAAAAAATGTAATTTGAAAACTTTGATGAAGCTGTCAGGCTCTGAAAGTCAGAGACTACCCTGGGGACAAAGATAATATTACCAGGTAGAACAAGGTCTTTTGGTAAAGAAAGATTCATTCTCTAAGAGGTGTGGGTTGAGGATAAAAATTCTTTTAAGGCATTTTCTGATGGAATTATGTTGTCAGAGGTTTTGTCTTTCTAGCTTTTAAAATATACACAGAACAAGGACATCATTAATTCGACAATTTCATAATGAACTTTTTAGCTGTTCTCAGCTGAAGAAGGGCAAAACATGCTCCCTAACTTACATTCAAATACACTTTTAATTGAATGGGTGGTAACTTTTCTTCTTGTTTGAATAGACTGTATTTTTTTCCTTTGGAACATCCAAGGGAATAAGAAACAAGGTATGCAGAACACTTACAGAGAGATGTTAGAGGAACAGATCAGAAAGAAAATTTTAAAGTAGATCAATCACAGAAAAAAGTTTAGAAGAAACTTTAGTAGATCATCTAGTTCACTTCATGTTTTTACCACTAAACTTGACAGATAGGCAGTCTAAATAGGAAGGACATTGTTACCTCTGCTTTGATGTTGCATGGCAGTATTTCCTTCCTTCCTTCTTTCTTTACCTTTTACTCAAATGCACAAGCTGTCATGTAAGCAAATCCTCATTTGTGATATCTATAATTTTATGAATTTTCCTAATCTTAGCATTTAGTGAACATATCTGGAATTAATTTGTATCGTGAATATTTGTAAGAATATTGGTTGTAAGAACTAAACCAAAATCAGAATTCTCTTCTCTGTGTCCTAAATTGCAGTGGCTGAGATAAGCGGTAGAAACATCAAATTTTCCTAGACTGAAAATACCTGTGTGATGTTAGAGCTGCTCAGCCTGATAGGAAAGATATTTGTTTTGAGAGAAATACTGAAGAACAGGATTTGACAAAGTCTTGGGAAAAGTTTTGTAAAATAAAATGAAACGTCAGGCTTACTAAAATATACCTTTTAAGTGCTATGCCATCGCACTGTGTGGATTTTAGAAAGAATGATTCAGAAATGTTTGGGGACCAAATGAGGCCTAGATTTCTAACATCTGTCTAGTACCATGCCAATGCTTATTTTTATAGAAGGTTGCTGAGATATTTTAGAACCATTTACTAAGTAAGAAGGCCAACATTTCATGTGAAGTTGTGACAAGGCAACTTGTTTTCTTCCTTTTTCCCCTTTAAACTTACATAATATGCTCAGTTTTTCACTATACACTAGTGGTAAATCTCAATTTATTACTCTTATAGTACTGGAGAGAGAATAATCTCTTTATATTAAAACTGATATGCAAAGAGACTTGGCCAGAGTTAAAATTATGTATTTTAAAGATTCTAACAGAAGCTCCTGTGGTTTGAGCAACTTTTGTTGCCATGGTAACTGTATGTAATATTTTCAAAAAGTTTTTTACTCTTGCTTTTGTTTTTGTTTTTACGTGTAAAAGTGAAATAAGTAAGAACATTCACTTAGTAACTAAATAGAGAACTTCTTATTTTATGTTTTGAGCTGTCCAGATGCCAACACTCCAAAATAATAGGAAAGTCTTTGATCATCTAAAACATTGGCAGAAAATATAAAGAAAGTACCATACGGATCATGCTCTGGTCAGAAAAAAATAGCTTTTTATCATTTTTGGATCTCATATGTCTTTCATGAGACCTGAGTGTAAAAATCAGCTTAAAAACTTGTCACGTACCTAATGATCTTATTTTGTAATGTGAATTTGTCCATCTCTTCACTCTTTTGCCTGTAGGTCAACCTCTTCTCAATCCCTCCCCTGCCATCCTTTTTCATGGAATATCTTCCTACTTGAATAGGAGCCCAGAAACTCTGCATTAAATGTCTGAGCTTTAAGGAAGGTATTCTCAGCATCTACAAGGTAAGCAAGTTTCAGGGAGAGATAGCTGATCTCTTCAGTTTGATCCAGACCCATCTAGCTGCATACTGACCCTGTTATACTGATGCCTTATGTTTTAGCTTTCACATATTTCAGCTTCTGTGCTGCCTAGGTGTGTAACTCAGCTTCATATCGAGTGTTAGCAAGTTCTCTTCACAGTTTAGTTAGACAAAACAATCCTTTTCCAGCTTGAGACCAAGGACAACATTGCAGCTTCAGGCCAAAATGTATAAACCATGGGGAACTGAAGAGAGCAGACAGGGAGGATGGGACTTCATAACCTGAAGCTGCAATTGGATGATTAACCCCAATGTGCAAATGGAACAAAAACTTATAAAAGTGTGAAACCTCATGACCAGTCTTCCATTTTGTGACCATTTTGGATCTATCTTGGCTGTAGTCATGGCTAGGCTCTTGTACTCCCAAGGTGTGTCCTTTAAGGTCTTTTATTAAATGCCTACTTTATTATTTTAACTCTGTCTAGTCTCTGTTGTAGGTCAGCCTCTCAAGGCATCAATACTCTTCCAGTGCCTTCTAAGTGTTTGCCATATAGTGTTCCAAATTTTCTGCATCCTCAATAAAGCAGGAATCTGGACTGAAATCTACAGTACAGTAAGTGAATAGCCTAATATGAAACTAAACTACTTGACTTGCCCCCTTCTGCTACATAATACAATTATTTATCAACAATGGACACTACCCTTGTTTTTTCTAAATTGAATGAGTATTCATGTAGCAGTCTTCAGGACTTTCAACTTGGTCATATATTTAAACAACAGAATTTTAGACAGTTTGGTTACTTATACAGACCCAAGATATACAATTTGGCCATTATTAATTCCCAAAAAGTCATAGACAATATAGCTAATAATACAGATTTAAAAAAAGATTTGTTTGATTTCATATTTAAACGTGATTTTTAATTTGCACGTCCAGGACTGGTGTAAGCCTTATCTGACAATAAACAATTCGTACAATGGGGGGGAAAAAATGTCACCTTAAAAAAAATTATTAAGATAATCCCAAAATGTTTATGAGATTTTCAGAGAGAGAGCTCTAGGTGAAAGAAACAAAATGTACAGAAGGGGCTGCCCCTTGTTATGGGCTTCCCTCCTGTTCTTTAGGTCTGTGTCCTGAGAAGCTGCCTGTGCATATCCTGTGTCCCTACTGTCCCCTTGGTCTGGGTGGCAGCAAAGCTTTCTGCCTTTTGTCCTTGTGATTTTATGCCCTGCTATTGCAATTTGTTCGCTCTTCATTCTGTCCCCAGTGGTTATACTACAAATCTCCATGCCAATAAGAGTTAAAAGGATAAAATTCATATCAAAGTCAAGATAAACACCTCCTAAAGAGGATTTTATTACCAGGTAGGGAAGTCACCACATTTGATCATTGATTGCCTGCTAAGTTCTTTACAATTCACAAAACAGATTCAATGGAGACTCTCATGCACAAAGGATTTGTCATCAGTAAAACAGAACTGAAACTCAAAAATGTCAAACTGTTGTGAAGAACTGAAGAATTCTCTCCTGTTTGAAAGCACAGTGTGGTAATGGCAAATTGTAATACTTATACAGAGAAGCACCTAAAAAATCTTTGCTTGCTCTCACCTGGTAAAGCATTCATGTTGCAATGTGAAAGGACTGAAGTGCGGCAATGCAAAGAGAAACTGAGTAACTGAAGTTTTACCATCATCCTCAAAGAGGAAAATTAGAAGATACTTGCTTTTCTTTCTCATAAATTATGCTGAAAGCTGAATACAATATGAAATGTGCAGAATTCAAGTTTTGTAATGCAGTAGTTGAATTACAGAACTGCATGATAGGATAATAGAACTTACAAATTTTTCTTATTCAAGCTTTAAAAGACAATGATAGCATAAATACTTTTATCGTGATAGAACATTAATCATCTGTCCAAGGCTACATTGGATACTAATTAATATATTCCCCTTCTGTCACCCCTATGCAATATTAGCAAGACTTCATGATAATCATTAAGTGAAAAAGATGCCCTGTGAAATCTTTTCTAAGGATTTCAGATTATCAAAATACCAGTAGCTGTAGCAATAGTGGTACTGGCAAGACAGCAAATGAATGAAACTTTTTCACTCTCTGCATTAGTGTGAAATTTGAATTGCCTTAATAGTAATTCACTTTTTACCTAGCACGCTCTCTGTACCTTGTGTAAGGGTTAATTATGGATCCATTTTGTAGGCCCTAAAAAGCAGCATCATTCATCTGCTTCCTGCAATAACATAGCAGTTAATTTATTCAGTGCAAAAATGAAAACTGAGCATTAGCATACATTGAATGATAGAGAATGATATAACCAAAGTCTAATTTTATAGTTTTTATGGTTTGCATGGGAAAGGGTAGAAACCTTACAAATTCCCTTTTATGGATAGCTATGTCCTTTTTTTTAATCAAATCTAGATTGAATTTTTTACAGCTGAAGTGCTAGCTACTTGTGATGAAGCCCACCTACTTGAAACATCTATTTTAGGAAGAGATTAATCACTTCTTGTTGTGCCTCTCTTTCTCTTGACTATGGATGAAGCATAAGGAAATATTCATCTAAAAATAAGACATCTAATCTGAGCTAAAGTTAGGCCAGAGGAATCCTAGGATAACTACCTAAATATGTAGTATCATTTAGTGCTTAAAAAAAGTCATATTGGAAAAATGGAGCACAAGAGACAGGCTTTTAAAATACATCTCAGCAGGTATTAGGCATCCTAACACCTTTAGAAGTAAAAAGGCTTCAGGAATGCATTCAAAGCTGACTTGTGACACCTATAAATATGATGTGCATTAAGTAGGGTGATATTGGTATTACTGAGCCTTGAAAATAAAGATAAATAGAGATTGCAAATAAGTCTATAAAGGTATTTTACAACACTATGATGGCACAGCCACCCAGAATCTATTAACGTTTTGCATAACTGTGAGCATATGACCAACAAATAGGAAAAGAAAGACAGGTGTATTTTTACACAGAAGACACACAAGTGACAAGAGTTGTCAAGCAAAGATAAATGGATTGCAAATTGGTGGGACATCTACCTGAAGAGAGAAAAATGGGGATAAGTGGTGTGGGGAGAAAGAGAACCCATGTTTTGGGAGAAGAGACCAAATAGCATAAACATTTCAGGTCTTTCCATATAAGGAAAATCAGAGAAAGAATAAATGAATAAATGGCTGGCACTCTTCCTCTTTTTTTTTTTTTTTTTAACCATTGGAAAGCAACTTTTCTGAAACATAGATTACTGGATTGCTGCATATTGCAGAATAAAACATTTAAACAACAGGGTGCAGGCTTAAAGTGTCAATAAACTGGTCACAGGGAAGCATGTGGTAAAATAACACCATTGCTAGGATGGCCATGCTGTTCAGTAACAGGTAATGAGATACACATAGGCATACACATATCTTGAGAAAGACAAAGAGGCACAAAAAAATAGTATGTTCTTGTTTAATACAGCGTTCCAACAGCTTTTCTAAAGCAACTGATGTCTTAGTTAAGAAACTGAACATAAAGCTCAGTGATCTGGACTTTGCTGTTGTGTTGTGCCTTAAAATACTAGTCAGTTTAAAAATCAGAGAGGCTTTATTAAACACATTTTTCAAACAGTTGCAGCTCTAGAGAGAGTGAATTCCACATCCCCATTGTTTACATATTTCTGCTTTCCTATTTATTTGCCTTCATGTGTTGTGATCATTCATAGCTGCTAACACATAGATGCCAGAAACAGTCACCTCCCTTATCATGTACAGGAATAAAAGTTTTCTTTACTCAAAGGTAATCTTTCTTTAAGAAATCTGACAGCAGAACTATCCTGACCGAGATGACCTGCGACTGAATAATTATTAATTAACACTTTTTTCTATCTCATTATCATCACACTGCAGGATAGATAAGAGACTACAATTTCTGCTGCACTTCTCTGCCTTTGGTAAAACCTATTATCTTAGTCAATTGTGTTACTGAAAGGGAAGGAAACATCCATTTTCCATAAAGAAATGGGAAGACCAGGTCAAAAGGCCACAACCCTAAGTTGTGTTCACTTTAATGACTCAGTGTGAAAATAATGATAACTGATTCAACAGGAAGCAGGGAAAAAATGTCTCATGATGTTCTTGTTGCAAGCAAACATGTTAAGCAATATATGCATCAGGGGTTTAGACATCACTGTGGTTGAAGTGTAGAGGACTTATCATATTTTAAAACAAAATGTACCAAATTCACTCATCACAAAACCTTTATATGCTAAAATAGTTGTGAGTATACAATGCTATATGACCAGATGTTGGTCATTGATGATTCACACTTCCTGGTGTTTACACTGCTCATGCTTACTTAAAACATTTATCCATTGTGTCTGGTTTTCCTGTGACAGTTTTATGAAGTACCTGTATATAGTTGTTTGTTAAAACTACTTTAGGATGCTTACATTTAAGTTCAAGGTACATTAGTATTTTTTTCCTGCTTAGTGGAAATGCTTACAACTGATAGATGTCACAAGTCTCCTTGGCTGCACTGCAATTAAAACAGTGCAAATAAAAACTCTAAGAGTTTGAGGTAAACACTAAGACTTGGTTTTCTGGTCTCTATGCTAAATTGTGAAGATTTAATGCCAATAATATCTTTGCCCTGAAAAAATTGTTGTCACTAGATGCTGCCTACTAGATGCTGCCTGGATATGGTAAATGCAAAACTTCATTTTCATTGCCTTGAAGTAATAATCCTACATTTTTTATCAGTGCTGTAATTCCTTCCCTTCTCCAAAAAAAGGAAACTAATCATAAAGCACCAGAAACATTCTTATGTCCATTTTTTATTACTTTAAGTATGTAGGAATTATAGTCTACAGGGAAAGCAAGGTTGGTCTGTAATTAATTTTTTATAGATTCACTGGTCTTAGTTCAGCTCCCTGAGTCCTATGGAAAAGCAGTGTCCATGAACCACAGTTTGGACTGTACTGCAAAGTCTGAGGTTATTGGGTCCTTTTCAGCAGATGGTATGAACAGAAATTTTCTCATGTGTTAAATCTTTCTATTTGGTGGCATAACTCAGCCATTCCTCTTAAGGTTTTCCTTATGTTGTGCTTTAACCCCAGACAGCAACCAAGTACCAGGCAACTGCTCAGTCACTCCATTCCACCTTGCCCTCATGGGGACGGTTGGAGAGAAAGGATAAAGCTCATGGTTTGAGAGAAGATTAATTTCATAATTGAAACAAACTATAATAACAATAATAATAATACCAACAATAACAACGACAATGACAATAATAATTGTAGGACTGAGGAGAGAGACCGTAGTAGAACTTGAGAGAATCTAATGATGAACAATACAATTTTTCACCTCCCCCTGACTGACTGCCCCCTACCTAGCAGCAATCGTCCCCTTTTTTGGTAACTTCCCCCAGTCTATATACTGAGCCTGACATTCTGTGTTATGGAATATCCCTTTGGCCTGTTTGTGTCACCTGTTCTGGCTGTGTTCCTTCCCATCTTTTTGTGCAGCTCCTCCCTGACAGAGCACAAGATGCTGAAGAGTCCTTGACTTAGGATAAGCACTACTTATCTGCAAGCAAAATTTCAGTGTGTAATCAGCATTATTTTCATACTAAGTCCAAAAAACACAACACTACACCAGCTACTCAGACAAAAATAAACTCTCTGCCATCCAAAACCGAGACATCCTGGAATTTATGTGAAGCAGATTGGCTACAGAATACTGCTTAGAAGTGTTTGTCTCTAGGCCCAAGATAAACATATTTTTTCATATCTGATAGCTTTTTTGTTAGACAATATATCTAGATATGAATAGAGCACAGATCTTTCTAACGATCAAGTACTCTTGTGCAAAGAATCAAGCAAGTCCTTGTCAATAAACCAATATACCTGCCTAAAAAAGAAGCTGTATGGTGACCTGTCCTGTCACATATTGTTTCCCATCTTCTACTGAGTACAAGAGATGTGCATTAGACATACACTCTAAACCAGTAAACACTCAGGAAGCCAAAAAAAATAAAAAAGCCAAACCAAAAAAAACAACCACACTGAGAAAAAACTGTAAAACAATTCTGTTCAGATCTCTATAAATCCATTAATGCTGATTTTGATCTTCTGGTGCTGGAGCTGCCTTTACACTTTGATTTCATTTTAAAGCTTTGTTGCCCTTGGGGTTTTCTTATAGGAGTAGCATTTTATGACATAATTTATAAAGGTATCTGCATTCCTTGACAAGGTATTTGTGGCAGTCCACCTGGGAGGAAAATGTGCCTGGAGCAATTCTGCAGCTTGACAACAGACGCATATGGGATGTCCCAGACCAGGGGTTTCAACATCTTGCTGAATGCTTCCACTCTGTCTGAAGTACACTCTGAGCTTTTCTCATGAAGGGCTTGGCACTTAGACAGCTTTCCCCTTACTCTTATCACCCCTCGCTCTACGTCAAACATGCCCATACTACACCCACTTGTTACTGGTATGGGTATGTACTGTCATAAAAGCCTTTTGAATCAAATCAACTTTGATTCTGAAAACTTACACTGGTATTTAATAGGCAATAATTATTAAAGTCAATCTTACATTAGAAATGGGTTGAGTGCCTTGGAATTTCCTCAAGCTTCTTTTGGCTCTGTCAACATCCAAAAAATATTCTAATGCAGAAACAGGACTAAGATCAGAGTTTTTTCGGCGTATTCGGGAGTAATGCTTACAGGACTCAATGCCTGAAATACTAAATTTGTTGGAGAACACATCCCTACCATAATACAGAAAACAAAAAACTCTCCCGAACTAAAATTTCATTCTAAACACATTCTAAAATTAAATTTAATTGCATTCATGACACTGGAAAATATTATATTTTCCTTCCTACAGTCAATAATTCTACTTGTCCCAATAAATCCAGCTAACTTGAAATGGGACACTTGTTTACCCCAGCACAACATGACATCTTGAAAGAATGAGTATGCCAAGCAAATATTCATAAAACCTTTTTTTATGCTGTCCAGATAGAAAACATCTCTTCATCAGCGAAGAGAGAATGCCAGAAGCTCATAAGGTCAATGTTGTCTTTCTATTTTTTTTTCTTTTTTAAAGTAATTCTCTTGTATATAAAGCTTGTTGGTTTGGCATTGATACAACATGTGCTCTTATGATATAGAGAGAAAATCTGTCTGCTTGTCTCAGTGTTTATATTTATATAGTCACTGCTCAGCCCTAAAGCTGTTCTTCAGATCTCTAGCTAAAATAAATGTCACACACTGCTGAATTATTATAAAAATAATTCTGTTTATTTACAAATATGACAACAAGCTGGTAACTTACTGAGATTCTTGAAAGGATTTTCAGTCTTTACAGAGATATGTTTCAGCTAGCCTATTTCCACTCTCCCTGAATACCATATTCTAAATCCAGCTATTAGCCACTTGCCAATAGATGTGTCCAGTCTTAGTAGCTATGTATTATGATGGATATAAAGGACATTATTAGGTATTGGAAAAAAACTCTTAATGAAAAATAAAAATGCACTATCCTTTCTCACTTTTTATGACTGCACTTGGCAGCAACTTTTATCTTGTCTTCCAGGGTGCAGTAGAATTAAAACATGATGAGAAAATAAGAATAAAATTTGAGAATGAGATTTAAAATTAAATAGTATATATTGAGAATATATTATGATAACAATTAAATGCAACATATTTTTGCTTAGTGCCAGTGTTTTACTATGCAGCAGCAATTTTTTGCACACTTAACAAAAAGGATCCATTTCCCAACACAAATATTTTCTTTCAAAATCTGCAAAACCAGCAAAATGTTTACCAATGCACAAATAAATACAAAAGCAATCTCTTCTGTTTAAAACAAAGGTATTTGTTCTGTGTTTCTCTTGGGTAATTAAAATGAGCATGAAGAAATTGCCATGAGAGAGAGTAAGAGATAGAGCATATGAGATTGGGAAAAAATATTTAATGATTGAATTATTGTTTACTTAAATGCTTTAGAATATTCAGTATAACTCTGTCTACAGGTCTACATCTGACTTGTTCCAAAATATTTCAGACAGTGAAATAATTTCATTAAATATTTCCTCATGGTGATCCTGACCAATGATCCTGATCAAGGTAGACTAAATAGTTTCAAAGTATATCAGCCACTATCAATAAATCTCTTCTGCAGTAATTGTCATGAAATATTCCCATTTTTAAATAGGTAAAGAAGACCTCTCAGACAGTAGGGTCAGTAAAAAAGAAGGAACATACTTCTGACAGCTTTCTTTCCCCTTTTTTTCTAACCAACTTATATAAATTATCAGCACATATACATTGTCTGAAAAAAATATGTGAAGTGTCATTAACGGTTATGAACATAAATGAAGGATAGTAATAAATCTACATAAAAAATTTCTATGTTGAGTAAAGGCAAATTTACAAAAGCTTTGTCCAATGTTCTTCAAAACATAGAACTTTCCAAAGGATTAAAAAAAATCTATTCGTATAAAAGCCCTTCAGGAGTTCAAAACATTTGGCCTTAAAGAAAGTGCAGGCAGCTCATTATGGAGTATATGTACTTGAAAAGATATACAGAAATGCATGAAAGTTTATTTTCTATATATAGCAAGATGGCAAAAGGTACATTCTCAATTTATAATGAAGACATTTCAGAGGGTATAAAGGAGGGACTTTTCCTCCAAAAATTATTATTAGCATGCAGAAATCACATAGGAGCAGTGACTACATTGCATTTGGTATTCTTATTTAGAACAAGTAATCAGGATCAATTTGAACAGGTGAGGTGTACATACGTAACAGTGATCACACATTGAGCTCTTTCTGGTGTTATAAATAAGGATTTTTTATTGCACTGTCCAATAATATTAGTAAAGCTGTTTGATGAAAAGTAGAGATTTCCATCTAATGTCATGGGATTTTAGTAGATGGAATAATAATTCATCCTCTCCTCCTCTCTCTAATGAACTCATCACCATGATACCTGACAGCCATATTAAAACCACAGAAGCCAGAAAAAGCAAAAATCCTGAACTGAGTGGTCAAACTCAGCTTTTGCCTCCAGCACTGATTTATGCCTTGAATGTAAGAATGTAGTAGATCGATTTAGATTTTCTTCTTATATTTTCCCACCCAGCTCCCCTCTTTGCACACAGTGGAATTACCAATAGAAACATCTTGCCTTGACGTGTGACTTTGTGCTGCACACCAGGAGCCCACACTCGGGACAATATCAACAGCTGCAGAAATTTTGGTAGCTTCTGCAGAGAGATTTGCTTCCTTCCCTCTTCCAAATTTAGGGGATTTCTACAGATCTCAACTCTGTAAATTAACAAGCAGCTCTTTTCATTATTCAACTCTACCAGTGCAAATGTGAAATTGTTGAGACATTGTGTTAATCTAATGCTGAAACACAATCCAAGAAATAATTGCCCACAGGATTCAGGAAAGATGAATTACTGTGAGATGTAGTTAGGAAAAAAAGATAAAGAATATCTCTAGTTACTAAACTGAATCCTGGAATAGAGGTGGTGGAGAAACAGATATCCCATGTATTTTTAAATTAGTTTCCATATTATCAAATAATTAAACAGTCTAACAATAAAATTGTACTCATCTAAGGAAAGAAAACAAAAGCTTTTTATTTTTTTCCTTTTAGGTGGAGTTCAACACCCTAATTGGATCTCTTTGGCTTATTTAGATCAACACTCTAACTGTCCTTCTAAGGAACTTTGGATGCTTCGTCCAGGAACTTTGGATGCTTAATCTGGATGAAGTCCAGAGCAAGACTTCTAGCAAATGTGTATCTAAAATATGCGATGACCACAGATACCCAGCAGTCCAATAGAAATGAAAAAAATATTCTGTGTAATAAATATATTTTTCTCTCCAGAGAAAGGAATCTGAGGGTAGTAGTAATTTAGGTTTGCTCTTTCTTGTATAAAACAACTCTAGTTTTCCATAGCATGGCAAATAATAACATCTGAAATAAAATATGAGAAGGGACATACATTTAAGTTGCTGCAACATTTTTCAGAGAATTTCAGAGATAACAACAGTCCTTGTGTGGAGAAATGGGAAAGAAAAAAGCCTTTTGACCACACTAGAGTACAGAAAAAAACATATACAGTTTAAAAAGAAGAAAACATTATTTTGTGGTTGCCAGAGATGGTAGGGGAAAACAGATGCCCTGGGATCTGCCCACACATCAGCAAAAACATCAGGCTTTCAGCCACAATAAATTACTGGTGTTAGATTAGCTTCAGAAAAAAAACCAGCCAAAATCAAAATAATATCACTTATCTATACTTGTAAGATTCAAACCAGATTTCCCAAAGTGGTAGAAAAAGTCATCAGCACAATGAGTCAGCATTAGAAAGTTCAAGAAAAAGTGCTTGTCCCAAGGTCCCATTAAAAGAAGATTACATACATCTAATTAGGCCAGCTTTTCAGTTCTGAGGTTGAAATTACTGATGGTATAAAAGAGATCTTACTACCTAACAGTTTATTTAGCTAAAAATATGAAGTATAACCTCTAGAAGTGTTTAGACCTATACTAACAAGGAAGACAAAAAATATAAAATATGGTCAAGGTGTTATTTTTATGGTAACTTGAATCAATTTACACCTTGGTTGTTTAAATGAAAAAAACATATTCAACTAGTATGACACTTTCATTTTTTCTTTTGATGGGATTATAAAAATATAAAACCATTTAAAACAAGTCTCTGACATAATTCTGATGTGAAAGAGGGACATGGGGAAAGTTACTAGTTTGTGTGTTTTCTATATCTGGACCTGCCATTCCTCAGCTAAATTTAGAACACAACAGTAGAAAATCATTATGGACAAGTTTTAATCTGAGATTTAAATAAAGAAATATTAATTAACATCAAAGCTGCAAAATGTTGAGGGATTTTTTTTTTGAGCTTCTAAAACATCAAACTTTTTACTTTTACAACTCAGGACTTCCTTTATGTCTTTACTGATGAATACAATTGGAATTTGGAAAAACATATGAGAATTTCAAAGCCGAATTAAAAATTCTATTTGAGAGTTCATAGATACAGAAGTCTGTAAGCTTGTATGAAATCTCTGTAATTTCCTTATATAACAGTAACTGTTCTTATTTAATGTTTAAGAGCCCGCTGCAGCAGATTTGATATTATAAACCACAGAACAGGCTTGGTCTTGCAGTTAAGGAGACATACAGATATTCCTACAAATTACTACAATAGTAACTTTTAATTGAATGAGAGCCTGCTGAAAAGAGACAAAACAGGTTGAAGATGTGCAAAGTAAACAGAAGCTTGCAGAAATACAGGCTTTTTGAAAAGATTCACTGTTATTGCCTCACCTACTTTAAAAACAGACAAATGTACAAAGAACTAACATATGTAAAATCTTACATTAAAGTGAGATTACCTCGTTTAGAAGCACTAATACAGCAGGAAAGCTGCCTGCAGCCAGCAAAAGTGCTGCACAGTGGGAGGCTTATCCCAGCAAACAACAATTCACACCTGTTAATTACTCTGAATTAGCTTGCACACAATGCTAGGCGCTGCATTTATCCATTGTTTGGAAGCAATACCAATGTAATCTCTTACACTGTTGTTATAAGTGAAATTAAAACTTAACATGAGTCATTTCCTTGCAAATCATCAGAGCATTAACTC
Organism: Zonotrichia albicollis; assembly: GCF_047830755.1. NCBI lineage: Eukaryota > Metazoa > Chordata > Aves > Passeriformes > Passerellidae > Zonotrichia > Zonotrichia albicollis. Next base: position 35,579,550 of record NC_133824.1, read on the forward strand.
ATCAAAGCATTTGCCAAAGGACCCTTAAAGATCCAGAATGATAAAGCTATGTAAATAATATGTACTTCAGGCTTGCTGACAATTATGGTAAAGTTGTTGATGGTGAGATTGCATAAACACTCTCTTTCAGGTAAATTACTATTTAAACCATCATTAGTTACCTAAAGTCTAAAATATATGTTTGCACCAATAATAATTTAAAAAAACAACTAATTGAAGTTTTACTTACAATTCAAACATTTTCCAATTAGAAAATGTCAATTAAATTTTAAAGTTTTAAAACAATGTTTAAATTAAACACTAGTCCAAATCTAACCATTTAACTTGACACACTTGAACAACTTAAAGCTTTTACAATTTTCTTTTAGTTTGTCATGCTAATGCTTGGACAAACTCAAAACAGAAGGCATGAAATATTTTGGGAATTCTTGCTTTATCAAAATTATTTATTAAAATACTTTTTCTACCTGTATCTACTTGTCTACCTAAAACATTTTTTGGGCAGCATTAGCAGTCCTGTTCTTACTACTAAACACTAACACGCTCACTCTCCCAGTAACTCTGTAGGTGGTTTTTCAGGACAGAAGAATTATAAAAATATTGTCTCTGCTTTTTGTGCATTCAAGGACTTCAGGCTGAATAAACTCCCAGGCATTCTGCACATTAAAAATAGTAGACTATATAATCATATTGAGAAACTCTTTAAGACAAATAGAAGTCTTAAAGAGAAAACACACTAATGGGGATTTTATAAAAATTTTATATTTATACAGACTCTGAATATGAAGAAGACTGTTCTGACTTTTTTAAGAGTTAAAAAGGTCTACAAATACAAACCAAATGGCAAAAAAACCACAGCAACATCCAGGGGTTTGGGAGGGGGTCAGTAGGGAGAAAATTTAGAAATACCATCTGTCCTCTAAAGCATTAATATTTCAAGATGATATATTTTATGCTGGTCTTTTCTCTTTACATTGAAAGCAGAGATTTGTACATTTGGAGACTTATTTATCTTTATTTCTGATTCCATCTATATTGACATTCATTTTGCTTTAAAAGCAATTTCCCACTGATTTTAGATAATCTCAATGACCTAAATTATGTGAGATCCTTAGCTTTTAGTGCTCAGGGAACATGAATCCTTTCTGAAATGTTTTTACTTATTAATGTATTTCAGGTGTCCACAAAACAATGAAGGGATCCTGGGCAATATATTTTCTATTGGTTTGGTTTTGCCCTTCATGTGAACAAGGAGTTCGATGGAGTAAGCCTGGCAGTCAAAGTTCACAGTCACTATGATTTCTTTTGTCAAATAGCTTTTTGCTTATGTAACTAACAATAAAAAGACCATTATCTGTCATTAAACACAGAATGATTGAGGTTGGAAGAGATGCCTTGAATTCTTCTTTTCCAGACCCCTGCTAAAGCAGGGTCAGTTACAGCATGCTGCCAAAGACTGCCAGTCAACTGTTGAATATGTCCAGGGATTTAGATTCCACAACCTCTCTGGACCTTTTCCAGAGCTCAACTGCCCTTATAATAAAAATGTTTTATCTCACATTGAGGTGTATTGTCCTGTGGCTTTATTTGTGCTAAAGTTGGTCAGCAACAGGTGATCAAGTTTGTTCAAGAACGAAATATATTCAGAAAACCTTTAAGTGATTATAATTCCAAGTATTCTTCTGCAATGATGATGAATTGGGCTTGTACTTGGTCATATTTATAAAATGTTCAATTATACTCATTGAAATTCCCAATGCTAATAACTTTTCATGGTGCTACCCACATGTAATAAGTAGACTCTTCTGTACTAATGCCTTATTGATAACCAATGCATAAATAGATAAATTGATCAGTGGTATGACTAAAGGTGAGGTTTGCCTGTGGCATTGATGTCAGAAAAACTTAAAAAGCCTCACAGCAATTATAAGTAGGTCTTGAAGTCATGACAATATGGTGCCAGAGCAATGGAGCTGTGAAGAGTTCCCAGGAGAAAAAAAATCATTTTTAATTTGTTGACAATTAATTCCTCAGAAATATTCAAACAAAAATTATAATAAATTATAAGATTGGATAATAATTTGGTGGTGGCTGATAGGATGAAAATACCACCTTGGATTACCTTAGAATTTTATAATGCTTAAAAATATACTCCTGAGAGTAATTTATGTAAGTAAATTATAATGTGCTGAACCAAGATCACCAGGGACTCAGGGTGCTGACTGGCTCACACACCATGTGAAAGAGCCCTGCTTTAAGGTCAACAGTTTTGGTGACCCAGATTGTACAGCTATAAAGCCTTGAACGGATCATCCTACTGTCCCACGCAATGGAGAATGGGATCAGGAAGGATCCCAGTGCACACCAAGCAGTTTATCAGGAGCTCCACCTCCTTCTCTCCGGTGTACGGGTGGTAAGTGACTCAAAGGTGCAATGCTCTGGAGACCTGAGCAAGGACAAAATAGCTGTGGATTCCTTGACTGGCAAGTGTATTTCGTTCCTTCTGTGAGAAATAATTAATGGTGTGCACAAAGAAAAGTGGTAAAAGAAATTTGTTTCTACCTGGTAGATGCTCAATATCAGAGGAAAAGGTACCTTTGTTGATGCATCAGAGCAGAGAGTGAATATGTGTTACAAAGTGGTGGAAGCCCTTTTTCCCACGTAGATGCTCAGTCCTGAGGGAACATGAACCTTTGCTGATGAATTTGGAGTTGAGTGCAAGTGATACAGGGCATATACATATATATACATATATATATTTTTTATACATATATGCGCAGAAAAAATACAGGTGCCTTTTAAGTCAGGCAGTGAGGTCAGAGGGTTGACCACTTTTTGCACAAGTTAAATTTACTACTTCAGACTTGTTAAATTGGAAATTATGTGTTGGCTCACATCAGGAGAATCCTGGAGGAAATGATCAGCTTTTGGAAACTATCATGCTGCCTCATAGACCTGGTTGAGCGGAAATGCAGGTTATATTGAATGTCTTTATAGTGCAGAAGACAAAATAAGATAAGTTGAAAGGATATACAGAGGTTATGGGGTTTGAAAGGCATCTCCTTTTGACCTGAATCAATGTGCTCTTTGTAAGCAGCGAGGACATTGGAAAAATTAATGCTCCAACAGGGAAGTGAAGGATCAATCAGAGGAAATTAATGTTATAGTGCTGGAGGATTCTGACAATGACTGAGGAAGACCAGGGGAAAATATAATGGCATCCCCAGTCAATCCTCTAATTCCAATAAAGCTGGGAAATGAAACAATAGATTTTATTTTTATAAGGATAGCAGAGCCAGTAATAACTAGTTGTAAGAGCCCACTAAGCAAATACCAATTGTTGCAGTGATGAGAATAAGAACTTTGTGGCCATTCTTACAACCAGTAAAATATACCATTGGACATATTAAACTGATTTATGAGTTTTTACAATCTATGTATGCCAGAATGTCCTCTTCCATTGTTAAGATAAAATTTGTAATGCAAGTGATATTCTCAAATAACTTGTGAGAACTCTGCATAGCTACACATCCCAAAAGAAATGCAATGGAAGGCTCAGATCTACTGACTAATGGGCCAGACCTTGGGAGAACCTGAGGATGATATTCCTGGTGTGGCATTGAACGTGGTAATTCCTTGGGTATCAAAGAACCAGGTAAAGGAAAGAAAGTGACTTCACTTAAAACTCAAACTACTAGCAAAGCCAGTGAGGGTAAATCAATATTTTATTCGACTGGAAGCACATAAATGATTGGAGTCCATGATAAATACTCGAAGTATGGATTGCTTAGATAGCATCAATCTGGATTTAATACTCCTACTTTACCAGCAAAGAAGCCTCATTTTTGGGAATACAGACTGGTACGGGACTTGAGTAATAAAACAACTGACATGGATGTACACTCTATCATAGCAAACTCCAGGTCTCACAAGCATGGAGCTGGCAAGGAGAATCTCGTTCCTCAACCTGCTGGTCATGCTTTTTTTGATGCAGCTCAGGGTACGGTTGGCTTTTTGGATTGCAAACACAGATTGCCAGGTCATGTTAAGCTTCTTCTCCACCAAAACTTCAAATCCTTGTCCTCAGGTCTCCTATTAATCTGTTTTTGACACAGCCTTTATTTGTGCTTGGAACTCTGCCCATCCATTGTTAAAAACATTTCGTTAAATAATTCTGAGTTCAAATTTGATACACATAAACTCATTATTATTACAGATTTTTCTTTCAGTTATCCTTTGGTTCTCCATCTCTTCTGATAAAATGCCTAGGACAACAGCCTGATAACTTCCAGGATTTGGCTCCAGATATGGCCTGAGAAAGTAGCAGTACTGGGGCATCTTAAAACAAGGTGTTTGGTGGATGCCCTTGCATGGGTGCATTCTCAAACTCTGCATGATGCTCAGCATCACTTGCATGGCACTGACCTTGCAGGTTTTTCACAGCAGCTTGCTGTCTTTGTGCTTGGGCCATAATGGGTTGCGTTTGTATGATGAACTCTGAGACCTTTGTCAAAGAACACTGCATCAAAAAGCACAAAATCTGCCTACACATCTCCAAAGAAACCTAAGAGACTCCCAGGTTTCCTGAGGTTAAACCAGTTTACATTAGTTCTGAGTGTTTTGCAGATTGTCACTTATTCATCTCAATAGGGCGCAGATAGTGCTGGATGGCCATCTGTCCCTTGTTTCAGCTGCCAGCAATCAGCCACTTGGCAGGGCTAAACAAAGAATATCTCCATGATATTTAAAGACATACTGGACATTTTACCCTGAGATTCCTGCCAGCAGTTCTATATTTAGAAAGCATTTTTGTTAAAAGAAGACTGAAAGTAAGTGGAGTGCTTCAGAGTCAAATGAGTCTGAAGAATAAGAGGAAATAAACATTGAAGCTTTTCAAGGATCTTAAAAGTTTAGTAACTTCATTTAAAATGCATTTTTGTTCTTGCATTTTCAAAATCAAGACAAATGCATAATTAGATTATTATTAAATGAGTGTATTCTCCTACCTAATTTTCAAAATAGTATGAACTGGAGTGACATATATCTTCAAGAAACTTCTGACTCAGCAAATCTTCTTTCCAGAATGAAATGGGGGTAAATCTGAACTAGATCAAAGACTAACCAAACAGTAACTACTGATACTGATTTTTGTTTCCAAATATGCAAATGGGATAAACAACCAACTTTCTTCACACACACTGAAACAAAAGTCTTCAAAGGACTACTGAACACTGTTGAAATTTCACTAACTACTTGACCATCATCACATAATCCCAAAGAGAAACGTTTTCTTTTTGGAATTAAAGAGAAATGTATTCCTCATTGCCCCTCTAAGTTCCATAACCCAAACAAATTTGGATAACCATGCATTAATGAAAGATACAAAACTTTCTGGTAGCTGGCAAAAACCACAAAGCAAATACATAGAGAACTCATAATCCAGTGAACGTTCACCAGCAGAGGTTTTAAGGGATCACTATGTTGGATTTAGCCATTTGAGTCACTTTGGTCTTGAATAGACTTCATTAACATTTTCTGTGGCTTATCCAAAACATTTCTTGAATAAAAGCTGCCTATGACTCACTTAAAAAAAAAAAAATAAAAACAAGCCCGTCCAAGAGTTGCTCTTCCTACAATATTACAAGTATTTAAACATATTTTCCATTAAGTTCTGATATAGTTTAAATTTCTTCCCCCAGGCACATATGGCAGCTGAGAAGCATAACACACTGTGGTATGTTACTACAAAAATTATTTATTTAGTAAAGGAAACACATATATAACTCCCTGTAACTTAAATTTCCTTGCTATCCTGGACATGTCTGAGAATTTTTGTTCAATTCTGATGTAAATCTTTTTTGCTCCTGAAAGTTGCTATTTCTATCACCTACTCTGATCAAGCCTGCAAGGGAAAACAGTAATCTTTTTCTTTTTCTTTTTCTTTTTCTTTTTCTTTTTCTTTTCTTTTCTTTTCTTTTCTTTTCTTTTCTTTTCTTTTCTTTTCTTTTCTTTTCTTTTCTTTTCTTTTCTTTTCTTTTCTTTTCTTTTCTTTTCTTTTTTCTTTTATTTTTCTTTCTTTATTTTATTCCTAGTCTTAAAAGGATTATGTAAAATTATCCTTGTTTTTTGTCTTTTCAAGTTGCAGCAAACCATGTCAGAGCTTTTACAGGCATATGATAATATGATCAAAGTTATCAAGGAAATGTAACACTGCTTAGTCACTAAAAGAATTAACGCAAAGGAACCAAAATTCCTGTTCATCAGTTCAACTCATGTACAAAAATCCCTTAATGAGAAAGAAAAATCAAATAATTTAAACTCTAAAACCGTCCAACAGATTGCACTTATACTCTAACAGCGTCAGGATGATTATGGTGGTTGATGGCCCAGAGAACATAGGTTGGAGTTTTAAGTGCAAGACTGATGAGCAGTAAGTTTCAAGCCAGTTTTGATAAAGTGATGCATCATTAATATATATTTGCTGAATATAATCCTTTGAGAAGATTTAAATTTTGATGACAAAATTTGAAATCCTCAGCCAATTTAAAACTCATGAGACATGAAATTAGCATTAGAATGAGGCTGATTTCAGACTCTTTTGAGTGATGACAGTATCAATTAAAGCTAGCACAAATAATCATATAATCTTATTTAAAAACCCAACAAATTTTTAGGTATGGAAAACATGCTTGTACCTTAAGTTCAGAGAATGCATTGGAATTTTAGTTTGCTGTGACCCACAGTTTTAGCTAAATTAAAATACTTCTATCTCTCATCTGTATTTTTTTTTTTCTTGCATCATTGTAGATTAGCCTAAAATAACAAATTATAAGGTATGGTTTGCTACCAGCATAAAATGGGCTTTATTAGAATTAAATGCCATTTAAAATATGGCGTTACAGACATTAAGTTTTTCAAAACACCTTAAACAGTAAATACAAGCAATAAATCTTATCTTGTGAAATCTAATAGAACAGTGCAACTAGCCTTTAGCTCTTAAGATTCACTATCAATGCTTAAACCTCCATGAACCAGACAGCCTTGGTATGTGTACTGCAAGCATCAAGAACAGGTTTTAATTAAAGTTTTAAAAGCATGATGTCAATAGCTTCAGCAGGTGGCATATAAAGTTATAGTGACATTCTTCCACATGCTGCTGAAACAAAGTGCATTAGAGACTTCATTTCTTGAAATTTTTGCATAGAAAAAAAACTACAGGGGAGCTGAATGGATTTTTCATGTGGATTTTTAAAATTAGTCAGCAGAAGAAAGCAGAAAATTGAGAGCTTTGAAATAACACAGAAAATGAGAAATTCTTATTATATTATCATAGCTGCAATTTTAGCAATTTAGCATTCCACAACATAAAGGGAAAAAAGGCCCTCCTTGTTACATATACATGCAATCCTCATTTGCATTATATGAGATTAATTTTATTTGTTTAAAAATAATGTCTAGAGATTTAAAGATGTAAGGATCTCCTCTGTAATGATACCCATTCTTTTGGCATTTTCAGTAGCTGATTATTGCTTTCTAGGATATTCCACCTAATCTATACAAGTCACAGGAGACTGCATATAAACCGTGCCATATCAGAGGTTCTTGGCCTCCACTCACCCCTCTTGCACCAGCTGCTCAGCAATCTTTGCACTGGGAACGGAGGGTATGTGAACCCTGGCTTTGATTTGATGGGTGAACAGCCACAGCATTTACTGCATGAATAAATAACGCAGGCCAAATTCATGCTTTGTCTAATTCCATTAGAATGAATGCGCTTACTCCAGGGATCAAAGTAGTTGGTGGGTAAGTGTGCACAAGGGCAGTAAATTATGGTGGTATCTGCCTTCCTGGAAGATCTAAAATGTGAAACACAAAGAAATTTCATGGCAGGGGAGGAAAACAGTTTGATTTATAAAGAATGAGCTAGACATTCAGTAATTGAATAGTGCTCTCTTTGACACTGTTTAGGACAAATGTAGGTATTTATGTTTATTTTTTGGCCATTTTATTCTTCAAAAATACAAGAATTTCATTCTTGAAACAACAGAGGAACCATAAACCCATAATCACAGGGACTATCACCATCCATAAAGTGTTTTCTTTGAATGCACTTCATTTGGCTTACCTGTTATCAGCCAATTTTGGCATTAAACTCACACAACCTAGCCAAAATACAACAAATAAACTTGAATGTTAAAAAACAAACTTTCCCTGAAACTTCAGTCTCACCAACTCAGTTAATAATTCTATAAATTCACGTAGCTTTTGATGCAGTTCCCATTCCAGAAACTGTCTTACATACATGTGAGTGTGTATATACATATATATATACACATATACATATACACGCACATATATATGTATAAAATACTGTTGGCTCATTTTACCAACAGTATAGTGAATATCAAGGCAAGACCTAAAAGGAGATGACCTCTGCTTGCTTCTGTGTTAGCTTCATCCAAAATGTGTTGGACTCACAGGAGAAGTCTCGTATAATGAAAGACTGGAACAGACCCAAATTTATGAAAAACTGCTCATCCCAACTGGGATTAATTAGACAATTGATTAGTGTCATAGAGTAAAAACATTCAATAACCCTTTAAAAATGTTTCTAAGAGTTGTTATTTTTAAGCCCTTTTTAGGCTTTGATACTTGCAAAATCACCCTAATTTAACGAAAAACAAAGAAAAATCCCTTTTGTTTCTTTCTTACCTGAGCTGCTGATATACTATGGCTTAAGGAGATGTGTCCTTCTGTCCTTTTACCCTCATCAGGCATTGCCAGCTTGGAATCACCACCTTTTTTCCACTGTTTGACTAATCTGAGAATTATGCACCAGAAGGCAGAGAGAAGGATACTGGCTGATTGTCATAGGATAAAACATCAAAAGTTGGAAAGAAATAGTTTTGTTTCTGTATTAAAGTTATGGTAAATTGACATGGCAGAAACAAAGTAAATGAAACTTCAGAGCTTACTCTTCAGAATTCCTTTTTGAAGAGGAGAAGGGAAAGGAGAGAAAGAGCAGAGATTTAGCCTGATGTTAAAAGTATGGAAGGGCCAAATATTTTACACGTGTAACTCAACTAAATTTCAGTAGAGCTCACTGTATCCATTAGTAGCAGCTACATTTCAGACACACTAAACACTTTGTTTATTCTGCTTTAGTTCCATAAGACTAGATACAGTAAATAGCCTACACCAGATACAGCTTATAGCTGAAGAGCCTGAAGTTTGAAGAGATACAGAAGTTACGTAGTAGCAAAGGACCATAAACCCTCTTTATATTGGAGGCTGGGAAGGAAAACAGAGCTTCTACCATGCCAGTGCTGCATGAAAAATGGATTATCAGTGGGAATGAAAAAAGGCTACAGACTGCACTAACTCAGAGTTCTTTTCCAGCTTTTTTCCTCTGTCTAATCTGCCACTTCAAAATTTTATATTACTTTCAGTCCTCTGGACTTTGTTTAGCTAGTTTTTAGAACAACATAGATTTGGATCATAAAATTTTAATTTTTATTGAAACTATTTTTGATTGGAAACTATTTTTTAACAGAAATATAAGTATAGACTCAGATACATACATATATATATATATGTATATATATGTATTATTATGATTGAATTTTACTCAAATTATGTTAAAGCATAACACTCCCTTGCTCTACTCTTTTATCATACTTCTAGTTTTAACAACTTTAATTTTGAGATTGGGGAAAACACAAAGAGAAACATCCTCATAATTTTTTATCTCATCTTATCTCCCTTTTTAGGTTTGTTTTCTCCAGTTTAATTTATTATCTTTAATAAATTACAAATTTATCAAATATAAACCACCTGCTTTTAGACTGAAAGACGCTGACATCCTAATTGATTAGTGATCACCTCTGTCCATACTGCTTTTCTGTTCCACCTTTTGAGATTGTAATTGACAGTTTTATCAATAACCTAACAAAACAATATTTTTTCATCTTTTGGGGACAACCGATCTTAATGCACTGACCCGGCCTTAGAAAGCACAAGGAGTGTGAAAGACAGCTTTCAGATTATGTGTGGTCAGCACCTGGCTGGCAATTAGATTTTTTAGTTGGTGAGTTCAGGCAGCTGTGTCATGGAGAACATGCTTTTGTATCCAGAGGAAATTCTTGTTTAATATGCATTTCAGATGTTGCTGCTTTTCAAAATTTTACGGAGAGGCATCCAGCATTAGTGTGTCTTTTAGCTCAGTCTCATTCTTCCTCTTCAATTTATTACAGTTTTATGGCAATTAAAAATGAGCTGTGCGAAGAAAGGGAGAAGAGATATTTTTGGAATGCTTTAATATCCTGTCAGCAAGCTCTCCAGACAGAGTTAAGAAATTTTGATAGGATGGATATTTTTTTTTTCTTTCTTTCCATCTTGCTTACTAAAAATAAATCATATGAAGATGTACAGTTTCACAGAAAATCACTCTGCAATAGAAAGTACCCATTATAGAGCGTCAATGGGTGTGATAACATGCATAATTTACCTAGGGGGAGTATGCAATTAGAAAATTAACCTTTTACGTTTCTCTCCTTAATCAGGTGCAACAAATGACTACAGAATAACACATTAGCAGCTGTATTTAGCGTATTTGCAAGCTATTAACAAGAAATTGATTATGCTTCAAAAGAGGAGAATTGAATCTGTGTCTATGAAAAGCACAGTTTGAGATGGCATGGTGGATCTTCACATTCTTTTTATTCTTCCTTTCATTCTGGCAAAGGTGCATTGCCAATACCAGGCATCCTAAGAACATGTTCAAGTACCTTAATTCTTCCTGCTTTCAGGAACAAATATTTTTGTCATGTCTTTCTAACATGGTGACTCCAGCTTTGAAAAGGGCTATTTAATGCCAATTTTAATGACTTTTTTTCAAACAAGATTAATATTTTTCTATTAAGAAATGGATAGACACCAATTTCATTATGAAAGAGTAGTCTACAAGTAATAATGCATTTTTATCGCTATGAACTTTATCTCAAATTATTAAAGTAGCAAAATTAAAGTCTCCATATCTGGCTGCCATTATCCAGAATATTTCTGTTCCTGTATTGTCAGCCATACAAAACATCATGTCTGTGATGGTCTCAGAGGAATTTGGGATGACAGCAGGAGATACAAAGGCCAATAGTGCAATCCTCTCTTTCAGCATGTTATACTTTGTGCTATCATCTATCAGAAATGACAAGGGCTATGAGAGGATTGTCCCCTTTTCCCACATATTGAAACAATGTGATTTCTGTCATTCTGAAGATTATTGCTCTTCAACAATATACATATAAACTTCTGAGGGAATTTGATAGAGTTTCACTAGTAAGTGGAAAAGAGTCAGTTTTACAAGGAGCAGTCAGGCTCTGAAAGAAAAAAAAAAAGATCTGTTTTGGAAGATGTAGGGATACCAGCATCAGTATAACTGAGACTGACCCATTCCCCTCACAGCAAGGGAAAATTAATCATTAGGAAAATTGCTTTGCCAGTCACTCTTCAGAATGTCTAACATTTCACCAATGATTTTTTCCTTTATCAGGAAAATTTAGAAGACAGTAAAAAGCCAAATTCAAGATCTGAGCCTTTTTGACAGGGCTGTGTAAGTTTCAATTTCCTTGTCTATCAACTTAGGATAGCAAGAGTCCCTTACCTCACAGCTGACTGACTGAATGCAGGAGTGTTTAAAGTTTGTGCAATTATAATGGGGCTCAGCATCATAGGCATCTTTAAAAACTTAGAGAAATTTCAGTTCTATAGCCAGTAGTTTTATCAGACTTTTTTTCCTCTGTTGTTATTCCTGGATAATACACCACAGAAATGTCTCTTTATACAGTTATCTGGGACACCTTATTCTGATTTTGTACTTCACTCATGCTTATTCAGAGTTTCATTCTTGGGGGAAAAAAAAGCCAAATCTGATTAGCTGGGCTTGTTCAAGAGAAGGAGTGAAATGTATGTATTGAAACAAGCTTCAGATTGTGCTCTTGAAGGTGTTCCACTGTGACTAAAAAGAGAGGGTTCAGGTGGCCCCTTTTCAGGGTTAAGTTCCCTTGAATGGAGAAACTCAAGCCCAAAATGTTAGGATTTTACCAACTTGTTAATCAGTGAGGTTTGACATATATACAGTAAAAGAGCTGGGGTGACAGACTAGACCAATTGTTAGAATCCCTAAAAACACAGTGGTGAAGCATGATCACCTCTTCCTTCTCCTGTGACTCAGTTTTAAATATCAAGCAGCTACATTTGTGCTTTTCAAGGCTGCACATACAGACATTGTGCTTCCTGATGGAAACTAGATAAAGACTCCTTGGGCAGCTTCATGCAGAGGAAGTGAAATTTTGTCCACTTTCCACCACAATGGAAAGGATCTCTCCTGAGTGCAGCTGTACAGAAAGGTAGAGGTGGATCTTAAGCAGAGCATTTGCTGGTTCACTGACTTTCATTACAATTCTGCAATAATGTTGGAATATATTCACCTCAGCACTGTGCAAATAGACTTTTAAAGACTCTACAAGTGTGCATAAGAACCTGCACCATCACAGAGTGCCTTAAGTATATGTTGTGTGGCATCATACACAGATGTGTGGGATATTATGTACACGTAGGCATGTATATGTGTGCTGTTATCTCCCTGTGCTCAATGTTTAAAGCCAGCAATCTTCCTGTGCAAACATGAGATATATTCTACCTGATGACTGCAGATAAACATTTATCAGGATGTTGGTTTCACCTACTTGACAGGCCACACCCCAAATATAGTATGACAGGCCTAAAATAAATCTATTTGGTTCTGTTGCAGAATGTTTTTTCCCCTGGGACACCGAACGTGAGAAGTCAGAATTGTGTTCAATAATGCTCAAGTTATTTCACTGCAGAGGATAGAAATAGAAAAATAGTGCTTAAAAGGTGATCTTCTGGACTGTATTTTATAATCTTTGTGGGTTATGATAAACTTTCACATTTTTCATCAGCAGGACTGCAGATGAGTCACCTTATTGCTTTGGGTAAAAACAGAACTTGTAAAACTTGACTTAGTATGTTGTACTGATATATATTTTTAAACTTAAACAAGTGCTTCAAATGTAATTATTAAAGCAGTTGAGCAGATCCTGACCTGGTTTTGGTTTTACAGTTACATAACAGAGAATATTACCTGCTCATATTGCTTTTGAAAAGACAATGGGTTCAATCTATTTCATCGTATAGTTTAAAGGTTAGCCCTGATGAACGGCTGTTTGCAAGGTTCTGAGGAAAATATAATAGCAATCTCTATCCTTCTGCACCTAAAAAAATAGGAATATCTCCAGGAACTTGGATTACAAATTTAATTTTTGATAATTAACTATATCAAAGTAACAATATGCTTTAATGAGACATTACACTGAATGGTCATCAGAGTTTATAACTTATTTAGAAGCTTCTTAACAAATGAGCCATTCTGAGTGTTATTACTACCCTTCATTAATTGAAGTATGCAATAAGAGTACAGTTCACATACAAGAACATCATTTTAAAACTTCTAATACTGCATACATCAAGTTTCCCATCATTGTATCAAAGTGCTATGCCTTTTTACTAGCAATAAAATCAATAACCTTGATAATAATTGGTGACTATTAAACATTTTGGAAGTTCATGTAAGGCCTTCAGCTCATAATACCTTAATTTAGGTAATTTTGGCTTATTTTCTTTTCAGAGAAAGGTGATGAGTTGATAAAAACAAAACATATCATAGGTTATTAATTTCAGTCCTATCAGATCAGAGAACAGAAACACCAACATAAAAATGACACAAGAGTATTACCTAGAGTTGAAAAGGCATGGAAAATTCTAATTACTTCAAGAGGGGTTCACATGGTCCCAACACTCAAGCCTATCTTGGTCTCTCTGGATGCCATTTCTTCCTTCCATCATGTCAACAGCTCCACACAGCTTGGTTCAGTGAGTGCTCTGGGGATGCAGTCAGTCCCACTGTCCATGTCAATGACAATGTCAAACAGCGTCGGTCCCAGGGCCGATCCCTAAGGAATGCCACTTGTCACTCATCTCCATTTGGACACTGAGACATTCACCCTACTCTTTAAGTGCAACCTTCCAGGCAATTCTTTTCCTACTGAGCGGTTCATCTATCAGATCCACATCTGTCCAGGTTAGAGGCAAGGATATCGTGTGGGACAGTGTCAAATGCTCTGCATGAATCCAGGTAGATGGTGTCAATCCTTCTTGCCTCATTCAGTATTACTGTCACCTTGTCATAGATGATCACCAAATTTGTCAGGCATGATTTGCCCTTAGTGAAGCCTTGCTGACTGACACCAATCACTTTGTTTGCCATGAGCCTTAGCATAGTTTCCATGATTTTGACAAGCACTGAGGTCTGGCTGACTGGTCTGTATCCTTCCTCAGGTGTTCCTTATTTCACTTTTTAAAAATGGGGGTAGTAGTTCCCCTACTGCAGTCAGTAAGAACTTCTGGACTCCACAACTTCTCAAACAGGATGGATAGTGGCCTAGCCACTTCCTCTAACAGTTGCCTCAGGTGCCCACCCTTCTGCCTTGAGCCCAGTTTGAGCCTCTGCAGCCAGACAAAGCAACATCTCACCTTGAGAGAGGCATCCTCCCCATCCTCCTTCAAAGAAAGCTGCCACACCTGGCTCCCCAGAGCCATCTCTAATGGGAGTGGGGTGGGTGCTGTCCTGTCAGGTCCTGACTGTGCCTCTGCAGCAGCTCCCCATTTCAGGAAACTTCCCCGGAGAACAAAATCCCCACCTCTGCTCTGGGGGCACTCACTTTTCTTAGCTCATTCTTCAGTATTTCTGCAAAGAGAACAAAATTAACATTGTTATGAGTCAAATAACAAACATTGATTTGAACTAGTCTTCTACATGCTAAGATAAATTTAAGGTCATGATTTTACTTTCATTAATATCTAAAATTACTAATGTCATATCAGTCTGTTACTGGACCTCCAGATAAAGCTGATTTGACCTGGAATCTGGAATAATGAAATAATTCTGTCAAATGAGCCAGTGTGCATGGTTTAGTTTATTCTTAATAGAAGGTAGTGGTCGATACCTGAAAAGTTACAGTAATGTAAACATAGACTAATATGAATCCATTAATATAAAAACAACCAGTCAAGAGGTTGGGGTTTTTTTGTTTACATTTAGCCTTTGCTGTAGTATTTAAATTTTTTTGCTTGGTTTTCTTTTGATTTTTTTTTTTACAATGCCTGAAATTCAAGTTCACCAGCCCTTTGCAAGAGCTCTGTGAGTTCTGTCAGTCTTCATCATTTCCTGTATATATTCTGAAGTGTGTGTTTTGCCAGAGACCCTTGTAAATCTTCCTGAAATTGCCTCATGCCAGAACTGGATATTGTCAGTGAGGATATTATTGCAATTATAGGAACTTAGAGGAGAAATATTTAAACCTTGTAACGCTGACAAAAAATAATGATTTTTTTGTTAATGTTTACTTCCATGGATGTATATTATATCCCATCACTTTTAGAAGAAAGACAAGGTGCGAACTTTAAAAGCTTTATATAAAAAGGTGATTTGTAGGTGACTGAGAGCTAAGATTAGGTGCGAGTTGGTGGCAAATAATAAATCAGTAAGGCAGTTTTGATCTATTCATTATTATCATAACCTTGACCCAAAAGGGGACTATCATCAATAAATACCACAGTATTCTTAAAATATATGGCAGTATTCTTATAATATTTGAATTTTTTTTTATTTCCATAACTTATTTCTCTACAATATGGCTTAAGAATACTGAATTCAATATCTTGGGCAAAATTCTACTTCTGCACCAAGCCATTAATAAGTAATTTGGGTTTTTTGATTTGGTTTTATTTGGTTGGTTGTTTTAAATTCTAAAAATCAAGCTTATGGAATGCAGGGGGTATTAGTCCATCTCAGGAAATGTTTATTATTTTTGTTGGAAATCTGGTATTCTAAGCAGTAATACTCCAGTGCCTCATAAACCAGAATGCTTTGGGGCACTTTGTGTAGGATCTGCCTCAGTTAACATCAGACGAGTAAAAGTTGTCACCTAAACTCGTCTTCCAGTCTTCCTTTTTAGTCAATGGCGAGAAATAAGCACCTTTAGGGAGTGATTCATCTCACTGAAGATGAGCATCTGGGACAGCTTAGACAAATTGTCTGCCTACATCGTCTACTTCTCTCAATAACGACAGCTTATACTGCTCTAGCTTAGATTGAGACAATCTTCAAGACTTTTGGAACTAGACAAGACAAATCCCATGTTTCATGCCAGTTTGGAATCCAAGAGCACAGAAAAAGAGAAAAGTAACAGTAGTTAAACATTTAAACTGTTTAACTGTTCCAGGAATAAGTTAACCAAATAATTAACAAATATTTTCAAACTATTATTTTCATCTGTTTACTTTTAAGTACTTGGCAAGTGAAAGGAAATGGTGTTCAGAAATACACTATTCAGCTGGTTTTAACCAACATTTGTTGAAAGATCTTGTGATGTTTACATTTCAAAGTGTAAATTCAATCTTGTTTACAGGAATTAAAATGATGGTTTTGCATTTTTAAAGAGGGAAAGTGTAGATTATAGCTTGCATTCTGAAAAGCAAAACATTTAGAGGAAAGGAATAAAGGAATACTAGCAGGGTTTTTGAAACGCAAACCTTCAAATCATAAAACCAAAAGAAAAAAAATTTAAAAATTCTATCTCTTTATGAAACCATATGCTTATAGTATAGCAAAAGATAACAACAATGACATAAGACTTGTAGTCTTAATAACCATGGAATAAATCTTAAAAGATACACTAAAAGAGTAAAATTTCAATACAGTGCAAATTACTTTGGCAGGAGAACCGAATTATTTAAGAAAATAATTTAGACTCGCTAAAACATGCAGTTGAATAGTGGAGATTGATTTGTAAAACATCATCATCAGTGGTAAATTCAGGTGGCATTTCCTGATTTCATTTAAGTTTTCTCACAGTAGTCTTTCACTACACCAATGATAGAGTGAAAGAGATAAGTTATTTTGCTCTGTTTAATATTTTTTGATATCCAATATAGAGACTGATTTATCCAATATAGAGATGACATGATCTGTTCTGCAATTATGTCTAAATATGACTTGAACATTGAAGGTATAACAATGGTTTTTTACTTCATGTGGCTTTGGTTTTGGCAATTGAATCTCTGTAGTTTGTTAATTCAAAAAATGAATAGTACCTAGATGTGAGTCAGAGAAGGCATGGAAATATTAAAGGGCATTTGAAAAAAAATGCAAAAAACCAAAATGCCATATCAAAAATAAGACAATTGTTTTCTGGGAATGGAGAGCAAAACTACAGGTTACGTTACAGGAATATTCAGGACTTAATAAACAGGTTCTACCTGTGCCACAGGATGTTCATGTAAATACTATCATTCAGAGGTACCCAAGAATCTATACCCTTCAACTCCTATGCCATAACCTCTCTATATCATTCAGTTCTGAATCTTGGCAAGTGCCCTACATAATATTTAGAGTATTGCTGCTGTAGGATATGTGGAAAGTCACAGCAGGTCTGCAAGAACAGTGTGCCCTCTGGGATGCTCACATTTGTCAAAGATGCAAGGTGGAATATACAGGGGAAGAACATAAACACACTCCATCACCACATACCACCACTATCAAATGGAAAGAGGTTGGGTCTGTTCTGCAATGTTCTCACTTCTAAAATATGACTATTAAGTACACCAGAAAGCAACAGCTCTGAAATTTAGCATTCATACTATTTTAAAATATAGGAATGATAAGGACAGAATACACGTTTTTCTCTCTTTTTTTTTTTTTCCTGTTTGTGTGTTTGATGAATAATTTTTTTAATCCAATACTCTGATTTAATCTCAGGGTGAATTAATTAAAAAATCTCATGTTTACTTATCTTCTTCTGTAGATTCAAACTAAGCAATTCTTTCATTTATTGTATCAATTGCAGAACTAATGGTGGGGAAGGTTGCATTTTGGATATGTTTAAAATTTTCTCTTTAAGACTGACTTATTCTGCCAAAGAATGTAAGGAGCAGCTATCACAATCCCTCTAGCCTAGTATCATGTTTCTGAAAATAGACAGTTGTGAATGCTTAGGAAAAAAATGTATCAGAACTGAGAAATTTATACTGTAAGACTTCCAACAACTTGGAATTTAGTATCTTATGTCAAACTTTGTCTTCAACTTTGTGTTTAATAGATCTTGACATACATTTCTTTCATTTGTTGATTTTTTATCTGCAAAACAATAGAAAAAAAACCCCTAAATTTTGTTTTTTCATCTTCGATGGTATATATTTTCTTAATAATTATTTTTTTAATAATTATTTGTTTAATAATTTGGACATTACTGAAGGGTCCGGTATCTACATTCAATAAATATTAATATTGTAGAGTATGTTTTGTCACTCCAGTAATGCTCACAACCAGTTAGGTTTCATACATCACTTCAGTAAAATGAACAGGAACACAAATTTTCTGTACTTGAACCGTAAATAGTTATTACCTCATCAGAATAAACTCTAAAATGGAGCAGAAGGAGGTATTGAAGCTTAGGAAATGTAATCCATAATTTGGATTCAGATCTGTCATCAGAGGACACTTGGGTTTTGTTTTGACTCTAAGTCTGCAAAATGCAGTCATACAGAGCGTCCCACTTAGCGGGTTCCTTGGAAATATGAAATGCTCTCAAATCCTAACATCACAAATCACTGTGTAAATATGAGATAATAAGAAGTCTTCTACTGCACACATGTAAAAGACCTCAAAAATTCTAGAGGAATGTCTGGAGGACTGTGTCCTCTGCCTGTGAACTCTGTGGCACCTGCCCCCAGGGCCTTCCACTGCCACCCGGAGCTGCCTTGGCAGCAGCCTGAGCGTGCCTTGCTGGCAGGCTGCAGCCAACAGCTGCAGGGAATGAGGTGATAAATTAAAGAATTATGGTCCAGTGATTAGGTCATTAGGTCTTCCTGACAAATGGTTAGCATATTAATTGGTGGTTAAAATTAATATCTCTATTTTGGCTTCTGATAAAGAAGCTAAAGAAAATCATCTGATTATCATTAGAGAAGATTGTCTTTTGATTTAGGTACACACATATAATTTTGGAAGGTAATCTAAAAAGCACATAAAAACCTTAATTTCTTGGGGTGACTTTTAACAGGCTGTAGTATTGTCTTTTAGTGAATCAGTGGAAACCTCACTGGCTGAAATTTGTGACAGTTATCTGAAAAAGATTCTGGAATAGTACTTTATGTAGACTAGCTTCTGTCTCTAGCATTCTCATTCTGATATACAACTCTGCAGAAAGAAAAGTAAACTAAGATTTCAATTCTGCTGTGTCAGTACAAAGGAGGTCTGTGTGCAAGAAGACATCTCTGTTTCGTTAAATGCAGAATGGGATGCTTTCCACAGAAGTTAAAGAAAACCAAAATGGCAAAAAAGGCAACACTGTAAATGATACTGTTCCTTGAAAAATCAGAATCAGTATAAATAACAGGGTAAGATACAGTGGGGAAATCAATCAAATCAAATTGAATTGAAGCAAATAATATAGATTGAATATTTCTGTTGTAAGGGACCTACAACTATCATCCAATTCCATTGCCTGACCAGGTCATGGTTGAGTGAAAACTATCATATTAGAAAGAGCATTTTTCAAGCGCCTTAAAAATCATGTCAGGTGACTTCTTTTCATTTATAGATAACATGTAATTTAATTAGAAATTCTAGTGCCTCATAAGTGTGGTCCAACGTTTGACTCTAGATTAGAGGAATAAAATAACAATTTATTGAAATATTTTCTTCACTTTTTCTTTCTATTGTTTCTTTTCATGTGTTTTTTTCACTTTTACAATGTTATACAATGTGAATAAAAAAGTATGTAGAACGAAAGCTGCACCTTTATAAATGTTGACAGCAGGTGAATGCAACAGCGGCAATTTAAACATTTGATTCTGTGAATTAGATTTTGTCTCAAAGTAAACTTAAAAATACATATCCAAGGGAGCTCTGAGATCTATTGCATTTCTACCATCTTATGCTCAAAAAATGTGTAATATGCATAAAAAGGCAAAATTGATACTTTTGTCTTCTGTTTCAGTAAAGGGGGAAAAAAAATCCAGTTCACAGACCTTTCACCATCAAAACATGATCTCCTTCTTCAAAAAAGTACTTTAAAGAACAGATAAGAATTTTTCTGTGCTGTAAAGGTCAAAAGATAGTGTCTGCCAAGCCATAGAGGAAATATTAATTTCATTATA
Source organism: Zonotrichia albicollis (assembly GCF_047830755.1). NCBI lineage: Eukaryota > Metazoa > Chordata > Aves > Passeriformes > Passerellidae > Zonotrichia > Zonotrichia albicollis. The sequence continues at coordinate 35,599,848 of NC_133824.1, forward strand.
TCTGGTTAGGGAGTCTTCACTATATTTGCACAGTTTCTCTGTACCTAATTTTCATTATTTGTGTTAACATGTTACATGATCTGCAGAAAAGTCACATTAACTAAAAAACCTGTCTTTTTTTTTTCCCCTACTTCCACATCTTGCAAGAATTTAGTCTTAGACAGGACTTTTATCCCAAAAGATTTTTACTTTTTAGGGACTGAAAATACAGTCAATAAAAATCTATCCATCTTTGTCAATATCTCCACAATCTCTTGCTTACTTTGCCAAAAGGGTTTGATATTAACTTAACCCAAGACTTACAGAGTCTTATATGAAGTCTCTTAGACTGAACAATTTGCATGAATCACATATTTAAACATGGAAAGCATAGAAAATGCAGAGAAAACAATTGTGAGCTCCAGAAATCACAAGACTAAAAATTTGCAAGCTCAGATAAATTTTATGGCAAATTTTTCTCATGAGAAGACAGAGGAAGTGGTGACAGTTTAACTTTCAAGTCTTGAAGTGCTGGTTGAAAATACAAGCACTAAACACAAATAGAGATCTCATCCATCTCTAGATAAATTTTACATAAATGCATAGTATAAAAAGTGATGAACAGCCTTTATCTTGACCTGTGAGTTCATTTTAATCTTATTTTCTTCTCTTCTGCCCTGCTGAGGGAGAAGTAATGGAGTGGCTTGGTGGGCATGTGGCAGCCACTGAAGGTCAAGCCACCAAAAAAACATATTACATGCTTTGTCAGAAATATCAATTCAACAAAGAGCTTTCTATTAAAACTTCATCAGATTTAACAGTTTTTGAAACTGCAAGAAAAAATTAATCTCTAATGTAAGTCATTAAATTTGAATTTTACCAGTGACGAATTTATTTCATTGAATATAATACTTGTCTGATGGAGGTAATGAGCTTTCTTCATTGAAGTTTATGGAGTTTACGTTTCCTATTTATCACTGAAAAATGTATGGTTATAGCCAAGTGAAGAAAATCTAATATTCACGATTTGGAAAAATTGGTTGTAGAAAGGCTTAGATATTAGTTCAAAAAAACAAAAGTGTTCTCCTCTCTCTCTCCAGTCCCACTTTTGGATCTTTTTCATTAAATTAGTTTCCTGTATCTAATACAAAAAAAAAACCTAAATAATATTATTTAATATCCTGTGTACCACACTGATTTCCTGTGCAAAACTTAAATTCCGTTATGTTTTCCTATTCACTCAAGTTGTACTGATCATAAGTTACATACATCTGATACTTCTGTCAGATACTTTAATTGCATTTTTATGTTTACGAGTTGCTGTTTTATCTCTGATTTCTAAAAATAAGTAAAATTTAGCAAGAAATGTTTCCAATGAAATGTGTGTAGCAATTAAATTCAACTTGTTTTCCACAATATTTAAACTTAGACTTGGTAGTTTTTTAATGACCTTTTGACATTCATTATTTCAAGCTGTTGTAGAACTGTGATTATGAGAATCCAAACATAACCTGAGCAGGTAGATGTGAGTTACGCTCTTGTTTCTCCATTTCAGAAACAAATGGTTTTGTCATGACTAACAGAGGTGTATTGAATATGTGTATATATATATATATATGCTCCTGAGCAAACAGGTGTGTGCAATATACATCTGCACAAACAAATATAAAATATCTATTTCAATGTGAACATGTAATTCTGAGGAATAAAGCCAATCTGAATGTGATACTTTTCAGTTTTATCACCAGAAAACTAGAAAGGTTTGGTGACCTCAATCTTTATCAAAGTTCTGTCTGGAGGAGGTGTTTCATATGTGTTAATTAGCTTAAGATTAAGAGGTGATTTTTGTTTTTTTTAAGCTCCCAAGAAACCTCACTGCCACATATTATCAAGCATCAGTAAGCTAAAGAAGTTTCTACAACTAATATAATTATTTGAAATTTAAAAATGCTTTTTGAGAAATGATAGGGACATAGCAAGCTTAGGGTTAGGATCTGAGTTCTGTAGCTCTAGGTTGATTCTATAAATTTAAAATTTTAATGCACCTTCTTTTTAAGATTTATTTAGAAACAAACTAAAAAGCCCTTGCAACAAACAAGCAAATGAATAAGTAAAATCAGAATTCAAAACAGGTGCAAAACAGAGAGTTTTAGACAGAGATATATTTTTATCTCCAGAAAACTTTTGTCAAAAATGTTTTAAAAGCAACTTTTCTGAGCTTTGCAAGAGATATTAAAGTCTTTGATAAACTTATGTTCACTGATCTTTGATAACAATAATGGTGGTATTTTTGTGGTGTACATGATGAATTGTATTTCAGAATATTTCCTTTCATTCACAGAGATACTACTCTTTTGCAGTTCTTTTGACACAGACAGCTATAATGATTTTTGAGTTATTTTTTTTTTCCAGAAGATTATGTGAATCCAGTTTGAAGGTAATTATACACAAAGCCCTGAAAAAAATGTCATATGATGATGGGTCTGTTATTAAAGGCTTTGGAAAGCTTTAAAATTTGACCTTAAGTGGAGGTTTAGCTCATTACTGGTCTTCCGAGCTGGATATTTTTTCAAAAATCAAGGCTGAGCATGGCTTCCTTCAGTCTCCTAAAATAAATAATCAATGCCCTTTTCATTGAAAGCTAAAAGTGCACAGATTAGTTTTTAAACCACCAGGTGGTGTCAGCCATTAAAGGTTACTTCAAACAGTAGCCAGTTCAAGCACTCATATCAGCTCAAGGTGTGACCCACCATGTCTAGCTACTCTAATCAAAATCAGAAAATCCATAAGAATACTACACAGAAGTAAAGCAAACCTGTGGTTTGTGCTGTCAAGTGAATTGTCAGCTGAGACTGTTCTGAGTGCTTGTTATCCCTACCTCTTCAAATGTGTGCAATACACATTCAAAGTTAGCATTACGTTTACTCTTCTTACAATGACCTTGAAACAGTGTCACTCTCATTTCAGTAGTTCTCAATTACATTGCAAAAGCAGAAATAAGGAAAAAACCTACAGTCAGTGACTCAGAAGTAGCCTCTAGTAACAGTAAATCCCATTCTACTTATTTTTGTCACTGGATTTAGACAGCTCCTCCTTATCAGCATGTGAAAAAAACATTGCCCTTTCATTACCACTTGATAAGTAAAAAATAGCCATTACCCAATTGCAGCATAGCATTTATGTGCAGGGGTGCATACTATTATTTATATTAGTGTTCACAAGTATTTCTATTTCAGAGCCCCATACAGCTTCTGTAGGAAAAATAAATAAATAATTAAACAAACAAAAAAACCCCAAAACAGGCCTCCTAATCATATTCAAAACCTCGGGCCAGAGGTCCTGCCATCAAGAACAAAGACATAGATGTTTCACAACTAGTGCCTGAGGACATTGCCTGCCAAAGGGAATTCTACACATGGAGCATCCCTGTTGCCATTTGTTTGCCATCATTTCTGGCCGCAGCCTTGGGTGTTGCTGCCAAGAGCAGCCAAACAGAAATGCATGTCTGGTGCAGAGTGCCGAGGCCAGAGGCAGGCAGATACCCTTGCGTTTGGCTCAGCCTGATGGTCCCAGGGTCAGTTGACAGAGGAGGAGAAGGAGGAGAAGCTCGATGCACCCCTCTCCTACTAATTTGGTGCCAGGGCCAGCAAATGATGACCAGAGCCTGGAGAGGGATTGCAGGTCAGCAGGACATATCTGAAGAGAGGAAACAAGGAATTCCAGTCACTCCACCCAGTAAGTCATCTTCACTGGGACCCAGCTTAAATGCCTCTATGCAAATGCACATAGCAAGAAGAATTCGAGAAGTCGCTTGTGCCTACAGGGCTGTGATCTTGTTGACATCAGAGACGTGGTGAAATGGCTTCTCTGTCTGGACCATACAGAATTAAATCAGGCCAAGGATGTCAAAGGCAACACAAGAAACTTCTATAGGTACATTGGTGGTAAAAGAAAGGGCAGGGAAAATGTGGGCCTTCTACAGAGGGAAACAGGACACCCGATTATCCAAGTCATGGAAAAGGCTTTCACAGATTCACAGAACTAATTAGGTTGGAAAAGACCTCTGAGAACTTCAGGCACCACCTTGTCAACTAGATCATGGCTCTGAGTTCCCAGTCTGCTCTTAAGCTCCTCTAAAGATGTTAATTCCAGTGATTCCACCACTTTGTTCAGTCCATTGCAATGTCCAATCACACTTCCTGTGAATAAATTCCTCCTAATATCCAGCCTAAATCTCTCTTGGTACAGCTTGAGACTATATTCTCTCATCCTGTTCCTGGTGGCTTGGAAGAAGAGGCTGGCTACAACCTCCTGCCAGAGTTGAAGAGAGTGTTGAGGTCATGCGCAACCTGGTCTTGGGGAGGGTGTACCTGCCTATGGCAAGGGGGTGGCAACCAATGCTCCCTAATGTTTCTTCCAACAAAGCCATTCTATAATTTTGTGATTCAGTGTAACGTGCAAGAGACAAAGCCAGGCACAAAAATTCCACCATGATGCTCAGCAATGGACTAGATGTTGCTCTGCAGGAGAGGGGCTGGGCAGCAGCCCCAAGAAAGCTCCTCACAGCTCTCCCTCAGCCAGCTGATCTCATCTCAGAGGTGTGCTGTTCACTGGGCTGTGGCGGCTCAGAGCTGGGGTAGCACATGCAGCTCTGTCCCTAGAGGGGGCAGGGGTAGATGTTGCAGGGACTGATAATGTCCCTGGGGTCCTGATGAATGCATTCAGCCACCTGGAAAGTCCACCTTAATCTGCACCCAACTCTGTGGCTTAAACTTTCTGTGAGCAGGGTGATGTCAATGTCTCTCTGTTCTTTTCCTTTTCATTAAAGCTTGAAGGGGAGAAAAATCCAAAAGGGATTGCTAAAGACTTATTTAAAATTAATAAAGATGACTTCCTTACATTGAAAACTGGTCATATATCTCTGATGTTACAAATAATAGGCAGAAACAGCTACAGTAAGTGGAATAAATTTGATAACACTTTAAGTAGATTAGCCACAGAAGAACATATTGTGTGCTTGCAAGAATAAGAATAAGAAGGCAGACAGAGAGAGAGGAGAGTCTCAAAGGCAGTTTTATGCTCAGAGCACCAGAGGCTGAATACCAGCACTTGGAAAAATCACATTTGTCCTTTTCAACACATTTCTCTTAAGTTTTCAATAATATTACTCATCATGAAATTAAGCTGGAATCTGTAATATCCAGTTAATATCTGATGTTATAAGAGAAGAAAGAGAAGAGGAAAACATTATGAAAGAAAAATGCCTTGTCCCATTGTCCCTGGACAAGGAGGCAGCAGCATCCTGTCACTGATGCCTAACATCTAATGTATGAAAACTATTGCAAAGTCATTGTAGGTGATCTCTTTGTCTATATACTAACTGCAGTGCCAGGAGATGGAAAAACTCTTGTTTATCTTCTTTTTTTTTGATCACTGGAATAAAACACTCTCTATGGGAAATGATAATTCTGTACTTTTCTGCATATTTCTGACATATGGATAAATAATTAACAAAGTTCTTGCTTTTATCAATGTCAAAAAGTTAGGAATGTCTCAGGACTGCAACTTTGAAAGATTTTTACATGCGAGTATGTAAAAGTGCCAGATTGAAAAGTTTCTCTCCACAGGGAAGAGGTAGAAAATGACAAGTGTGTTTCTACAATTTCTCTCCAAACTTTAAGTCTACCTTGAAAATAAACTCAGTATGTTAAAGGACAGTTCATCTGTCATTAATCATTCAGGTTTTTCACCTTTTTACAGACTGCCAGCCTAGTTGCTAGTCATTTAATATTGTATTTTCCACTACTAGCTGAATTTAGAATACCAACTAATTTTATCCTGCACCTATGACAGGGAAGCAACATTTGGTACTTCTAGAATTTATTCATTATATGAATCATCATCCCTGTGCTCTTGTATTCCATGATCTGAAGTAAAGGCCATTTAAATCGCAGGTATACGTCAACTTGTATAACCACGTTACCATGCAGGTTCTCCTGCTCAGAAAATACCATCAGTGGTAGTCAAAATAGCTTTCTGTTTCTGCTGGTTGCTTTCTGACCTCTGCCCCTTAACTTTGCATGCTGAAAATACCATCTTAGCAAGCCTCTCAAAATTGTTAATACTGATACAGCTGTCTTGCACACAGCAACAGTATTCTTACCTTGAAAAGTCACTGCAGGTGAAATTGGAGCATTCTCTTCCAAAAAATTTGCTCTTGGAAGCTGTGTTTGTAATATGTAGTTAAACCTCTTCAGCATGCCTAAAATGAAATAGAAACCCATTCAGACTCACTGTGCAGTTTTATCCTTTTCCCCAGTGTTGGCAAAGCCCTTCCACCTGTCAGACAGAAACTGGGAGCCTCTAGCTCTGCAGTGGACAATGTTTACATGACCAGGGTAGCTGAGCCAGTGATGATACTAGAAATATTTTGCTTATCTCATGAAGGCCAGAACACTGGACATTCCCCTTAATGTTTGAGAAAGGGAAAGGAAGGATGACTCTCATACTGGACAAAGCAATAGACCCTTTCGTCAGAATTCCCTGGCAGGTTTGCAACACTGTGACCCTGAAAGATTTTAGCAGTTGCCTATATCTGTTGAAATTTATCAAGATAATTTTTTGTTTCTACCTTTTTTGTGTCAGAGCAATTTGAATGCTTGCAACTGTTCACTTCAGAAAAGACAACACATAAATTCCCCAAACACTTTAACACATTATTCAAACACTTTAGCACATTAAAATTAAACACACAGATGCTTCCTGGTCTTCCTGCCTAGCACTAAGTACTTTCTCAGCTACTTCAGCAAGATAGGTCATCCTTTTTAGATAAAATAGCACTTCAAATTAATGAAATTAAACACAATGAAGAACATGCATCTGTGTGGTTTTTACTCCAAAATGTTGTCAATCTTTGAAACTTAAGCAGCCACTTCTTCAGCAACAGTAGCTTGTTTATGCTCATCAATTTCCACAACTCCATTGGCCTTCAAGTTAACTAGAAAAGGAGATGATTCTTACTGGTTTTAATTTCTAAGAGCTGGTTTTGTCTCCTTGTTTTTAGTTAGATTGCTTGTTCTCCTGATGAAGAGCTGATTTAATGAGCACAGTAAATGGCAGATAATATTGGAGAACTGATTCACAGCAGTGAATATCTTCTCAGATGTACCTGGAAAGAGTTCCTTGCCCCAAAGGTTGCAAAGCTAGAAAACTGTTTCCTTTACCTTAATGATAAAGGCTCTGAGTGCCAAATCAAGGTGATAGCCCTGCTGCAATTTCTGAAAGAGTGGCATACACTGGGAAATGAGTCACCATTCAGCAAAGACGTTTGGCTAAATAAACTCTGGGACCCTCTAAATCCCAGGAACTTCTTTAGGTAGAAGAAGAGGATTAAGTCACAAAATAGCTGGGACTATTATACCCAGACTACTTTTTTTTATAATAGCCAGACTATTTTGATTTTCTTTTAAAAGGTTGTTATGTCTTGAAACTTTTATATGCACAACTGAACAAACAAAATAGTATTTTTCACTATACTACATGTCCATTGGTGTGACACTTTAAAATCTCATTTCGTGTGAGAGTTAAGATGAAATGGGCACAAGGAAACACACCCACCCCTCACTCAAAAAAATGTCATATGGTAATTGGTGATATTTTTCTGTCCTTTTTTAATAAATTAGATGTTTGTATTTGAAGAGCTTGGTCTTTTCTAGATGAGCCATTTCCTGTTTGCTTATTTTGCAGTCATAGTATCTATTATTAATACAAAGAGGATTATCAATAATGTCAAATCTAGCCTTTCTTAAGATAGCTAAGGTTTCTAGCCTGTTGCTGTCAAATCCAGACTTGACACAGAATATTTTTTTCTAAATGTCAACAGATGATAGTGGCAGCTTCACCACATTTCCCAAAGTTCATACAGAGAATCCAAAGTCTTAAAGGAACTCTCCACAAAATTTTAAGTAAACCAGACTGTTGGGGCTTGGCTTTTAACATCCATAAGTGGTGTCCCATTTGATTTTTTTTATGAATTTCCATAAATAATAAAAACTCATGGATTGCACGGCTCATAGGAAAATACTAGTGACACTTTTTCTGAGTATTATCTACCTATCTCCATTCTGAAATAACTCTCATTTATCTTTGTTATTTTCTTCATCCTTTCTTACTCTGCCCAAAAACAATTTATCTCTTCTTAAAGTCTTTATTTCTCTATGCTTGTGTCTTCGACCTCTTACAATACTGAGTGGAATGTCTCTGTTTTCTCTGGACATACCTCTTGCTTTCAATGTTTCCCTCTCCTAGATCTGTGATTTCATCTGATTATACAATGGTCGATATCTAGTTTGAAAAACTTGACTGGTTAAACAAAAAAACCCACTTGATATTGGTTTATAGCTGACAATAACATACAAGTGTTTGTTTTAGATAGTTTTTTAGGCTTTATCATTAAACAATGCTCTTTTGTGAGTTGACAGGCTATCCATTCTTTACTGAAGATGGTTTCATAGTTTGCTTTCCAACTGCCACAGAAATCCAACCAAACATCAGAATTCCCTGTGAGGTTTGCAACAGTATGACCTTGAAAGAATTTACTCTTTGTAGGTCTTCCAAATTTTTATTTCTGCAGAAGGATATGTGAAAGTTCTTTAAGGTCTGGATTGCCTAATTCTAAGCCACACCATATGAGTAGTTCAAATCCCAGTGCTTAGGCACAGCATAAAGCATGAGCTCAGCACTCTAGCCATTCACCTTGCTGGGGCTGCAGATAAGGAGAGAGCTGGGCATTATTCACCAGTTTTGTCCAGCTAACATACGAGGCAAAGAAGCCAGGGAAATTTTGAAACATAACTTTTCATCACTGTTGAAAAACTAAACCAAACCAACCAAAAAAAACCAACCCCAAAACCCAAAAAAACCCCAAAACCCCAATAAACCCTAGAAACTAAACAAAACAAAACCCCAACAAACCCTAGAAACTAAGCAAAACAAAACCCCAAAGACATCAGCACACTCTTGAAATTATTTTGATTTGTGGGGATTTTTTTGCAATCAGTATTTTTCAGTACAAACTCTCTTTCGTATGAAAACACTATTAAGCCAACTAAACAACAAACAAGGGCTATAGATTCAGTTCCATCATCAAAACAGATTTCTTTTGACAAATGTAATACAGTAGTTTTTCAGCTTCACTAGTACTCCATTCTGTTGAGCATTCAGTGTAATAAAATGCTCAACCTTGTGATGAAAACATAGATTACAACACTCAGAAAACACATGGATCAAACAAACACTGGTGCTCCAGAACAGCTTTATAAATGAAATGAGGTGTGCTGAAACTTTGGGTTGTTGACAGATATTGATAGATGTTAGAGATCTGAGAGCTCATCTGAAATTTATCTAGACTATGCAAACAACCACATCTAAACCAGAAGAAATGATGTGTTGAAACTTCCATTAATTTTCAAAATGTCAGAGGAGCTGAAGCTTAAATACTTTGCCGCTCAGCTGGCACCATTAAGGTAAGAGGTGCTTTTCTTTTTAGGAAAACTCCAAACATACAAACAAACAAGCTAAAACTCAGCAGATATTTTCAAAGCCCAACAAAATTTGTCTATATCCTAACAATTGTTTCACCATTTCACACTCTTAGGTTATTTACTTTCTGTAAAACTCAAGGTTTACCTTGAGTTTTGCCAAATTGAAGTATTTTAAGTCAATAAGTTCCTGAACTTCTGAATTGTTTTCGAAAGGTAAAAAAATCATTGAAAACAACAAGAAAAATGGATATAAACTAATCATTGTAGAGCTCTTCTGAAATGAGTATTTGATTATACCCTTTCCAATCAAACAGAAAAAAAATATTTTCATATAGCACCATTTAAACATTGGTTACATTATATGAAAATTATTTAAGTGTAAATCAGTTTTCTGTTACATAAAAATTAAACTTAAAATTTTCTTGTAATTTTCCCTGCAGCACCTCAATATTTTCTTTGGAAATAAAACTGACCTGGTGAACTCTGAGATTCCTTATCAGGAGAGAAAGACTTACTGTGGTACTGGAGACCTAGAGCTCCTTTTCCAAATCAAAATCAGAGAGGGAGAGTTACTTATGTGTCTTCTTCCTAGAGACTAAAATAAATTAGGGAATGCATAAAGGTGACCTTAAGGAATATAATAGAACATTTTGAATTTATCAAGCCTAAGGCTCAGTAACAGTGTCTGTGTATATCACATCTGCTAAACTGCAACATTTGCCATGCACTTTTTAAATTTTTGTCAAGGAGAGGTCAAATTAGTATACTAAAACAGGCAGAGATATCACATAATTTTTGGTTTGTTTATTATAAAAAGTTGTACTACCATTTTCCACTCTATTCTCATTTCAGGGAAAATGAAGATCTATTTGTATTGGAAATTAGTATGAACAATAATAGATTTAGGAGTTGGAATATTTTTTCTTAACAGCATCAACACAAGTAAAGTAAAGCATATTGCAAAAATACAGTGCGGCAGCTGCCTGGCTTCCACTTCCCTTACTTCCCAGTGAGCTTGCACAAAGGGCATCAGTGACAGAGCTTAGGAATTATGAATTATTATAAGAATAGGAATATAATAGGAATTATTAAGAATTATGAAGCACATGAGGTGGGCAAGCATAAATATGTAACACTAACTTTCCATCAAAAATGACCATGAAAATAGATAGTAAATTATACACATAGGGAAAGGACTATTTATTTTTCTTATTTTTTATTTTTACTTCTCAAGTATTTGATAAAAATTGAAACTAGAAAATAGGTGAGATGGTGCTTTTCTTACCAGACACTGTCTTCCAGAAAACTGAATACTCTCAATTTTTAAAAGAGATAAGGCTGAAGAGGGAGCCTAGGAAATTATTTTTTAATTTATGGTCACCTACTTCAACAATCTCTGTTCATTCTATGATAATTTCCAGGGAAAAATCCTGCTGTATTTGAAACTGTAATTTGTTAGAATTTTAGTTTAGTTAGATTTCAGTTTTACTAGTAATGAATCCTTGGTTATAATCGTATATCAATTTTACTACCCAGTGATTGAGAAAATGGAACTCAATGCCTTCTTGAAATAGCTGGAGAAAAACGTTCTTTTGTTTTGTTTTGTTTTGTTTTAATCAATTTTGTTTTCTTGATTGCTACCAAGTTTTTAATAGAGTCAATGGATTTTATTTCATTATTTCTGCAGTCAATTACTGATATCTTACTGCTTTGGTTTAAATGGAAAATTCCTTTGGCTGAGCTGAGCCAAGACCAGAGCAAAACATTATTTTCTGATTTCACAGAGAGCAGAAGAGGGGAATTCTGCGATTCACAGAGCAGCACTGACACTTATGATCCTTTTGCTTTTGAGGGCCAGGGTCTCTTAAGAAGGTGGCAGTCTGAAGGTGTCTGCGTGTCTTGTTCCTTCTGTGTGCAATGCTGTGACCGCTCCTGTCCCTTGAATGTCACTGCTGCAGTGTTTGGGCAGCCCCTGTCCCCACTGTCCCTCGCGAGGAGGTGGCTGCACAGCCATGGGAGCAATCCCAGCCTGGCCCGGCTGCTCAGTGTCAGAGCCAAATTTGCTGTCACCAAAACAGAGGAGTTATTACAAGTGCAATCTCTGCAGCTTCTCCAGAGCCTCCCAATGGTTTATGACAGACAACTGCTTCTGAGCTCCTGTCAGGAGATGTGCTATAAATAACGTGACAGCTAAATGATGCCTGAAGAGGAGAAATGGGTTAGGAGATTTTAAAGACTAGGAATTACCTTAGAGATCCAAGAAAGATCCTGATCTTTGAGAATTCTATGTAGATTATTTTAAGAATCCAGGGAATAAAAATAATGGATAGAAGAACCTTCTCTGCTTAGCTGACTAGAGCTGAGCAATTCCAGAAAATGAGGTATCACTCCAATGATAGTCTTGAAAAGGAAAAGAAATACATATTGAACATCTTGAATTTAGATTATGCTGCAAGAAACTTTACCAAAAGAAATTAGAAAACAAACAAGCAAAAAATTCTAGGAAATATTCTTATAAGAATACTACTAAAAACTACTTTTACTTAATAAATATATTAATACAGTTATATGTATAATATTATAATAGTCTTGTTTTCATTCTGTTTCAGCCATGTCCTCAGATCCTCAGATGTCAATGGATATTGAAATTTCCAGACATAACCAAGAGGCATATGGGCATTGCTGTTCAAAAAGGGTCAGAACTTATCAGTCTGTGTCCTGTTTCACATCAAATATTGATGCTTCAAATGTTTTGTCTCTTACAATCTTTGGGCTCGACTTATTTAGAAATAAATAATATATATAACAATCCTGGGAGGAAATTAAATTCTGGTCAAGCTATTTATTAAAATTTTACTGACTACAAGGTCAGCAAGTTTGTAGAATTATTTTCCTTGAGAATTACTACTTCCTCCTGAGCTGGTGATATAGGGAACAAAAGTGAATTTGAAATAGAAGTAGGATTTTAAGTAGCAGTATAAAAAAACTTTAAGACTTGTGATTCCAGGAATATGGTGACTTCAGCTTCAGGAACACTTGAGTGCTGCCAGAATTTCACCAACGATTCCTCTTAGGCAATGAAATGGGGCAATGAAAACTTCATGTGACATAGCACAAAACACCCTTTCTGTCAAAAAAAGCTGGAAGAAATTCCCTAACCACCTTCTGCCAACTCTTCTACTATGCAAACCAGTATGTTTTCATTTAACTCTCCCTAAGACTGAAATTTTAGAAAAGTATCCAGGCTTGAAAAGACCTGAAAAGGTGTTGAATCCACTACCTCTCTTTGTAGATATAACAATATTGAATTGCCAATATTGTGAAAAGTGCATGCACTAATTTCTGTGCATTTCCGGAATGTATGAGTTCCAACAATTAAAAGTGCTGGTTCCTGTAGTGTCTTTCTTTTCTAAACAAACACTGATTCATGTCAGCATGAAGATAGCCTGAAGAAATGAATGAGCATCTCCTAAGGGAAAGATGATTATTATTCATCAGTACTCAGAGCTGCTGATTAATATTTCATGGCTATCATTCAGACTACAGAAGTGAAGAAAGATATAACCCATATCAGATAAATTTGTCAAAATCCCCAGGATTACTACTGCTATTGCTATTTATTATTATTATTATTATTATTATTATTATTATTATTATATTTTTTCACGCTACTTAGGACTGCTAAGAGAAGTGTATAATTTCTTTTATTTTATAGCCTCAATCAGATAAAAAACATGCCTGTCAGATGTTTAAAGGAAGAAGAGAGTGAGTCCATGAAGAAAAATAATATTTTAACAAAATAACAGAAAGATTTTGCAGCAGATTTCCACATCTAATTGTGATCCAAACAAATTAAAATGAAAAATAATCTTTTAAAAAAATTAGATAACTTTTGTACAATGAATTTAGTATCATTCCATTGCTTAGTGTGAAAATTTTTGCACATTTTCTCAAAGTAAGTCATGCAACATTTCCAGTGCAAATTGATTTAAAAAATAAACTCATGCGTATTTTTTTCAACATATCATAGATTTTTTGCTCTGTTTCTCAAGTATTTGATAAAAATTGAAACTAGAAAATAGGTGCTTTTCTTACCAGACATTGTCTTTAGAAAACTGAATACTCTCAATTTTTAAAAGAGATAAGGCTGAAGAGGGAGCCTAGGAATTTATTTTTTAATTTATGCTCATCTGCTTAATAAGCACTTCTTTCACAAGATGCTGCATTTCAAAAAAAAAAAAAAAGAAAGAAATCATTATGTTAAGTTTAGAGTGTTGGATTTTTTATTTTCAAAAGACTGTGTCCATTTATCTGGACTATATATTGAGAGCAGAGCAAAATTCACACAACAAAATGTTCACTGGCTTTGAACAAATTCTTTCTTTCCTTTCTCTAAACAGCAGTATTCAGGAGTTAACTGGGTTGGTTCTGTCCTTTGAAAGCATCTGGGCATTGATCAAAGAGCTAAAAGAGTTAAAAAATAGGTTACTTCAATTTTGACATGTCACAGTAAGCCTTGACAGAGTTTCACTTGTTATATCTCAGTCTCATGTTTCTCTCTGTAGTCCTGGAACCTTTGTTTATCTTCCCCCAAAAGTGTGTATGTGTATATATACATACACACACATACATATATATATGTATCTATGTACCTCAGACTCAGTTTTTGGAAATCTCATGGTCAACTGCTCAGCTGCACCATGGCAACTGAGATCTAGAGAGGGGTCTGATCCCTCCAGACTGGAAAGTCTGAATATGAAAGGGTAAAAATAAATGGATTTGCTAGTATAGATTCCCAGACAATACATTTTTTCACCCTCCAAAGAGAAAAGTTTGAATCCCAGACATTTGTGGGAGTTTCTCAATTTTTAGAAAAAAAAAATGTACAAAAAGTTACCTTTCAGGAGCACAAATGCATATAAATGCATATAACTCAATTCAAAGTCAGCAGTTTAGATCTTGGGTTTGGTTTTTGCGCTGTTTGTTTTCCAAAAAAATGTTAAGAAATATTTTCAGTTTAAATTTTTCTTTTATCAACTAACTTACAACTATTTGACTTACAATGAAGAGCAAACATCTGGGACTAAAGAATTTCTAGGTTTCGTACTTGAAAGTTGAACTAGAACTGGCAGGAAATGTATTTGAGTATTAGCCTAATTCTATCAAAGGCATATTGCAGACAAATCTCAGCAGGAACACTTGGACACAGCCATCCAAGTGCTGAGAACAATAGCATCCCAAAGCATCTAAATTTTGGGGCCACACGTCAGCCACCTATTACCAAAGAAGGTTCTAATTCAAAACTTGTCTTCTTTCTCTTTTGATTCTTTATTTGTTTTATTTGAATTGTGTTACTAAAGCATTAATTTCAGGATCACATTCCAAGCATGAACGACCATGGTGTACAATCTGTTTTAGAAGCAAATCACATATCTTTAGAGACTTGCCTGCAAGAAATTTTGTTCTTGATTAATTGAAGAAGTCTACAAATTAACCTTTTAGTCCAGGCCTTGAGCAAATCAGCAAATCTGCAAAGCCTTGAGGCCACTGTAGCTTAATTACTATTAAAAATAATTTTTTAAAGAGTGCACAAATTCTGCAAAAAATGTGTAGAGATTTTTTTTTTTTTCACAAAGACACTCTGAGGAACTGGAGTCAAACTCCTAAGGAATACGAACAGAGCGAGCAGAACAAAAGACTATGCAGTTCTGCTCAATTCTTTACTACATGGTCAAAGTCCTGAATAAAAGCTAACACTAAAAGAGAGAAAGCTAGATAAACATAAAACTTAATCAATATTACAGATGAAGGCTTTCATACTTACAGAAAGTATTTATGGCAACAAGTGAAGTTTTTAGAGAAGCTATTGTGGTGGAGAAACTTGCCATATTTTCTGGAAGAACTAGGCTGACATCCAAAGAACATGTAAAATATTACCATATTTCAAAGTAGCAGATTGTCACTGATAAAAAAAAATCAAAATTATAGCAAAACAAAGTATCATGGGTAAATTTTCCTTTGCCTTCCTTTACTTCTGTTTTTGTTCGAAAAAAAAATATTTTAGGCAATCATATAATAGTTTAGGTTTGAAGGTTGGAAAGACCATCTTGTTCCAGCCCGACTGCCATGGACAGGGACACCTTTCACTAGACCAGACTGCTCACAGCCCCATCCAACCTGGCTTTCAACACTTTCAAGGATGGGGCATCCGCAACTTGTCCAGGCATCCTGTCCTAGTGCCTCAACACCTAAGTAATATTATAAAGACAAATTATCTGCAAGTGAAATAATGTTTTGAGATTTGGAGTTGGGTTTTTTTGTTTGTTTGTTTATTTTGGTTTATTTTGGTTTAGGGGTTTGTTTGGTTTTTTGTTTGTGGGATTTTTTTCTTTATTTTTCTAAGGTAGAATCATGCAATTTATTAGATTAGGAGTTGAGAAGGAACTATTAACTTAATGAAAAATGTAGAAAGAGCAAAATTTCTAGACAACCAAAAAGCAACATCAAAAGAACGATTTTCTGGTTTATACATGAAAGACAGAATAGGAAAAACAGAAACAGATTAGACAACTCACTTTCTTGCTCCTTCTGTGAAGCACAGCAAAATACATTATATTTTATGTAAAGAAAAGCCTAGAAAAAATTAGCTCTAGGATAAGCTTTCATGAGTACTTAAATGTATTAGTTCATTCTAGACAATTTATAAATTCATAATGTCCCTTCTTCCCAGAAGTGTTTTTTCTTTCTTGATTCTCAAGATCATGCTATTCTGCTAAATTTACAGCTGAAACTCCAGAAAATGTGGAAGCCTCCAAGGCAGCTGTAGTTGCTTCCATAATTCACGACCCAAGAACCACCTGAGGTCAGAAGTTGCTTTGATCTTTTCCATTCCAAGGAAACACAATGTCACCTGAGCAGAGGGAAGAAGTGACAGACAAAGCACAGAAAACTATCAGGAGACTGTTCAGTTGAAAGTGTAAGGGGTTTTAATGGACTATTTGTGGTATTTTTGTATGTGAATTTCAAACAAAATTTCATTTTATGAACATTTAAAATGCCCTTGAAACTATATGCGTCTTTCTTTGATATTATAAATGGGTTTTAGGGAAAAAACTCAAATGTTCTTTGTGAGGTAGGAGGTAAAGAGGGAGAAACAACCCACAAACTGTAATTTTGGGAGAATTTTGGATCTCTGGAAATGTGAAATGTACAAAAATTCCTAGTATTATCACTTCAGTATTCTCCCATCACATAGGCATCTATGGAAACCAGAATAATCCTGAGAATTTGACAGCACCAAGGGGGAATCAGTCCCCTGTAGGGAAAGGGAAGGTAATCTTCCCGCACTTTCTTATCTATTTGGACAGCAAAAGCAGCATGGACTTAGAAAAGAGTTAATGATCCTAGGATCCCTATCCCTAAGTTTACTTTCCACTTCCAGGTAGCCTGAAAGTCTCATTCAGAGGGATGCCAAACTCTTCCCCTGTCGTGTGGGATACCTTATTGTTCATATCCTGACACTATCAGTATTCTCTCCTTTCTGGGTAGGCCTATAGAGGAAAAGAGTTATTTGCTGCATCATGGGTTAATAAAATAATCTTCAATTTTTCTACAGCAAGCCTTTGCAAAGCTCACTGCCCCTAATTGATTCATTGATTTATTCATAATGAGAAAAGAGTGTGCATAAAGCAGATGCTAAACATAACGAGCCATAACTTTAAATCCAAATGGGATCAGTAGCATGGCTAACAGAAAATTATTGCTGTAATTTATTAAGATTTTAAAGGTGCCATGGTGGTAGGAATTGGTTCTTTTGTTAATAAACTCTGCAGTGCATGAAAATAACAGGGGCATCTTCTTCCCTTAAAGTATTCTGTAATGGCAGAAGGAAGGAGGGGTTTGTTTGTTTGTTCTTGTTATTTTGGGTTTCTTTTTTTGGGGGGGGGGGAGGTGGTTGTTGGGTTTTTTGTAAAGGAATGAGTGATGAAGCCCCTGCAGGGCTTACTATACTTTCAAAAGAAACCACTAAGACTTTTGACAATGCACACTGTGACACAACAGAAATTCAGTGCAGTGGGACTGCCCTATTGAGCATATCCTATTTCAGGATCTCTCCTGGCTGTACTTACAGCACATGAAACGGGATTTCTTTAGTAGTCACAGCAGCCTATTCTGTGCCATAAAAAAAAGGTCTGTCAAGCATGATATTTTCTATTCAAGGAGATTATCTTTTTTCCTTCTGTGTATTTAAAAAACAAACAAACAAAAAATAAAAAAAGCTGGTATTATTAAGGAGAGGGGTCTAACCTCCCAAGAGTGAAGTTCAGAAGGACTTGGATGCAGACACTCCTTTGACCTTAATAAAGGGACTAGATAGAGACCAGGACACAACTGATTTCCACTTAATAATAGGAGTAAAATCATTGGGGTTTCTTTTGGCTCACTTTAAATTCTAATGCCTTTTAATCTAAATAAATAAATAAATTAAACCAACTCCTTTTCCTCCTCAGTCAGTGCACAAAAGAGAATAAAAGCAGGTTACACTGTAGCAAAACTCATCTGAAAAGCACCATATATAGAGATGTGGAAAACCCACGGACTGCGAGCAGATGGAAGCATTGAACTGAGCTGGGGCTGGCAGCCTGGTCACAGGCTGTAGAAGCTGAAATGCTCCTACAGTGCTGAACCGAGGTTAGAGAGGGCAAAAAAGAATAGTTTCAGCTTCACTCTTGAGTAAGCTGCTCACTTCTTTCTTTCTGGCCATCTTATTTTCTCTGTATGTATTTATTTTATTGCAGCACAAACAAGTAAAGTCATTACTTCTCCCCCATCTTCTGAGGAAATTCTAATTACAGACACAGAGATCCTGGTTTTTTCTCCTCACTTCATACATCCATTGACTGCTGTAAAAATACAGCAGTGCCTTTGAAACTCAGAGCTAGTGTAATTTTAAGACAAAAATTAAACAGATACGGGTTTTACTGGCTGTGGTGAATCTCTTGATATTTTCAGAACAGCACAAAGCATTCTTCCAAAACTGGGAATTCAGCATCAACTTCATTAATTTTAACAGTATGAACATTATGATTTGGAATATCTGTAGCACTTGTCTTGTAGTAAGTCCTTGGTAAGTGTTTAAACTTTTGGCAGCATTTGACCTATTTTTGAAAACCATATGTTTTATGTTAACGTTGCATTATGTTAATAGCTTCACTATTAGGAAGAGTATGCACATTCAGGTAAGAAAGGAAGAAGAAAATAAAAGGAGAACAAAGAACAAAAGGGAGAGAAAGTGAGGAGAAAAATAAAAGGCATTCTAAATAAAGGGAGTTACAATGACTGTAGTTCAGATATTATGTAATGTAGACTTGTATGGAATAAAGGTGTTCTAAAATTTATCTGTAGAGATTTTTTGCACCAATAAGAGCAATAATTATTGAAAAATAAAACAAGAGAAAAAGAGTTTCATCTGCCTGTTATAGAATAGTTCCCGTTTTCTTACCCTAGAATTCTTTTTTTGCCTCTAGAGGCAGGAGGCATATCTGTCCACGGTTGTGAAATGAACTGTGAAGAGTATTTTCAAAATAAATGTTTCTAACTGGCATTTAGCCATCAACTTGCTGTGGCTACCATATCTCTTGCAATGCTGTTTTAGCAGAGACACTGAGATCCTGAGCAATTTTGGTAGAGCCTTTATATATCACTGTGTATTTAAGGAAAACTTGTTGAGGCATTGATAAAAGAAAAGTACTTTCAAACTGAATATTTACACAGCACTGTTTTGTGAACTTTTTACTTCATGTATAATATATTTCCATGGAAATAAAAAAAATAATATTAATTTTCTTCACCCCCCCATGAATAAACTCAGTGTAGCTACAGTGATGTTTGAACTCTAAGAGTGTCATATCACAAAGATGAAAAAAGCTATAATTCATTGTGAATTTTGGAAAGTTTGTAGCTGTGCTCAGATACATTGGCTGTTAAATGGAAGAGGTAAAACAAGGTAATAAATGCTTTATTCTGAAGACAGCTCAACATGCCCAGAAATGTGGAGGGTTAGGATTACAAGCAACAGGCAATACTGGTTTCAGTTTAGGCACCACCCTCCCACCACCAAAGGCTGTTTAAACTTCTCTACAACATATAAATTATGTTTTTAACAGATATGAAGTTCTGTAGCTTCAACCAGTGTTGTCAGAATAGCATGAGTACATGAAAGTTTGAATCATCTGAGATTGAGGAATAGCAATCATTCTCTACCATATCAAAGTAAAAAAATTAGACATGATCTGAGGACAAGGTTAGACAGAGTGCTTTGAAAAGCTAGAAATGAACTCAAATTTCCTCAATATAAGTCCAGCACATTAATTGAAACAGCATAAGAAGTCTCAGAGCTCTGCCTTCTAATTAGAGCAGTAAGACCTAGAGAAACTGGAGATTTCTAATATTTTTTGGTTTTCAGTAGAAGAGCTTTACAGTACTATGACAAAGATCTGAAGATACTTTAGGATACTCTGACCATTCAGGATTTATCTCGTCAAAGGAGAATGCCACTGAAAGATCTCAGGGAATATTTTATAGGAAGAAATGTAATTATAAGAATGGGAACACATCATATGCTCTTGGAGTAATGAGACAGACTGACTTTAATGTTATTATCTGTTATTTGCAACTGACTCAAGGCTTTATACTACCTCAGCTGACTGACATAATTGGGATCCTGTGTTCTCTATATGAAAATACATTTCTTCACATCACTGAAGCTGTAAGAAGCGGGGGAGTAACATTTAACACCTTTGGGCTCAAAGGAAGAAACAACAGGCTGGGATTTGAGCTGGTACTTTTAAAGTTGGTTACTTCCTCCAACACTGCATTAATTTGAACAGAAAACACAGATGAATTGAGATCATTAAATTCTCTTTTACCGATAACATTCCACCGACTACTGCTAGAATATGATAATCTGAGGAGAAGGCAGATTTCCTAACATTATTGCAAAAGACAGACACTAATTTTTCCTGTACATAAGAAAAGATAATATAGTTGTAAGACTCTATGACTTTTAAGTAGTTAAAATATTTAAAATAGAATCAAATGTCAGAAACTATGCTTTTATGGTTTTTTTTGTACTGTATTAAGCTTTTGCCTATTCAAACTTGTCATTTTATTTACACCTTCCCTTTTTATTTTCCAGTGCTAACACAATATATGCCACAACACCTTGACAACTAATTTAGTACCTGAAATCATTCCACCACAATATGAGGTCAATAACTAACACAGAAAAAAGGAAATACCATCTGTCCATTTCCTCCTCACCCCCAAATTTATCAAAATAAAATGGGACATCAGTAGTGTGATAGACACTAATGTATCTATCATGAGAGGAGAGAAAGATTTGTATATTTTTCAGCTCCTACACTGGTCTGCCTATGCCCAGAAACACAAAATTTGACTGTCTTCATCTGATCATGCATAAAACCCATTTTGTACAAGACCTGAAATTACCCATTGCAATTAAAATTATTTTGTGAGAAATATATAATTGTCAATTACGGAATCCTTGTAGCAAAGAATTTCACATCTTATGATTAAATGCTGTAAACATTTCCTTGCTTCCTAGTTATAAAAAAATATGTCTAGTATTATTTACTGTTCTACTTGCATTGATAGAAAATTTCTTTCTTAGCTCAGAAAACACAACCACAAATGAAAGAGTGCACACCCACTTACAAACTGGATACTAACTGACTCTAGATGGCATGTTTGCTAAGGTAGGTGCCCCTGAATTTTCTCAGTACTACCAATTATAAAAAATTCTGTTAGCATTTAAGGTAAAATAAACACATCTATTTCAAAATTAGTGACATGTAAAAAAAAAGAGCATATATTTTGCTTTTGTTCATAGAGACATTTTTTGTTAATTTAGGTTTCAGTTCTGACTTCTTTCAGAGTATTCAATTCTATTGAAGTGCAACACCATCAAATATGAGAAAAGTCATTACTTATCAAACTATGAAAATTTTAAAATTCCACCCAGGACTCAAATGGGCTGCAGACAGAGGAACACAAGTATTATGCTAATAATACTAGAATTTAATCAGGCTTCTGTCCTGAAAGACAACAAAAAATTGTTTCTATAAATATGTTAGCAACAAAAGGAGGGCTAAGGAGACTCTCCATCCTTTATTAGAAGGGGCAGGCAGGAAATAGTGACAAAGAATGAGGAAAAGGATAAGATGCCTTCTTTTCCAACCTCTGTTCATTTCCTTCTGCAAAATGGTTTTTATTGTGCTGTCTTTTAGAGCAAGTTCTGCTTTTGGTTTGAGACCAAATTTCAAGAAAATTTTCTGTGGAGGTGAGGCTGTGCCTGAGATATACCAGGTCTCGTTTAGAGCTAACTTAGAATCATGGAGCCATAGAATGATTTGGGTTGAAGGGGACCTTAAAGACCATGTAGTTCCAACACGCCTCCCATGGGCAAGGATGCCTTCCACTAGAGCAGGCGGCTCAAAGCCAAGGTCTGATAGAGCCTCCTCTTTTCCAGGTAGAACCACCTCAACTCCCTCAACCTGTCTGCATAGGAGATAAACTCTTGCCCTTGGATCATATTTGTCACCCTCCTCTGGACTCTCTTTAGCAGATCCATGTTTTTCTTAAGTTGGGGGCCTCAGAGGTGGACACAGCACTCCAGGTGCTCTCTCACAAGAGCAGAGCTGAGTGGCAGAGTCACCTTCCTTGGCCTGCTGCCCACACTGCTTTTGATGCAGCCTGGGATGTGGATGGCTTTTGGCAGATTGGGCTCATCAACGAACAACCACAGTCTGTCTCCATCAGGGTTTGTCTCAATCCACTTAAACAGATTCTAATTTTATTTTTTTAACTGTGATAACCTTTCCTTATTACATATTTTCTTCCAAGATGGAGGTCACAATATCAGTTTCTTAGCAAATTCCCTGCTGAGCACTTGTTTAGCCAATGATGTCAATTAGTTTATGCTTTTCAGCAGATACAGTTACTAATTGCAGGTTTGCAACACAGAATATCAATAAACCATCTAAGGGTAATTGAGGGCCAGTACAGTCAACCTCCACAAAATAAAATATTAAATAATTCTTAGATTAGCATGGAAGTAGTTTCTTCTTTGCCTAAGCAATAATTATGTTGACAATATTGCCCACTTGGAAGATGCAGCAAAATATATCAGCAAACAGATGTCATCAGAAAGGGCACTTCAGTGCACTCTATAATTATGCCTTTTGCCAAACCACACCTCTCTTAAAAGCCTACCTTATTTATCTCAGAGGTCATGCTAATGGATACCTAATATTACTGCAGATTTTCTACTTGACATGGTGGACATTAACATGAGAAAAACACCTCTGGACAGGCGACTTCATGCTACATCTGCCCTTCCACCTGTGATATTTTCCAGGACTTCTGACTACGGCAGGCTGACTGAAGTGCTGCTCCAAACACCTGGAGAAGCACTGCCATAGTCTTTAGACCCTATTGCCTGGATCTTGGGAAAAAGGGATAAACTACAAAAAACAAATTAAAATTTTACTTTAAATAAAAAAGGTCTTGAAACTGCTACCTTGTCATATAGACATATTTGTGAATAAAGAAATTCAGGACTGGTGGTTGAATAATACTGATAGAATCTTTACAATTCATGAGGAAATGCCACTAAAAGGTACTAACAAATGCAACCAAGGGTTCGAGAAAACATTTCCTTAATTAACACAGTCTCAAAGTACAAAACCTCAGTTATTTTGCTCAATATTTGAAAATTATGACTTAAAAATTTTCGCAAGAGAAAACATTTAGTTTCATCTTTCACAACCAAGTCTGCTCCAGACCAATCAAAGTCTATCCCAAGTTATTCTTGTTGCTTGCATCATCCCATGAAATGCTTTGCTTTATAGGAATTTCAGCCTTTAATTGCATTCTCCTTTGGGTTCATGAACAATGTCTTGGAGATTTTACCAAGATTGTCTAAGAAACTGTAGGATTTCAGGCACTGTACATTCCCCAAAGGAACTTACCTTTTCCAAAGATTAACTGTATTAGTGGTTTTTTTATGGCAGCGTGAGCTAATTGATTCCAGCTAAAAACATAAATTACAGTGTTTGGTGACTATAGACAATTTCTAAGGAACATGGAAACTATCCCTGCAATGCTTATTAATTCTAACCTTGTTCCAAATGGCATCTGATGCCATAAAGAATCTGTAGAGTCAGTGAAAGCAGCCGTAAAAAGCTGACCTCGGCACAGCATATCAGTGGTTTAAGGAACTCTCAGTTAATTGTTTTTTCCTGCATATATTTTCCTAAATGCCTATGAGACCACACCTTAGAAACAGTCAGAAATTACACCTTAGTGACACTCCTCCCCCAACAGGAAGATAACACCAGGGGCATTTACTCAATATTTCAGATATTTAAATTATTTCTTTAAATGTAGTTGTAGAAAACAAATTATTATAAATCAAAGGAGGCCTTTTCAAAGGTGCTCTCACAGAGTTTGAAGCAAGTTATTTTGGTTACAAACAATGTGAAGAATATTTTACAACCACAGCATTTAATTATAGCATAGCTTTTCTTTTTAACTGAATCACTGAGAATAAAGGGAAGATTCCCATTCACGTATGAAACTGGATTGACCTTACACCCTTTGTCTGCCCACCGAGATTTCTATGTCAGACAGAAGGACTGCTAAATTGAAGTAATTTGCTGAATCACTTCACAGCTGAATAGTGAAAGTACAAATAAGTATAAAGTTGCTAAACAATTAATTTTCTGTTATGAAATACAGGACAGTTTAGTGGTATTACAAGATACTCAGTCACTCTGTGGCAAGAAAGGAAAATTACATAAACTACTTTTTAAGAATTACATGTCTACTATGTCTAAAATTAATTTAATGCTACTCAACTTCATAAAATGTAGCCAGGTTATTTCCAAAGACTGGAAAAAGTGCTAAGAAAGAATTTTTTTGGTTGTATTTCAACAATATTGCCACAAAGCATAGATTATTCATAAATAAATAAAAGCAGTTTCCTAGAAATGCACAAAATATGCATAAGCAAAAATTACTTTTATGTAAAGTTGAAAGTCTCCATTATGCTCATCATGAGAGTAAATTTTCAGAAGTAAAGTTAGGCATAATATTTTCTCTCAGTTTATTGCATAGTCTAACAGGAGAGTGTTTTGAACAACATCATTTCCTCCCAAAAAATGTACTTCCATTAAATTTTCAGAAAATGAATGCAATTTTTTTATTTTTTAGCTGTATCCTTCCCATTTCTTTTAATCATATTAGAAGTCATAGTAAAAAGGTTACATCTTTGCTGAACTAACCATTTTCCTGCTAATGATTATTTGAACTGCTCTTCAGCGACTTGTAGAAACTACTGTAGATTAATGAAACACTGTAAGGAAACTGAGATAATACTGCATTTTAACAAAAAAATGTAAATGAGCAATGTATTTTGTAGCAATAAAAGCAGAGCCTTGCAAACACCACGTACCAAGAATAACTATTGTGGAGAGCATTGGTGTAATACTAAAGTCACATGACAATCTAAACATTTTCTTACAAGACAAATAACTTACACATATCCCCAAACACAGTCTCACCTCATGAAGTACTCCATTATCCATGGATCCAATAATGGATCATTTTCCCCATATCAAAGGCTGATAAGCTGTTCAGCACTTTTTCCACCTATGAATAATTCACCAAGGTACATCTTTTCACATCTGTGTACAAGTTACTTCTACCTACATTTTTTATCTCTGCATGATTCTTCCTACCTTTGTGTCATAAAATCTTCTGGTTATTCTCCATGGTTCAGCCCTGCTGACTTCTTTCTTCATCCTCAGATTTTTTTTACTCCCCATCTACTCCATAGCTAATCAGCTTTAAGTGACCCAGGCTTTGAGAAAGCTGTCCTTCCTTTACCAGTCCCTGCCTGGAAAATGTTGGCCCTCCTGACACTGTTCCAGCAAACGTCTTCCCTGCTTCTGATCTATCTGAATAATTCTTATAACTCTCAAAATTTTTTCAACCCTCATGGTGAGGAATATTTCAGTATGATTCTGGTCTCCTGAACCTTTAGTGATTCTATGCCCAGCTTTTAAAAATCCATTCAGAAATGCAATCACAGAATCACAAAATCATGCAATATTCTGAGTTGCAATCCAGGGTAAAAACCTCCAATGATGTTCTTATCTCTGGGTCAAAATCTAGTTCTTGACTAAATCTGAACTGTATTGAAATGCAAATAAGAGAAAGAAAATTTTCTTTGAAATGAGAAATCTGGGATTAATCCAAGTTAAACATGCAGTTAGCAATGTGGTAAGAAAATGTTAAGGGGGATATTTATCTTTCTGTACATGAATAAAAGTTAGACCACTACACTGGTCATATCCTTGTTATTACTGACACACTTGCAGCAGTAAAAACAAGGATATGAACTTTCACTTTTTGTATGAAGAATTCCAGATTTCCACAGTTTCAGATAAAATGTAGGCTTGTAAATGCACATTCTATGTTTCTATAAAGGGTCTGTGGTACTCGTACAAAAATGAGAGCTTTGAATGATTTTAGTGCCCAGATTCATTCAACCTGAGACCATATTTAAATTTTGAGAGTGTCTCACTCCACAGATTTAAATTCTCAGGGATTGTTATTATGAGTACACAACTAAAATCTGGTGCCATGGTGAATCTATTTGTAGCTTTTAGATACAGTTTCTACTGTTACGTGATCTTCCAAATTCTTCCTTTTGAACCTGGGCATTTTCCTGTTTGTATCCAATCACATCACATTTGCATATATCCTAATCTGCATTGATGAACTAATACATTTCTTATGCTTTTATAAGAGTTGCAGGGACTTTGCAAAAAGTAGTCTTTATGCAGTGAAAGATCACAAGAAGAATGTCTCTGACAAACACAGGGAGCCAAATGCAATCAAATCCAGGTCTTGATTATAAAGATAAAGCACCACCTCTTCATCACTTTATCATAGCATACATTTTACAGATTTCTTTTAATTTAGCCGGTTGTTAGGACTAGAAAGGATCAGACCTGTAGAGTCAGTTCTCTACTTCTCTTTCATGTGACAGAAAGATCTTAGCTTATGGCTGTGAAGAGTCACATACTGTAAGCTGCTCAAGCTCATAAGATCTGAATGTTATCTATTAGCTCCTTTCACTGTTTTATACTCCTCTTCTGCAAATTTCTAGCTTCAAGTAATGAAAAAGATCTCTAATTTGTTATAATTTCAGTTCTTGTATTTAATTGATATTCCCAAACCATAATAACATATGACTGACGCATGGGAATGAGGCACCACAATAGCAGGTTTTCTTCTGGAAACACTCATTGCCAGCAAATATCAATGTCTTGCTAACTACAAGAATAATGTAAATAGAGTCTGCCTGGCACAACTGTTATGTATAAAATTAGCATAGTTTAAAATTCACGTACAAATACAGAAACAGACTTCTGTGTATTTATTCTGCTGCACTTCTGGGGGAAGCATGTTTCCCTCAAACCTGAGCAACAATTAACAGTTGATGGCCTGGCCACATTTTACTCATCTTTTTGCTTTACAAACAATTGTTGGTGTGCAGAAGAAATCAGAATCTTCAGCACTTAAGACCAACAGAAGCATATGCAAGTCTCTCTGCTGTCAGTCATAACTGCAGTTTTAGAAGATAAGCTTTTCAGATGGAAAAATTTAAAAATTAGGAAGAAAACTTACATGTAAAATCCATCTACAAAAGGGATATATTAAAATCCCCTTTCTCTCAAAAGTTGAAAAAAGCAGAAGATATAAGTTACAGCTTTTTCCAGCTGACAGATGCAAAGAACAGCCTGTTTACAAAGAAATGTTAAAACATCAGGAAGCCCTACTAGCAAAGTCCTCTCAATTTTTTCTTACTCATTACTGGACATCCTCAGTGCTGCAGAATTTACAGACAAGGACTGTTCTTCACAGAAAAAGACAAAATTTTTTTTGTTCAGAAAATGGTCTGGCAAACTTTTTTTTTGTTAGGAAAGGCTCTTGGTTTTCTTTGCTTTCAATATGGGTTTACTTTATACTCCACAGATCTCTTAGAATCTCTTCAAAATACTATCTGCTATAAGAAACCAGTGATTGCAAGAAATCTTTCTCTCTGATGTGATGGCTTCAAGAGGTCTGAATACACTGAATTCCAGCTAGAGGTCTGAGAAGGGAATGAGAAGAAACACTCCCTTCATGCTTAGGTGCTGTCTATACAGTGTTCAGGAATTTCAGTTCTCATTGAATAAATTAATTCTTAGGTGTTTGAAACACACACTATTGGTTTAAAGAAAGTATTTGAATGAATCATGGACATAGACGACTGTTACTCTCATAAGCAGTGGATTTATTTTCAGGGAATTTTGCACATACTCATGAGGCATGATCATGTCTCAAGTAAACATAGTAGAAGTTACATGAAATTTAGAATTAATTCTCCTTGTCAGATAAAATCTCATTACAGACTAGTCTCCTATACTGAGAGTTCCTATAGAACTCTATACTAATGAAGGCAAAATGGCTGAATAGATGAAAAAACCCAACACATATGAATTATTATATTTACTAGGGTGTACTCTTTCATCAATCCATGATTAGAAATTCCTTGTCTGAGATTATATCCATATTGTTCTGCTTTGTACTGATCAATATTTGTGTCATTTATAGCCTTGCCCAAGCCTTCTTTGCATCTGTTTGTACTTTGGGCCTCTAAAAAGTCCATAGCACTTAGTTTCTAAGGCAGCAGCAGAGAAAAGGATTGATTTTTAATTTTTTCTTTAAACATATGGCATTACTAAGTTCCATTTCCTTCAATATAAAAGTAAAACCTGATTTTACCTTCATCGTATAATTAACTGTAAGGATATCTATCATATCTCCCCTATTTTATGTCTTCTTTTTGGAAAAGGAAAACTAGTCTGCTTTCCTCTCATCCCTTTCATTCTTTTTTATGCTTCTTAGTTCTGCTGTTCTTTCCTAGGAAAATACCCAGGATTTTATTCTATAGGTGTTTATGTGCTGGGGGAGTCTTGTCAAGCTGTTCTAGGAATTCCTCCAATTTCAAATCTTCTTCAGGGTTCACTAGTAACCAGGGCAAAAAAAAAAATATCTCCATTCCTTTTCTTTTACCATTCCCTTTATAGTTTTTGGGTTTTTTGTTTTGGTTTTAGTTTTTGGTTTGTCTTTTTGCAATACAAAGGTCTTCATAAAGAGCAGAGGTCTCTAAAATAGCAACCAGAGATTCATTGATTCTGAAACTGCTTTGTAGTTTACTTTCTTGCTGAAACAGAGAAAATTCCAAGTTCTCCTCTCTAAAATAAATAGAGTTTCAAGATATTTTTGTTTATTATTGAGTAAACAATTAAGAACATACTTTATAAAATATATTCTAAAAAGTGGTGTCTTCAATCCATGACAAACCTAGTTAGATTTTTTCACTTGGCATACTTATCATTGTTTTTTAAATTAGTTATGAAGAAAACAAAATTCTACTTTGAAATTCATTTTTCTGAGATTAACAGCAAAATACTCCTCTCAAATTGTAAAAAACTAAAATGTGTTAAATTTAGTATTTCTGTTCACTTTATCTGACAGAGTAATACTATTATTAAATTTTGTTGTTATTCTACAATACATTAAAAATGAAAATAAGAACAGAGGAAGTTTACATGATGGCTTTCTGGGGAGCAGACTGGTTATAATTCATTTTAACATGGAGCTTGTATAGATTTTTCATGAAATGAGTTAATGGTGTGGAAGTGCACTGAACATACACAGTAGACAGGGTAGATAATAAATCACTAAGTTTATCTTTAAAAATTAGTTATGTTGCCTCAAAAACCTTTGTAAATATGGTTACCCTCTTCTTCCAGACAGTTTGTAATATATCAGTACAGAATAGCTTATGCACTACTCAGATAGCAAGAGTGAGACAAGAAAATTATGCCATTCTATTTTTTACATATATGGGGCTATGAAAACTTGTAAAATAGCACATGATTTTATAGGTGTTATTGATTTGTTCTTATGGAAGCTTTACAAGGCACAAGAGATCTAAAAAAGCTACACCCCTATCACCAGCAGCTCATCATTAAGTACACAGCACTACCTTATATTTCTTTTCCTCAGAAAAGTAAACCACTCCATAAACCATGTTGCAACTGCTTATTCTTTCATACCCAGAAGGAGTTCCCATGCCTTTTCATGATACAAAATCATAAACCATGGGAACAGTGATGCAATTCTCCAAGCAGTCTGACCATGTAATTTCCTACTTTGTTTACTTGCAGGTTCAATGTTTACTCCTCTGCAGAACTAGTCGACCTCTGCCCACTTAAAAAGTGTAACAGCAAGTCAGGTTTAGGATCCCACACAGGGTTTTATCTTCAGCTGGGACTTCTGTAAGGAATGCAATGCAAAAGTAGCCCTAAAAAGCAAGCTGGTTTCATATAGATAGCAACAGGCAAAGTGCAAGAAAATATAGCTAGATACGTATGGAATCAATAAGAAAAATCAGTTTCTAGTTGCCTTGTAAATCATTCCCAATATGGTTTATAGGAGGCTGCTTTTTCATCAGAATTGGTTTTATGTTTTATTTTATTGGTGTTTTTTCCCCCTCAAGAACCAGCTTATTGTCTCCTCTATTGTTTCTGAATCCCCAGATTCCGTTGACATGAATGTCCAAAAGGGGAACTGTTACAAATTAACTTTTATAGAGATAATCTGGTTTGTCCTGGAATAGTCATCACTTCTCAAGCATAGATGGCACAAGCCATATGAAATCTTCCTACTCCCTACAAATGTATGTGGGAACCTCAATATCAGCTGGAACCTAAGCCCCCTCTAAATCCATTTCCTCAGATGGGCTGGGCAGAAAAGCTGCTACTGTTTGTTACAATAAAAGGGAGTGTCTTAAATATGAGGACTTGTGCCTGAAAGTGATCTCATCACTCATTGAAAGCCTGCTTTGATTGAAACTGTCTCCTACTATTTCTCTCCTATTTCAGGCCGTGCTTTGTCTTTAATATTTGTGATTTTCCTCTACAAGAGATCCTACAAATACTTTGCTAGTATTTGTAGGACATCTTGTCAGCACCAGTGACAGCTCTTTTTACAAGTTAATGACTACTTTTAAAAGTGAAAACAAGGATTCTTTGGAGGGAAAGTGTTGTCTTTTCCAGCTTGTGAATAAAGCACCAGGAGATATCAATCAGTCAGTCCCCAGATGAAGAATATTGTGCTTCCCTAAGGTGAAAAATTTACTTTTGGGAACATTAACAAATTTTACCATAAATTTCCACAGCACTTTAGCTATGAAAAGTATGAAAACTAAAATAGAAGAGGCTCCTCTACAATTTTACTTCAAATAGAAAGCATCAGCATTCAAAATGAATTGAAAAAAGGCAGTCTCTGGATGTATCCTGTTTCTATTCACTGTGGCACAGGAGGAATTAGTAATGGAGGAAAAATTGAGATTAAGAGAAAATTGGTAAAGTTAGAACCTCTTAATACACCACTTTATCAAGAGCTTTATTCTAAAACAAATTAATATTATTATTATTATTAGCTGAATTCAAGAAAATGGCAAGTAGTTTTTCTGTGGATGCATTTGCACATGCATTTACAGTTTACATTCATTTTTTACATATACACAAAAACTATAAAGTGGTTTTTCAAGACCTAAACTCTTCTGACAAAGCAAAGGTCTTTACAGTACTCAGGTCTTACTCATTTAGTTTGCTTACTATGTGTAGGTTGGAATATTTTTCTCTGTAACCTCTGATGAGTCCATCTGCTACCAAGTCATATGCTCTGCACTGCTCTCCAGGAGGGGCAGAATCAAAAATTTTACAGAAGAGCTAGAGGAACTCATTTTCAAAAAACTCAATTAACTAAAATACAATAATAAAATAAAAAAAAATAAGAATGAGATATTTCTTCCTACAGTAGATTTTGGATCTTTTATATGTATAATTGCATAATCAGTACCCAAAAAAACCACAAATGAACTCCTGTTCCTATTTTATATCCTACCACTTCCCATCCTTCAGAACTCCAAATTTCATCTTAAGTTTCCCATAGGCCACAGCATTTCTCGCAGAAGTAGTGCTGTGATTTTTCAAACCACCACCACAGGCTTAGAGAAGTGCAAAATAAATGTGTGTTGGAAGCATATGTTTATTCTTATATGACCCTTAATTATAATTCATTTTTCATAATCATAACTGCTAACTATGTACTTTTATGTACTTTAAAAAGGTCCATTTTATTTGCTCTAAGTGAAAAAGTCACTGCTGCTGTTATCATCTCTAATTACTTTATTATGTTACACTAATAAAATTAAATTGCTCGAGGAATATTTTTGCTTAAATCCTTTTTTAATGCAATAATTACATAGGTCAAAATAATTACCTAAATAATTGGTTGGATAAATGTAGATTTTAATAGGATTTCAAATTGTGAAGCAAGATCTCTAAACAGTTAATTGTTTTTTTAAGTGTATTTATATTTCACCATTACGTGAATTTATTATAACCAAATAAATTAATTGGGATTTTTTTTTTTTAATTTGTACTCTTGACTTGGAAGTCAAAAAGAACTGTTACTGTCTGATAGTTTTAGAAGTTTAGAAGTTTTTTTGGGGGCAAAAGGGTCTCTGAAGGTCTGATTCATTCTGACAGATTTGAAATTTTGTCCTATCACAGCAGCCTGTTGAGGTCAGCACAACCATTGGATAATTTTTTGGTACGCAGATTCTGGACCTGGAGCTCTGCTCAGTTCTACATTGCTACCAACTACATTGTTCCACTGCAAATCACTGGTTTTACAAGTAAAGTGTTCTTAGCTGTTATATAAATTAACATATTGTCTGCTGTGGTTTATACTGAAAAATAAACCAACAATTGGTTAGTTTGAAACTCAGCAGAACACATGTAGAGCTAGGATCACGCTGTTTCCAAAGCCAAAATACCCAGATCCTGGATTTCTGAAAGATATATTGATATAGATAACCTGAGAAGCAAATAAACAATATGGATGGAATACTATCTATATCAATAATTAAAAATATTTAGGGGAAAGAATAATGTTACACTGAAATAAAAAAAAATAAGATTGTTTAAATTATTTTATGCTGTGTCTTTCATTAAGCTATTTTCTTAACTTGTGTATATCCATAAACCTACAAAATTCATCACGAACAATTCTGAAATCTAATAATTAAGAAAGTATTGTCAGTTATCTTTCCTTCTTTCCCTCCATCTCTGCTTTCTCTTTTCATGAAGCTTTAAGCTGCACAATCTTTCTTCCTGTATAATTTTCTAATTAAAGACCAGTAAGGGAGCAGAGCAAATAATTCAGCTGCCTTATTTTTAGAGAATTATGATGGAAGCTTATACTTCAGTTAGTGATGTGGCCTCTGTAGAGAAAGACACAAATCAATTTCTAAGGCTGTCAACACTTCTCTTGAGTGTTAAATTCATTTTTAGAGTACTGCTAAAATATTAAATACTCATTTAAAAAGTAAATATGCTTCCTGTGTTTCAGATAATGATTGTAACTGTCTATTTCACATAGACTAGGGTGAATAAATGTGAATATAAACAACTGGTAAGGAGTGAAGCTCCTGGAGAGACCTTTATTTTTCATGACTAATTAAGCAGTTTATCTAGTACTATTATTTGCAATGTGAGGACACAATGTCAGTACCAATGTCAAATTGCAAACCAAATTTTGTGACTGTTGCTCTTTCTTTCATCAAAGAGGGAATAATTGTGCAACTTCGAAGAAAATAAAGGCACAGTTTTTCAAAAAGGTACTTTAGAAAAGCAAGAAAGTGAATAGCATATGCACTTAATCAAACCTAGCTAGAGTTCAGACCAGCACTTTAGGCATGGAACTCATAATTCTGAGCCACAAAGCAACACAGCTACCTGTCTTCCTTCAATGTCTCTCTTTTCTTGAGCTCACTCTAGCATTAATTAGTGATCAACATGGAATGAGGTAAATGATTATGTGGATTTTTCTGGTAAAGGAAAAAGAAGAAGGAATATTTGTGGGTGTTCCTAAAATCTCTGGATAAGGTAAAGGAGAGAAAGAATGGAATATCCAAGGATTTTCTCATAAAAAAACCAACCAAACAAAACCAGATCAAAAAAAAAAAAAAAAAGAAAAAAAGAAAAAGCTTCTTGGTTATATCAAGTCTAAGTCCACACTACTTCTGTTTAATCTAAATTAATTTATATTAATTTAAAATACCTGTTTGAGCTGTTGCAGCCGTCTTAGAATGAACACTTACAGTTTGGAATGCAGTGTCAAGTACCGTGACACTGAAAATTACGGAAAAAAATTGTTGTTAACTTCTCTGTAGAAAGAAACAAGCAAACCTTACAGAATATTTATCAGGAAAGAAAAAAAATAGCTATTAGAATTTCAATATAAGTCCCAAAAAGCAGCATGATCTCTCTCAGCAGTCTTCTGAGGCTATGCTTTTTCAGTTCCTTAAGATTTTATGCTATTTGATATAGGTGTTTATTTATTCCTTTGGAATCTTCAGTCAGCCCAACTCTAGTTTAAAAATGCAGTTTGAAAAACTTTGGTATTTGTTCCTCATTTTCCTAAATACAAATAGGCAAATTCTTTAACCATTATTTTTCCATTGTGATACAAATGTTAATATGCTAGTGAAAACAGATTTGAAAAATTCATGCAAGCTTCCATCTGTATTTAGAACCTATATTGCTGTAGAGCTTCTTCCTTTTCTATTCCTCTATTATGTCACATATTTATAATAATGGAGGGACTCAAGACTTCCTTAAAATGAAAACTTTAAATTCAATATATTAAAATGTCATTTTATCAAATAAGTTTTTTTTATTGGAGAAAAAGTTTTATCTGTAGCAATGCAACCTCACTATTGATTGCTGACCTTTCTATATGTTTATTCTATGTAAAGTAATTAATCAATATCTCAGCCACATTTAGGAATTCCATTTGTACTGTTAAATTCATCAGTACTTTTTGCCTTTGGCTGTTCTGGTATTGACTAAACCTGATAGGCTAAGCTAACTTGATAGGCTCTTTTACTGGATATTTTTCTTCCCCTCATTGATTTTGGAGGATAGAAACTTTCCCAGAAATGACAGAAGAGACAAACAACTTCTGAAAATACTGGATTCAGACGCTGCTTATGCAGAGCTTGCTTATGAAGAAGTCCAAAGAGCAGATGCTTAGGGAACGAGGTTTAAACATAACAAAGAATTAAAAAAATAAAAAATGAGCTCTAATTGTATTATTGTTAAGATGTAGAAGTGCCAGAGTATGACAGATAGATTTTCTGGGATAATTTGCTGAAAGCAATAGAAAGAAGACCCAGAAAATTGTTTGTTCTTAAAAAATTGAATAATTAAACAGCTTCACAGCCGTAATGAAAGTGATTTATAAAGCTTCTAAGCTATTGTTATATAACAACAGAGAAGGTTAAAATCAAGTAGCATGATTCATGTAATTGCTAATATTACAGCTGAGCAATTTAAGAACACGTAAGAGAGAAAGGAAAAATAACCATACATTATGCATTGTTCTCCTTCTCGTACACATTTCCTTTGCCTCAGTTCCTACACAGATCCTGTTTGTAAAAACCATACATGGAGAGCTTACACTTATTCATAAAATGATCATTTTGTGATTCACTTAACCATTCAATATCTTGGCCACGTTGTTGCCATGAGGGGTAATTTTAATGAAAGATGAGTTAGATGAGGGGTAATTCTAATGAAAGATGAGTTAGGCATTTTGCACTGAACCAGGTTTCACCCGTGCAAAGGTCAGTTCCTTGGGGCAGCAGTGCAGGGACATTAATCATCCTTCATCCTCAATAGTGGCCTTATTCTCATACAACAGCCTGCAGTTCTGTGGACTCTAGGACTTTTAAAGGCTGGCAGAAAGTCAAAAGACAGAATGCAGCTGCCTTAATCCCAGTGCTTCATGTATTAATATATTTCCCAGAAGGCAGCAAGATGAAAAACAAAGGGAAAAAGTCCACAAAATAAGGTTTCTTATCAAAATTGAAGTGATACAAACATGCCAGCTTTTCTCTATGAAAAGGCAAAATAAGAGCCATACAAATTTCTAATTAAAAAAAATAGTGTTGCTATTGTCATGAGGATATAAGAATCATAAGAGAGGAGATATTTGCAAAAGCCGGTACATTTTTATTAATTTTTTTCTCTACTTTTTCCCCATATTCTCTTCTTCATAGTAGAATTCTCTTAATTACTTTCCTTAGCTTTTCTCAGGATCATTTATATGCATATGACAATGTATTTTCAAATGAAGTCTGACATATGTGAATAATCAAAAAGACAAAGTGCCTTTGTCAGAAAAAGGTGAATACCCTCTTTGCTACGCCAAAAAGTGCATGATCATTGAAATAATGGGCAGTAGCAAAATCAGGTTTTGCACTCTCTTAAATGCATTAATTACAACAATAACCAGAGTCTGCTCAAAGGAACTATAGGAAAAAAGTCTCCTTTTTCATTCCTTACAATTTCTGTAGCATTACAGTGTGCATCTTCAGCTTGCCTTCCATAGAATAATTTTTTAATGTGATCAAAAGCCTGGATAATCACCAACAATTTCCTCCCACTGGAAAATCCAGGAGAGGATTTTAACTGATAACTAGTGCAGAAAGAGCCTCTAACGTGTACTTACAGGTTCTTTTACTCCCCAGTCCCAAATTCCCTAGAAGGTTTTTATAGCACTTAAATGTGTCCTTCTTTGTAACTAGTCTTTATAAATGTTATTAAAAATAATAAGTAGCTCTTATCTATGAAAATAATTAATTAGGTCTGAACTAATTTAATTTTAAATTATAGGGCCAAGATTCTTTTCTTTGGCAGAGAGAAAAATGTAGAAATGTAGTTGCCCATGACAAAGTTATTGCAAGTTATTGTGAAAGATCCTCATGAAAAATTAATTGGTAAGAGCACAGATGAAACCAAACTTACGTGCCTAGAACACTCACTGTAAACCTCAAACCAATATTAAATTATAAATCATTACTTACGTCGCTCACTCTGGTTTGTTTTCCTCTTGCATGAATAAAAATCTTATACATTATGTTTTGGACTGAATATAACATTTGACTAGGGAAAAAAAAAAACCAAAACACCTAGGAATATTTAGGTAGTAGCGCATAGAAAAGACTTAATATTTATCTCTAAGTAAAGGCAAAGAACTAGCTAACCTCTAACACAACCTTTTGCTAAATCAACCTACAGACTGAAATTTTACTCTGTTTAGAATTGTGTAACAACATGTAGAAACTTTCCAAAAATAATACCATAGGGCAGATTGTCTTTAGACATATAGAAATATGGATGAAGTCTATTAGTTGAGCAATCATGTTCATTCAAAACTGGACACACACTGTTATCACATACAGATGTAATACTGAGCTTGTAATTTAAAAAGGGAAATATTCCTGCATATTCTACAGCAACTCTGTAGAAGGATTATTTGCAAACTCCTCCAGGGATATCCAGTGAATATTCTTTGAGTCTTCAGACATTTTTATTGAGCATTCAGAGTCTACTGAATAAAGATCATTACATTCTATTCATCTGTATAATTTGTGATATAATTGCTCATTTATTTGTCTTTTGAGAGAAATTACCTGAAACAAAAGGGTATAAAATAACTAATTTTGCAAAATGATAATTTTTTCTATGTTGCTTTTACAGTTATCATGTCATTTTTGTTTAAGCTCAAATTTGAAAACTTCGCTTAACTCTATGAATATTTTCACCTGTGTTTCAAATTTTATTTTTATGGTGAATACAGTGCTTCAAAGTGCTTTAAAGCTGAGGGTTTACACAAATTCAGATTTTGGATCACATCACTGGTAATCTGGTAATCACTGGTAATCTGGTCCAGAACAAAAACTGTACAAAAATATTATGGTACTCTACATCTAGGCTACAAATCTCTTTTCACTTCTTTTTTAGGTCTTTATTTTCCTCAATATTTTTATTTTAATATGCTAAATATTATTGAGTAAACAAGATTTCAGGATTTCAGTAACATTTCATTTTATGTGGAGTCCTTGCTTGGGATGCACATCTGAATAATTAATAACTCCAGAAGGAGAGGCAAAGCCAGTGATTTTAATGTGTCTAAACTGAAAACACTAATCTCTGAGTTAAATAAGTAAAAGAAGTGTTAGTATCCACACACCCAATAAACAGATTACTGATGCTACAGTTGCCAAAGACAGAGCCAAAGAAAATAATCACATTTAAATTCCCCATATCACAGTTACTTAATTCAGCTTATAGAAACAGCTTCATACAAAACTGTTAATTGTTGTGTACAACATGAGACAAAACAATGAAGTCTTTTCCCACATATTGCAAGAAAAGAGAATAATCTAAATTTACCAAATCACTTGTCTGCATATTTATGCTTTGACTGTTTCTTATTCAAAGCAGGAATCCTGTGTCTCAGATTTCCCTGACCAAATAATAATCTGCAATATTTCCATTAACTGTAATGAAAATAATATTATCTCTATGCTCCACCCAGGAAAGTTCATTGCAATATTATCCATATGACTTAAGTACCTGTATTGCCCAGGGACGTACTATAATGTAATATGGATATCAATAAAAGCAAAATTATACATAATTATCTCATTTGTCTTTTTATTTCCAAGAAGAAAGTATACTAGATTAAAAAAAAAAAAAAAAAAAACAAAAAAAGCAAAACAAACCCTAAACCTGTATGAAACAGGTTGGAAGTAGTCAAGACTTCTAACCGGTGACAAGAGAAAACTCCTGGCATGAGGAAGGCTCTAGAAGGGTTATACTGTGCCTCTAGGGAGTTGTGCCTGACCAGAACTCAGGAAAAAAGATTAATCTTCCCCATTGCTAAGTTTCCTGTCACAGCTAGGAGTAATTTGACGTACAAAAAGAAGAGCTGTGTTACAGCTAATTATATGGTTATTCATAAGCAGGAAAACAAGAATCCTTAAGAAAGTTTAGAAAAGTAACTTTCTAATAAAATCTTGAATAGAATCTTTATATTAGTTCAGGTTTTAATAACAATAATTTATGAAGAAATGAATCTTACAAAACTTTACTATTTGAAATTGACTACCTTTGGAGAACCTTATTTTAAGATCCTATTGTATGTCAAGTTTCACAACGTTTTAAAAAGGAAAAAATAGCCGCTAGCTCCTTTAGAACTGGACTAATCTTTAGAAGTGTAATACTAATTATTTTTACTTATTCTGATACTCATGATTATTTCTGATTCTATGAAACAAACTATTTATTTTTCTATCTTGCCAGCAATTTTCACCATAGGCTGCTTGCAGAAAATAATCAGTAATCATATTTTGAAAATTACTCTGTTTCAGTCGAAGTAACAGACAATAGTTCCACAATGCAGAGAAGAGTTCTTTTCACACCATGACCAGAATAACACAATGCAAATTCCATCTGTGAAAACTACTTTAAGAATTTGAAAACAGTATTTTGTGAACTGTGTTATCAAGTTGACATATACATTATAATTTCCATTTTTTCCCCACTAATGAAATAAAATAATGAGATAGATGAACTTCAAAAGATACATTTTAAACATCAGAACAAGCACTTTACTAAATTCCTCTTTGGGAATATATAAAGGATTATGTGGTACTCCACCTTGGCAGCTGAACTATAACTAAAGAATGTGAAATTTGCAAAAAATATTCAAAACATTATTTTGTGCACCTTACTGAATATAAATATAGAAAACTCGACAAAATCTCAAGCATATTAAGCCAAGTGGGCTTCTCTTTGTATCTAAATACGAATGTAAATTTTAAAATCTTTTATCTATATTATTAGCATCAACAGTAACCATAAGTAATTTCAATGTTATGCAAGAATCCTTCTTTCATAATTCTTAAGTTATTGGGTCCAATGTTACCATCTCCACTGCAGCTGAGAACAGAGCTAAATCCAGGTGCTATTAAGATAATGAAGAACAATCCTTTCAATAGTCTGGAGAAATACAAATGGCAGATGAACTGTGGATTAACCACGTAATAGATTACCCAAGATATTCAATCTTTTATGCATATTTGAGAAGAAATGGCAAAAAAGAAACATCAACAGCAATAAAAATAAAAAATAAATCCAAAGGAAACTCCACACAGTACTTAAACATTTGTTTTTGACTTTGGGGAGACTTTGTACAGACGACAAAGACATGTCTAAAGTTAAATTGAAATGGAAAGATGCATGAATCTGATGCAGTCACGGAAAATAGAGATATGAAATGCAAAATGGCTCTCCAAATTTAAATTTCATGACTCACAGTACTCTACTTGCAACAAGTTTTACATATTGTTTGTTGAGGTGTGACAAGTGAGCAAAGGGAGAGGCATTCAAAGGAAATTAAGCAACAGTTCTTTGAAATAGCACAGTTTCTTTGCCTTAGGTCAAAACCAGAGAAGGACACGAAACCTGTGTCAAAATAAGGAGTGGGTGGAATGTTTGGGAGGACCTGGTGTACAAAGCAGCACTTGTTCCTCCTCCTCTTCCTCCCTGTGTCCAAAGGTGCTGCTAGCTCATCAAACCCTGCCTCGCCCTTAGTCATCCCGCAGAACTTGCAGCCCCTGGCATCCCTTTGATGAATGGGAAGCAGGTGGTGTCTCAAGGATGGCTATTAATCTCTTCACAAGATGAAGGTAAATGGAGGAGCTGAGCAATGCTCTGTAATTACTGATTCATGCACACCCTTCCAGAGGATAAAAGTACCAGCTCTTCCTAATTTCATGATGGATTAGTTTGAATTGATACAATATCACTCAGAAATTAATAAACCTGTTGTAGAAAATTTTCATCAAGTCTGCTTGTTCAAACCTGCTTGTTTAGAAGCACTTGAAAATATGAATCCAACTACTTTCTGCTAGCCTTTACTTGTAGATTGATAGACTGGATAGCAAAACACCAGTATGGGCATCAATGGCTGCATTAACTTCACTGTCATTTATCTATTTATTTGTTTTTGCTCTTTTTTTCTTCTGTTTGATTTTCATTTCAGGAAGCTACAGCATTTTAAAGACAATAAGAACCACTTTAAGGTGCCTACATTCTTAAAAGAGTCTTATTATGGTTTTGTACTTTTAAACACATGCTAAAAGCATTGTAATAAAAAATTCTAAAATCCTACCTGTAGTTGCCACAGCTCACCATTCATTCTGGAAGAATGAGAAGAATAATGAGATTCAATGATATACAAGCTAACAGAAAAGAAATTAATTTTTACTAACTGTATAATTTTATACCCTATTTTCTACCGCACATGAAATATTCCAATCTATTTCTAAGACATTCAAGTGGACCCTAAGAAGATATATTGACAGATCAAATTGGGGAAAAGATGTCTCATGGAAGGTTTTGCCACTTTCAGAATTTTTTGTTTGCCATGATGGGTATAAACTCAAATATAAACTTCCATATTTGGAAGAAAATAAAAACATCACCACTGCAATCACTTTTAAAAGTGGATAATAGACCAGTGATTCAAGCATTAGGAACTTGAACTTCTGCTTCCTATATCCCATATATAAAAACTAGAGTGAAAAATCATGCAACTAGAAGATGTTGTAGAAGTACATATTAAATTATAGTGGTCTCCAAAGTCTAGATAGTTTCCTGTTTGCAGTGATCACTTTTCCCTCAGCTTTACACATGACATGAAAGCAGAAGGGAGGAACGGTCTAAGTCCTTAAGCTCAATTGCTCTAGTGTAGCAAAAATTGTTTCAGGCTCCAAAAAATATAGGGATGCTCAATTTTAAAATCCATATAGATACCTAAATCAAAGGTTTTGTTCCTATATTCCTAATGACATTAGAAGCAACAGGTTACCTTAATTGCTAAGATTTAGAGTAGAGGAATACTTTGATAAAGGTATTTTTCACAGTTTATCTGCATTCTTCTGCAAGTTATAAAGGGCTTAGTGCACAAACTGGTTCCAGATTTAGTACATGGTGTGTCTCATATGCAGACAGTTCTACAGATGTGATTGTATATCTGTCTGGCAGATATTTCATGGGCAACAATCTTATTCTTACTGTATCAATGCAAACAAGCGGTAGTATTAGTATAAATAAGGGAAGCCTATCACTGTGATCTTTAAAAACTCTGATTTAATGAAAGCACAACTACTACAAGACCCTTTAGAATCCTTTATATTTTACATCTCTTGTCTATTGTTTATTGGAAGAGATTTTCTGCACTCTTAACATATTCTTCCTTAAATCTCTGCTCCTAAATTTATCTCCCAAGATATCTTTCTAAAGGCTTGTTCAGTGAGCATTATGTGAGACTATAACATGCTATGAGGTAAGTTATTTTTCTTTAGAAATATGTTAATTTACTCTTTATTCCTTTATGACACTTTCTTTCATTTTGTTATACTCAAAGCAAACTATAGACATTAAATATTTTAAGCATTGTTAAATCAAGGCAAGCACCCACATTCAAGATCAATAATGGTACAAGGTGACAGTAAATGTAAAACACTCAAAGCCTTGTAAATATTTTAAATCTGTTTCTGAAGATTTGCAAATGTTTGATGCAAATTCCAGAAGCAGTGAAAGGCCATCAGAAGAACTGAGTCTGTCATCATTAAGTAACAAGACTGTATGCAGTCTTTGTGAAAGTGCTGAAATAGTTTTGAGTGACTCAGATCTGAATTTCTCTGTGTTCTCCTTCCTTTGGAACTTCAGGCTCTTGATAAAGCAAAAAGTAACTGAACATCTTGTGTTTAGAGAAAACAAAGGAATGAGGGAAAGCAGTGACAGCACTGAAGGAAATCTTGAGAGATGGTAATATAGAATGAAGACTTCTGTTCCTATTAAAGGCTGACTAAAGATATCTTACAACAGATGAAATGACCCCTATGCTAAAGAAAAACATGCTGAGATTATATAAGAGTAGGGGAAGAAACCCTTTCTAAGCAGGAGAAATTCAGCAAGAGTATTTCCAGGAAGAGACATCAGTACTGGGGATGCTTAGAAAGATAAAACGTTGAAGGGAAAAGCAGAGAAAACTGTGTGAAATCCAAGTGCTCTCAGACAGTGAAGCAATTGCAAAGAAATCTTCAAGAAGTAGGGCAAGACAATTTCTTTCCCAGGGATCAGCATGAAAGAACAGACCAGACTACTACCAGCTCTGTAAAAATGGAGAGGCTTTCCTGATTGACCCATATCATCTTAGATCCAGTATCCTGAAGGATACTGTTTCTAAGCATTCTTACAGAAAGAAATACGGGGCAAGAGTCAAGCAGCAGGTGTAGAGTCACTGATTTTATTCCCCCTTGTGTATATTTGTTTTGCTTACTGTACCTAGATGTTTCAGGTTAGTTTTGTCAACCTCGAGAAATTGTTCTCCTAAAATTGTAGCTCAAGATATGCCCTAGGCCTGTTTCTGTGCTATCTCTTTTCAGTCAAGTACTTTATTTTTGAGACTTTCACAGTTGATATCGGTTTGGTACAGAAGCTACTGAAGAATTTTGTAACCATAGGAACTGAGCTAAAGACAAAACATCTGTCTTGACAAAAAACGTTCATATCTACTCATCTCTGTTTGTTTTTTTTTTCCTAATGAACTGAAAACAGGGGGAGGGGAGGGCAGAAGCATGGAGAAAAATGCAAACACACTTTATTTTCCACCTACCTCAGAAAAAAAAAAAGAAAAAAAAAAGAAAAAAAAAACCAAAAAGAAGTACCAGAAGTCAGTTCTGCTTTACTATTACTCAAAAACTCAATATTAAAATACAAACTTAGTACTTACATGTGATCCGATTCTTTATTGGTCTTGTCTTTGCAAATTCGCCCTCTGAAAACTGTTGATTTTTAATTCTTTTTTTCCTGTAGAATATATGCTAAAGAATTCTTTTGGTTTGACTTGATTTTTCTTTTTTTTAACTCATATTTGA
Source organism: Zonotrichia albicollis (assembly GCF_047830755.1). Lineage (NCBI taxonomy): Eukaryota > Metazoa > Chordata > Aves > Passeriformes > Passerellidae > Zonotrichia > Zonotrichia albicollis. The sequence goes on from NC_133824.1 coordinate 35,643,444, forward strand.
AGAAATAGTAATGGATAGATTTCGCTCAAAACTCAATATTCTACTGTCTGTGTGCAGGTACAACAAAGAAAAAGGAACACCTCTCTCTTGAAATCTTATTTCCATTACTAAGCTGACCTTTAAATGTACCATTCTGCTAGGCAAATATCATTGTAAAAAATTAGCCACTGCTTTCTTGTTTTGTGCAAGCAAATCCTCGTCATTTGCCTCTCCATAAAGGTGCGATGCAATTTAATAATGGATGCTTCTCTGCTTATCAGCTGTAGAAACCAAAATGATGTGTTCTGCTCTAAGTCATGCTCACTGCTGCATTTCATTTTATTGCATGGCATCAGAACACCAACATCATTGCTGCAAGCTGTCATTTACAGATATGGCGCAAGACACGCTACTTTTTGTGTTGTAAGAGAAAAAGAGAACTCCCTCACACCCTAACATATCTTCAGTAGTGTTCTAGAAATGTTGGTGTTCTAGAAATTCAAGATAGAAATTCTGTCTTGATGCTGGGATACAATTAATTTATTCTCACTCACCTTTGATTCAGTTATGATGACTTATATAACTTTTCTTCTTATAAATTCTCAGGTGGGACCTTGTTCAACACATTTTAGTGCTGGAATGAAGGAATGATACAACATATCTGTAAGAGAAATGACTTTGTAAAAAGTACGTAATTCCATATTTTTTTTTCCTTTGATAGTGTGCTACATAGCCAGTTTGTTCTGCTTACAAAAGAAATTATAAGGAATGTCTTTTTAATTAATAGTAGAAATACTTTAAAATAATACATTCCCATGCAGGAAAACAATGGAAACTTTATTTCTGGTTTTATTAACAGTGAAACCCAATCAAAATTTTTAATTCCTACTATACCACTCAATTCTATCTGTTTGAATTGCATGATGACCAGCAACATTTGCCATAGATCTGTGATTAATTATAGGTAGGTTTGATTTCAGATTTAACTGGGAGACTGAAGGCATTTTAGCTATTTCTCACTTGGCTTCAAAGAGTCTAACTCATACGAATGTGAACTTATTATACAGAAGTAGAAATATTGGAAATTATTTTGAAGAATACTGAAGGTAAAAATATCTGGGTCTGGTGAAAGACCAGAGACATCACTGTATGAGTAATTCACAACCATAACATTCGAAAATTTATTTGATTTTTCTAAAAATACTGACTGCTTTATACAAATCGATGGACTGATGTCATCATCAGCCTTCATTATTTTTCTGACTCATATAAATTTATTACAGTAAGAATTTGATTCCACCTAGTACTCCATCAGAATTTTCCTGTAATGAAATAATTTTTCTAAAAAGAATGAGGCAAAGGCTTTAAATTTTTAAATGGTTCACTCCACATAGGAGCATTATTAGCTGGTAAAAGCACTGCTTATGTTAAAATTGAGGGTGAAAATACAAAGTGAATATCAAATACGCATTTCCTGAGATCTGTTAAATAACAGAACAATCCCACTAGGGAAGTGCAATGAGTTGTTTCATTTGGCAAATTTAAAGTGGCTTGGAAAAACCACTGTAATATTTTCTTTCATTAGAAGAAAACACTAAGTATTTTACACTGTTATTTTCATCTCCAGTTTCTGTTTTTGTACTGTTCTACTTTATTAATTTCATTTACTGTGGTTGATCTATTTAAAGAAGCGTGTGGGTTCCATTTACAAAGTACTTCTGCAACAGAAACCTGCATAGCAGGACTCAAATACATTTTTTAAAAGGCATTAAAAAATAGCTTTCATCCTCTTTTCCTTCTTCAAATAAGAATTTCCATGGAGAGAAATTGAAACAGAATTAATCAAACCAGAAGTACCTCCTTCGCGCACGAAAGCCGAGAGCGCGTTGGCTTTGTGACACGGCGAGAGCACAAAAAGCGTTCCCCGCTCCTGCTGGGGCTCCTGATGCTGCCTCTCCTGGTGCCAACCCGGCTGCTGGCGCTGCTCCGGCTTTGTGCCGGGGCCAAGGGCACACACTGTCCTGTGCCAAGGGAGGCACAGAGCGGTTTGGGAAAGCAAACCCTGTAACTGCTACTGCACAAGACCAGTGAATCCTGCCAATTACTCATTGGCACCAAGGGCTGAGAAGAGGAACAATGACAAAAAAAAAGTAAAGCATAAGGGCATAAGTTTGGAACAAGTCTCGAACTTGATGAGAGCCATGGGAAAATGTCAAATGTATCACACCAGAGGTTTCCAGCAGCATTACAGATAGAACTTTGGTATAAAGAGTGAATAAGTGTTTAGTTGCCATTGCCATTGTTTAAACAATGTATAAAGGTTAAAGGAAGAAAGATCATAAAGCCAAATCTACTCAGCAAAGAAATTTTTTTTAAATCCTTTATACATTTAGAGCCAGTGCAAGGTCTGATGTGTGTTTTGCTCAGGCATTCAATAGTTCATTCACTAACTCAACACCTATAAAATGACATCACTGAAAATTGCAGTTTCAAATAAAGCCTTCTTGGTTCTGGAGGAATTTATTATAGATGTCCAGAAAATGGGCCAGTTATTTACAGGCAAAGCCAAAATATCATCTGGGCCTGCCAAAAGTAGAGCTCAATTAGTGAACTCTGGTATTCTGCTGGGATGGAGGCACCAAACTATGACAACACAACCTTCATTTCATGCAGGTCACAAAACAACAGTCTGGTAATAAAGCAGCTGAATAATTGAATTAAACTTATTGCCTTCTTATGTAGTATTTGTTATATCTCCTTGTTTAATTTCTCAGGTGTCTTGTTCCTTAAGCTTTTCATTGGCACTTCATTGCAAATATGAATGACTATAAGTACATTGACTATAAGCATGTTCAATATTTATTAATATATGAAATTGAATCATAACCAGCTATGATATTTGCCCAAAACACTTTGTGTGTAGATCTGTATTAGGTATAACTCAAACCATTAGTGTTAAACTAAACAGCCATTTAAAGTTGGAATGCAGCTTTTATTATAGCAAAAAGTCAGGAATTAGTCAAGAGTTTGGAACCACAAATGACGTAGCACCTTTACTAAACTATGAACTACTGACAATTCTAAAGGTAGAGATTCTAAAGGAAGAAAAGAGATGTTAGTCAGCACTTAGCCAGAAGAATAGGTTTTAAATGTCCATGCTGTAAAGAAAAGCAGAGTGAAATTTTCTAAAAAGCTCTTTATGTCCCATAAAAAATCTGCAATTCCAGGTATATTTTGGCCTTCAGCCAAACATTCACTGACAAGCCAAGGAAAAGAATGTCATATTCTCAGTCAGTGGTATTCAGATGCTGCAATGGGAAGGTAGCAGGTCAATGTCCCCCATCCAGGTACGGACATGGCTCCATCTATTTCAGTTTATAGGATGTGGCAGGTTTTCAACAGATCATGGTCGGTGGTAGTGGTGGTAAAAATTGCAGCTTCATTAAAATACTTTTTGAAGTATTTGTACTTGTAAGTATTTGTAGCAAATACTTAACCTTTGCCCAAAACTTTTTTACAGAAATTCACCTGGTTAACTGTAACCCTATGGGAAAAGTACTGACTTGTGACAGAGGAAAAGGAGACATCACTTTTGCAAGTTCCATGGAAACAATACATTGATTATTTCCCCAGTCTCTTTTAGAAAAGACAATATCTCCCCTATAGCAAATTCAGTCAAGTTAATTTTCCAGGCATACAAATACCAGACTTGCCTAGGTACTAAATTGACAATACAATATCTAGAGGATTTCCTAAGTGTGCTGTCAGTATTGGCATTTCACATTTACTTTTGTTTACCATTTACTTTAGATTTTTGATCCCTTTAGGTATCTGTCAGATATATATTCTATCATGGAAACACTTCATGATGGTGAAAACTGCTGTCACATCTTAGTTCAGACAATTCTGAATGTGTTCTGACATCACTGGGACAGGTTTGGGCTGATAAAGAAGAGGCAGAGAAGAAAATACAGTAACAGTTGCAATTTTTTATGAAAAACCCTCTATCTCTTATAATTCACTTTTATGGCAATCTCAGTTAATAAAATTTTACTGATGAAAATCAATTCATAAATAACATTACTAGCAAATTCAGATAGCATTCATATTCTTCTGCTCTACGTTAACTCCTCTCTACATTAACCTTACCAAAAATGACAGGTCTTTTTTAGATTCAGGTCAGTCAGGTTCTTCTCTTTACTGCCACCAAGGTAATTGAAAATAAAGATTAGCCAATTTAATAAACACAATGGCGAAAAATGTTATGGAAGTTAATGATTCCAAGCTGTTTTTTTGGGGGGGTTTTTTTGTGGGTTTTTTTTTTTTATGCTACCACTTGAAGTAGTTTAATTAGGAATTTTCTTCTTAAATTTTCACTGTGCAGGGCAATCTTGATATGTTTATTGAAAAAAATAGAGAATAAGGTAAGGGAGGTGTACTGTGTTGCTTACAAGTCACTTGTTTTTTCGAAGCTTAATATGAATGTGTAAAATAGCAACCTGTGATCTTGTAAAATCTGTTTTCTCAATAGCACTGTGTTCTGTTTTGTGAAGTGAGAAGAAACAATTTTTATAGAGAGCAGCAAAACTACTTGTGCTAGTAACTTCCAAAGAGTGTGGAAAATACCCCAAACCAAAAAACAGAGCAAAGAACACTTCCCAAAAATTAATTATCCTTTTACCATTTTATCACTTCATGAAGGAAAAAAAAAATCAAAGACAGTACAGGAATATTTTTCAAATTCAGATTTGACTCATTATTATTAGCATTATTGAATATTTATTCAAGTAGAAATTTTGCATGAGTAACTTGCCAAATTTCTCCTTCATGCTAGTATTAAACAGTTCCAGAGGCAAAATTTTTTGTTACAAAATTTCTGTGGTTTAAAGTCTCAACAGTTTTTGATATTTTTAATATTACAATACCATTTTAAATCAGGTTAAAATTTATTTTGGCCAGTGACAATAAGCATTTGGGACAGTGGTCATTAAGAATTTTTCAAAATTAGATATTAATTCATTGCAATATAGCCAGATTTTGAAAATAGTTTTGAATTCATTTCCATGAAAGAACTCTAATTCTTTTATGTCTATATTATTATTCCATAGTAGTACCAACCAAAACCTAAGTCAAAGTGGTCTTCCTTACAGCATTTACTGCAGCCAATCTACAGTTTACTATAAAGCCAGAGCAAAGGATGAATGTGGACTTGGATAGAAATATACAAAGAAAACTTATTTCCACAGGGGTATACCAGAAGTTTATCAAATTTACCTCTGGTTTACAATTTTATCCAGATTAAACTTGTCATACCTTTTGAGCATTTGGACCTAATGACAGAAACTCTACCTTTCTGATCCTGCAATATGGCTATTGTATATTCATACTATAAATATTGCCTACATGCTTAGTGTATTTCTCTTTCTTTGTGCTTTTGGCAAGTATATTAAAGAGACTTAGTGATAGATGGAGCCCTGTCAATATCACTACTCTATGAAAAATCCAAGATATTTTTCTTTGTTTGATGTTTATGATGATGATTATGATGCCAGACTCAATGAAATATAATATCCTGTGTTTTTATCTCCTTGTTTGGTCTTTCACAAAATCAGGTGGAGGCTATCACATTTCTTTAACTCATCGAAGGAAAACAAGGGGAGGCTAAAGACCCAGTTCATGACAGCAAACATGTTACGTAGTGAAGCACCACTACTGAGCTGGACATAACCTGGATTATTCAGATGTTAGGTTCAGCCCTCTCGTGTATAAATGCAGTACACAAGCAGTATTGTCTTGGCATCTCAATGTTTTGTTTGAACACAAACTCAAACAGAAATAATGTCTATGAATGTCAAAATACAGTCTCCATCTGCTGCAACCTTTTTCTCTCCTTTTAAGCTTTTTCTTTTTCCTGATAACTTGCCATGCTGCAAATTGAGTCAATTAATTGGTTTGGTTTGTTTTATACTATATATATATATATATATATATATATATGTGTGTGTGTGTGTGTGTGTGTGTGTATGTATATATCCGTAAATTTGTTTGAATTTCAATAGAAATAAAGTCATTTAAATGAAGAAAACACTGATAGTCAAATCTTAAAGCTATTTTATAAGTAAAGCAAAACCTAATCTTAAATCAGACTTCTGCTCTATTGTCTTCTTTGTTAAGGATGCTTATTTTTAATGTAACAAAAACATTAAAAACCTTCTATAACATATAACTTAATAACATATATTGGGTGATACTGTGGACAGTGTTAGAAACCTATGAATTCCTTGAACTGTGTCTTTGAATTGTGCATAACCCTCATGATCTCCAGCCCAAAATCATATTGGCTGGGATCTATTTAAACCCAAGGGTCTCATTTTGATTTCTACAATCCACCATATCATTTTATCTTCAGCAACCTGAATAGTGCCTGCCAGCTTCTGTAGATTTTGTATTTTAACACTATATATATGGTGGTTACTCTAGATCTGAAGAGGGAATATCTGCAGAGAGCTTTAGCAGTTGCTTTAGCTGTGATGCCACTTTTCTCATAAAAGCATGATTGTAACCTCGTCACTCAGGCAGAGTCTCTGAAAGCACAAAATGTGCACTCTGAAGACCTGAGAATCCAGTTCATACTTTTTCAGAGTGTCCGTTTAAAACTGTTTTGTCTTTCAAAAGCAAAATATATTTTCCCCTGTTTTCTAGGCTTTTATCAATTGTAGACATCACAGAGAAGAGAAAATCTTAGGCTGTTGCGATGGAATTACTTTTGGAGTACTTCTGAATGGGAAATAGTTTCCATTCAAAAATCAGCTTTTGACATTATATTTAGAGTCATATTATTAGGAATAAGAGAAATAATATTCCTACATACAGAAGAGTAGCACTTCTACAGCATTTATAGAATGGATGATAATATTATTAACATTATTGTGCTTTTCCCTATAACATTCCTCCTGTTTTGGTTTCTAGAACATATATTTTCTGTCTCCTGTGCAGCTAAAGAAGAAAAGGACAGAGTGGCTTTTGTGGGAACCTGGCATCCAGCCAACATGAAACCACCAGAAGACCACACTCTAAATATCTAAAATTCCCATTCCTGCCCAGGAAACACAGGGATGCTTTGCCTATAGCCTGGAACCTCAAAACTAAACTATGCTGGTCATGGACACAATCAGAAATGCTTCATGGGGATCTTTAAGCTTTTCAAGGAGGCACTGAGCTGGCTTAAGCACTTTGATATCTGGCTAAAGAGGTATAATTTTAATAAAGATTACATAACTCTTAATTTAATGTCCTCTTGTTCCAAGTATCCAATGCATCTTATTTCTTGTTTAAAGCAAGAACCTATATTATAACTAAGAACTTAGTTAACAGTCATGATTTACCTATGATTAGTTAGCAGAGAGGACAGTAAAATCCAGCAGTTACTCTAATGAAAAATAACGTCCATTATATTTTTCTTGCCGCTAAGTCACCATGCTTTTTTGGACCTAAAGAACCAAACATGAAGAAACACAATGACAAGAATTTAGTCTTGCTTACATCCCAAAGTATTTTGATGGGTTTCATTTGAACACCAGACCTTATTCTAAGCCATATTTGTGCATTACCTATGAACAAAGGACTACTGAAATGAGTAAAGATTTCATGTCTCAATCCAAATGCCTAAGATAAAGAGTCAAAAGCTCTTTGTCTATTCAAACTAGTATTGTGCTACAGAAAATACAATTAAAACTCACTAAAATGAAATGAGTAATCAACGAACTTTGAACTGATTATTAAATCAAGTAAGAAATTATTTATTCCATGGTCTGAAATATCTGACTCATAAAAACCCCCTTTTCTTAAAGGTCCTACTCCTAAATCATATATCTCTTTCTTTTCAGAGTGACAACATTATCTTTCTGCATAGTAATTTTGAGATTTAATTCTGAGAAAAAGATTTGTTTTCTCAAGCTCTATAGGATCCAACCAAAATGTGCAGATAGCACGCATTTTATAATAGGCAAGATACTGAGTTGAAGTTTGCATGGAAGAAAATCCATACTGAGATAAACAAGAGCCATGAGATAATCGGGGTTCTGTGACCCGATTGTCCCATTTAAAGTCTTTGCTGCAGCCGTCATGGGCTGAGAAAGAGGCTTGCATTCTGAGGTGTTTATCACCAGTAACCTTACCCTGTATTCCTAAATTACCCTGGGCAGCAAATGCATTTCTCCTTTGTCTCACATCAGTCCCATAAAGATGGTACTGATGAGATGAATCTAACACTTAAATTCATTCAATTCATTGGACTGACCTAGATTTCACTGCACCCTGAACCCTTCCATTTTGGGTGATATTCCTTTTCCATGAGGTAAAATTACTTATCCATGACTATGGAATAAGCATTAACCTTTCTGGCAGGTTAAAGTCCGCCCAGGACAAGATGTGTTGATAACATTTTGAGCTGAATTATGTGTATGTAGCATACTGTAATTATTAACTGTGATTTGCCAGGTGTTTAAAACTGGATGGCCCACACAATAAATATTGCAGTTAGAAAGTGAAGCAGTGAAGAGAATTGCACTTATGTCTATCCAAGGTTACGGAATCATCTCTCATTTGTGGTTTTCAAAATGTTTTAAATGTATTTACTAGATAACTGACTGCACACCTTCTCTCTGTGCAAATAGCTGAGATTCATAAACTTAGGGCATAATCCTCAAATCCTAAGCTAGGAACTAACTTCCTTGGGAACCCTCTGCCTCACAAAAATGTTAACGATAATTTTCAAAACACAACTAATTTAAATGATTTGACTGTTAGAAGTAATAGACCCATCTCTCTTCATTCTTCTTACATCTTTAATCCCTGAGAGGCAAATAAGATACAAAAACCATACGATCTCCTCTATTACACAAAGATCCAGCTAGTTCAATTCATGCAATGGACTCTTTGTTTCCCAAGAGCCCTTGGATCAGTTGCAATCCAGTTCATAAAATGGGTAATTCTAACATGGCAAGCTTTGAGTAAAAAATACTCAAGTGATGAAAAGTTTCCTGGAACACGCTGTAAATGCCTCTGAAAATCAGTCAGCAAGTTGATAATGTCAAATCTAACAGACCTGCACACCATTTCCTCTTTCTTAGTTATTAATGAAGAAATAATTTAGAAGGTTCATGCTGCTCAAAATGTTGTCATCTGAAAGAATTTACAGTCACATCCTTATTCAGAGAAATTAATAGTCATGTCCTAATTTATTTTAATCAACAAGAAAAGCTCCTTGAATATTATTTGTTGAAAATTCACTATATATGCAAGCAGAAAAGAAACACATACTGACACTGAGGAAAAATTCCAGTCTTATAAAGAGGTTACTGCTATAAGAATTCATTAACTTAAAAAATCACTGAGATTCAATAATAAAAACTGCCTGTACTTTTTATAGTGGTAAGGCTCCATAAAATACAAAATACATTAAACAAAATGAAAAGGTGCTTTAAAAATTTTGTCAGGAGGATTGACATTTATGAGTGTGTAGTTTGGCTAGTGAAATTATTTGAGTGACATGAAGATTTTACTTCTCTTTTCATACAAATTGAATAAAAATAGAGTGCCCCTAATAAAAAGACACAGCTGTGACTTCTCTCCCAACCTCTTTTTCAGGTATAAAAAGTATATGGAAAAAGAATGCAGGAGAGGAAAGTTAAAAATTGAAGATAACATTTACTATACTGTTCAGTCTGTAACTCTTATACTGACATTGAAATCTCTGAGAAGCAATAGATGTAGCTTTATCTGGTTTATTTTTATTCTTATTGGTTTTTTTTGTTTTTTCTTTTAAATTCCATTATTGTAAGGATGTATAGGAAGGAAAAAAAAAGGGAGTTTCTTTGTTTCTCCTTGAAAATGAGAAAGCAGAATTTAAAAAGGTATGCTTTTTTTGTTTTTTTGTTTTTGTTTTTTGAGGATTTTGGGTTCTGGATCTTTTTTAATAAAAGAGAAAATTAGAGCTGAACTTGCCATTTGTATGCTTAAATCATCTGATGTATAATTTGAGTCTTTAGTGATGGTGTACTACTGACTTAGTTCAACCTCACTGGAATTAAGACCACACCAATTTATTTTCTTTATTGATATTTGACATGCTAAAAGGATATTTCAGAAAAGTTTGCCATAGTTTAAAATTACTATTTCTTGTGAGAAAATCTAAATTTGAAAAATGGAACTAGTTGAAAAAATACAGAAACACTTCTAATATACAAAATAGCAGTAAAAAGATTGCTATCTGAATAAAATTTTTTTGCATACCTTCCCAAGCAGAGTCAATATGATCTGTAGTATTCTAAGCACCCAAAGCTTGTATATTGGCCTTGAAATCTTATATTTCAATGTAGCTGGAGAAGATCTTTACACAATATACTTGAGTGGGGAGATCAAAATAGCACATATCTATTTCTGCCTATGAAGTTTGAGTGTCTGCATTTTATACATTGTTTAGACAATGCAATAAGAAACACGCTTACACTCAGTCTCTGGTCTGTGCCCCAGATGCTTGGCACTGTTTAGAGATAAAAAAAACAAATTTGCCCTGAGAGGATATCTGAAAGATTTCATTTCAGAAGAACCTAGGGGTGAGGAAAAGCTTATATAATTACTTCCAACACATGTTATTTGGTGTTTATTGATAGAAGATCTAAGTTAGAACTGTAAGGAGTCTTAAACAGTAAAACTACAGAATTACAAATACTAGAGGTAATAGATTTTAACAGAAGAAATTTTTCTCTCTGTACCAAAATGTTCCAGGTAGTGAAACACCATATTTTAAAATGAAAATACTTAAATTACTTTTTTTTTTTTTATACAAGCATGTCAAGCATGTGAAGGGAGTGAGGTGTCACAAAAAGGGTAATGTCTCCATCCCCCTCCAGATCCCCAGTACCACAGAAAACACTCTCAGTTATTGTATTGACCCAAACCAAGAGGCATCTCCTCAGTGTGCAGCTCAGCAGCACAGAAAGACTCCTTTGTGCTCTTCTTACCTTGAAATAAGCTACTTACCAGGATTTTATTTTTTTCGGTGCCAATTGCTGTGCTGCTATGACTACAGTGCTTTTGATGTGATACCTGGTTTCTTTGAAGCTAAATTGGCACTCCATGCACAGTGCTGCAATTTACAGTATTGGGGGACCAATAAAGTGGCTTAAAAATAAGCCACTTTTCCTCTTCAGGTCTTCCAAGTGTAAACTTGCCTCAGCTAATAACTGAGTCTCCTGTTGGTTCAAGCAAGGTCTGAGTAGATGTAGAATTTTTTTTCTTTATCCTCTGAAATATGCCCTGTGTTTCCTTCAGACAGAGAAAAGTTCCATAATGCTACCTACCTTCATTTGTTTCTGTTGTTATGGTGATACATGCATAATACACTCAAGGCTGCTAGAAGTTCTGTAAAAGAGAACTAGAACTCTTCTCCCTGTATCTGTAAGATGGCCAGTATTATTGTTCTTCTAATTTGGTAAACTGTGACACAAACAGAAAAAATGCTACCCTGTGGTGATGATGAGAGACCTACCGCATTTCTGTTGAAATCATTGGGATGACATCTCCAGCCAGTGTAAGTCAGAGGAATTCCTTTATGATCAATGCAATTGATAGATAATATCCAAGCATTTGTTTCACACCTCAAAACTTTTACTTTAGCAACAGTGAATACAATAAGAATTTTTTTCTGTTATATCAATGTTCAAATCTTATAAAGACACTAAACTAATATATATATTTTTAATTTCTCCCTTAATATGGGTTTGTCTTTTTTTTTTTTTTTTTTTTTTGGTTGCATGGGAATTCTTCTGTCACAATTGGAATTCTGGAACAATTTCAAAGCAAAAGCATGTAATTTTGTGGTAGCAGACGGCTTATGTTCAGTAAGACAGACAAGATGCTTAAATGTAAATAGAGACCTTATAAAACCAAAATGTCATTTTGAAGAAGGTAGTTAGGTTAAAGTCCAATTCTTGGAAACAGCAGCCTGATAAATTGACTGTGATTCTCTTGAAGACACTGCTGAGGAAACAGAGGATAATAAGAACCATCTCATCTCCTCTGCACCACTATCTTAGGCATGTCTTCTGTTAGGGAAAAGTATGATTGAACTCTCTCTTAAGAAAAGTTAAAAAGAATCAAACAGCCTAAAAAGATCAGAAGAAATAAGAAGTGTGGAAGCAATTTTTGTGAGTTTTTGTTTGTTTTTTTGATACTTTGTCCCACATTAGTGTATTTGCAGGTCTAGCAAATAATAATGAGGTGATTCAAGGGAAGAAAAAAAGATATAATAATTCTATTTTGCAGTATAAAAAAGCTCTGATTTGGAATTGCAATATCATGCCTCCTGTGGCAGAACATAATCACCATGTTCCTGAAGATTCAATCTAGGCTAAAACATGGTACAAATTCCATGTCTTATCTGAAGAACTAATTATATTCTGAAAAAATGCCAGGTTTCCTAAATAAATGTATTGATGTACTCTGTAGTGTTTCCATCAGGGAGAAGGAGCAAACATTATTTGCTTCTAGTATTTAAAATAATGCATCAATTATATATCATGAATTTGATAAAAATAGAGGAAAGTGCATCAAATATTTTCAATTCCTTTTCCTTCCACATGCTCAGAGAATCAATAAATAGGATACAGAGCTGATAAATTATTTAAACTAGAATAAAGGAAGCAATAAGCACTGCTTTTATCCACCTGTGATTTCAATATGATGATTTTCATTTCTGACTAAGCTGCACTTTTACCCATATTAAATTATTCTTCTTCCTCTTTTATTGCTTTCATTTTTTAAATATAGTTACATGCGCTAAAAATGAAAACAAATTAACAGAAAATATGTTCTATTAACAGAATTACTGCTATATAGTATTGCTCCCAGATGCACGAAGGGCATCTAGTCACGTCTTTTGTAGCCTTCATGTTGAAATGGCAACAAACTGACAGCGCACAGACAGGGGAGATGAGCTCCCACACTGGGGAACATGTGCTGCTAGAATAGATGCCAATTCTTGGACAGCCATGAGTCAAAACTCCCCTGTGTAACGACAGCAGCGTCACCACTAAACAGAATTCAGTTATTAATGCACTACAACTTTCCAATTGCAGAACTGTGGGTTGAGGGGCTTCTAGTATTTGTCATACTTCAGAAGAAAAATCCTGCAGGAACAGCGATATAAATAGATAGATTTGCAATGGTGTGATTAGGATCATGGTGTGGGTTGGAAGAGACCTGTAAGAGCTACCTGCAACCTCCCTGAGCCCCAGGGCAGGGACTCCACCCTCTGTGTGTTGCTTCAGAGGCACTCCAGCTGGGAAATCGACCTCTCCACCTCATGGGAGGAGCCCTCTCTTAACTCCTCTGGGACAATTTACAGGTACTGTTAATTCCCTGTTGATTCCTGCTTCATCTCTGACGCTCAGAACATCCTCTTCCCTGACCAAATCTAGTTTAAAGTCCTGCTAATAAACCCAGCCAGGCTGCAACCCAGAAAAACCTTATTCCCCTTGGTCAGGCATGGCCCATCCAAGGTCAACATGTCTGGACTATCTAATGTGTATCCCAGATCACAGAATCTGAAGCCCTGAGCGTGGCACCGCGCACACAGGCAGTCATTTGCTCCTTCTGTTCATCTCCTCCTTCCTGGAAGAAGTTTCCAGCTGGGAGGATGTAAGAGAACACTGCCTGCGCCCCTGACAGAAGAGAACTCTAGCTGTGACTACACAGATTTCTGCGTAGCATAACTCCAGAGCTAATCATGAATGCCACCTTTAATCTCAGTGAAGGCATATTTGCCCTAGATTTTATGCTTCTACAAGTTACACTATTGCTCTGCTGTTATCTATGTGGTTTTTGAAATTTTGCAAAATTGGACTGTCTGAAGCAGAAGCGGTTCTGTGTAAGTCTTGTTCTCCTAATGGCAGGGGATTTCAGCTCATTCTTGTAAAAATGCCATGTACTACATAGATTTATTCCCATTTGAGAAATTCTCTTTTCACATGAGACAAGAATTCAATTTAGCACACCTTTTCTAGGTGTACTCTATAAAAAACTGTCTTAAAAGTTCACAAGGGGTTTCTTTAACAATTGCCATGACAGGGAAGAAACATTTTTTTCCATAAAATGTTTAACAAAACCTAATTTTGCCCTATCAAGCTTTCATTTTAAGAATTTTAAAATTCTAATAAGAATAACATTAAACTCTTACTAAGAAAAATCTCCACTAATATAGTGTGTTTTCCTCTTGGAATCAGCTTTGTCAAGCTTTCATTTCAAAACAATTTTTGGTTTTAATTAAGATTTATCACCATATAACTCTAAAAGTAAGGTCTAGACACATCAAACCAGTGCATAAATGAAATAATGAAAAAAAATTTTAAAATTACCAGAGAATATGGATCCTATGAATTTGTGGTTTTCCCATTCAAGGGTATAGAAAGTTTAATTACAATTCTAAGTGTCCTTCAGTTTTGACTTTAATAATGTCCTACATATGAAAATATTCCTACTTGGAATATTTTATTTTTGTGTTCATATGTTTGCTCTTATGTAATGTATTCTGATTTCTTCCTTTTGCAAGGCTGCTTTAAAACATAAAGAAAGGAATTTCTAAAGATGCCTCTTACTAGATATTCACAGCATAATACTGATTCTGGGGTATCAGAGGACAAGTGGTTGTTCATAACCATGACAAGGTATCTAAGGTAACTATTATCTGTAATTTCTTTTTTCTTCTAAATTGTATAGATACAAATATTCAAAGAACAATACAGGTATTAACCATGCCAGTTGAAGTTTAGGCTCCTTAATGCTTCAGAAGCTTGTTAATACTTTGTCACAGAATTAAGAAATATGAATTTATTTATTTCACTTTCAATCAGAAGTATATAATTGGACTCAGTGCATTTAAGACAGTAGTTCACTAATTACCCAGGTATCACCCGCATGACAGTCCCTCTGCACAGTCTGCAAGTTACATTAATTTCAAAAGCTCTCAGGATGTTTTCCTACTATCTCAACACAAGGAACAGTAAAGTGATGCAATTTGAAAAAATAGAATTCAGCAAAGTTGAAGAAATTTGTTCCAGCTCCTACTATACCATTTTAAACACTGATGATTTGTTGGCCCTAGAAAGAATCCTACCACCTGCAGCGGTAAGTGAGCAGAATCTGAATTTCTCTGTTGAATTCTCTCGCAGATTTACACGGAATCTTCTCCATAATTTTGCAAGGAAACCCTACAGTACAATATTTATGGCATTAGACATGGACCAACAGAGTAGATTCAGAATGAAAGACAGAAGCTAATTTTTTCTTGCTTTTGGTGGAATTAGCTGTAAAAAAACTCTGTTGAATATTTTCCCACATTTTATTTATATTCAATCTTTCTCTGACCTGAGTTGCTTTCCTTCTGCTGCTTTTCCTCTACTGTGTGCTTCTGATTGTGTATGGGAAAGATACACTGGCTTTTTAAATCTTAGATTCTCTAGCTAATGTGTGCACAGAGGGTGGCAGTGTTCCTTTTCAAACAGCAGAATTATTATTCAGATTTTAAAGACAAATTCCATTATGGTTGCTTTATTGCAGTAGAGTCCTATTGTATTGGCTGCTCTTAGTGATAGAAATTATTGTTTGCAATACTACTTCATTGAATTTAAGAAAAGGGTGCATTTCATAGCATAAAAGCATTCTGTTTTAAAATAATTTTAAGTTGAAAAAACACATCTGCTACAGGTATACTGATAATATGGAAAAAGGGATTGGCCAACAAGCTGTTTATCAAGAAAAATTAAAGCATTTTTTACTTTCCTTAGGAAAGTGAAGTGTCCTGTGATATCCTAGAAAAATATAGAAAAGAAAGTTTACCCTTCTCCCTTTATAAGTGCTGACTCTTGATGTTGTAGAATATTTTCCAAGCCCATTGAAGATTCAGGTCTGTAAGTCTTTTTGGAAACTCTACAGTGAGTTGCTTACCCTTGAATTTTAGGAATATAGATGAAGTTTCTAAACATTTTGTTCAAAAGAGTGAGCTCAAGCCAGGAAGCAAGTCTGCAGAAAAACAAAAATAGACACAAGATACCAGACTCCCAGGGTTAAGAATTAAAAATCAAAATAACGTTTCACTGAAATTGATGTTGACATTTAGATAAAGACATTTATAAATATGCTGTTAGGAGGGTGTTCAGCATGCACAAATCAGCATTCTCTGATGTTCAGATGCTGTAAAAACAATGAGCAGAGCTGAGCAGGTTTGAATAGTCCCCCCTTTTTTTTTTTTTCCTGGAATATTTTCATGTCCAACTACTTTTGGAGAGGCAGAGAGAAACCTACCCACCCCCACACCCCAATATTACAGCTGTTTTATTCATTATTACTTGATTTAATATATGTGCAGTGAGTTGAAATGTAACCTTCCACAGATGGTGGCTCAGCCCACAGCACACAAATGCTGAAGGGCAAGCTCTGTCTTTAATTAAATTTGCCTAACATTAGCTGTATAGTTTTCAGTTCCCAAACAATAACTGTTCAGTCTGAAATTTTCTCCTGACACTTTCCATTTCAGAAATTCTCCTTCAGGCCAGTGGGATTCCTTTTGGGCAGAAAGAGGAGGAGGTGGAAGAAAATGAGAGGCATCCACATTATGGCACACTTCTGTGCATCAAATAAAGCAGACACGTCATGAGCCATTAGGTAGACACAGAGCAGGTTGTGGGTATGAAAGATACATTAACAGCAGAATATTATTAATACAAACACCTGCTAATAAAATTACATGCAGAACTAGAAACCTCTTTAATCAGCATTTAATTCTTGGTCTTTTATTATTGATGGGTCTTCATCTTGGAAAGGGCATTAGTTCAAGGCTTTATATAGAAGTAATACAGATCAATGCATTAGCCCTTCAGGAGAGGGACTAATTATTTTAATTAGAATATTCTAATTAGAAAGGTTTGAGCTGATGATTAAAGAATCTTGCATGCCTGGAATTTTAACACAGTTATTGTTGAACAAACATGATAATATATGCAGAATGTATGGTACCTCAGTTAAAGAGCTAAGATGCGCTTTTTTGGAATGCCTGAAAAAGTCACATGAAAGATTTTGGAAAAGATGGTCTGAATTCTGCATACCAGGTGTTGAAATTATACTTTCACATAGGAGATCCTGGAATTGTTTCCACTATTCTGTTTGTGCGCTAAAATTTATTAATAATATGATTTTAATAGAAAACAAAATATTCTATAATAAAACGAACAATCTAATATCAAATTATCTCAATCAAATACTCAGTGAAGCCATGTGGGTGATCTAATTTCACTCTGTATTGAGGGAAATTATATTTGCAGAGCACTCTCAGAAGTGAAATGCCAATAAACTTAACTTTATCTACTCTTAGAGACAAGATTAAATTGGAAGAGGGGGAAGTGAAGATGTAATATAATTGAATATTTATCATTAAACATCTAAATTAATCTGATAACGACATAATAGTGCTCCAGTTTCTCATGTTTTACTCATTGACACCAGCAATCTAAACTAAATAATTGGAAATGAGATTGTGTGAAAATTTACATAAATAAAGTACCACTTCTTGACACCAGGGTAAACAGTGATATAATCACTTATGTTCTTTTCCCCTCCAGGTGCTATGTATTTTGTGGTTAGAGACAGTAAAAAGAAGGTGGCAATTCAGTAAATATCCTGAACTTTATAAGTCTGAATATTTGGCCTCACATTGCTTCCTTTGCTCCCTGCACTGCAGTCTGGCATTTTGCCCATCTGTGACAGTACCTTGGCAATCACAGAGGCATGCTAGGAGTGCACAGAGAATTTGAATTGCATGTTCTAAGGCAACATTCTTCTAAGGCATCTCTTAGGGCAATAATAAGAAAACATGTAGTTTTCTGATCACTAAGTATTTGCAGGATATTAAGGGTTGCTTTTTTTTTCTTGGGCTGCAACACATTTTTTTATAAGTTGAACACAATTATTGCTGAAAAAATGTTTGATAGAATATACTTAAACACAAATATCTAATGATGGTTAGGGTACTCACTTAAAATATAAGAAACCATGGTTCATGTATTGGCATTTGCAGATCTTCTTCCTGGAGTGGATATTTCAAGCCCTGAGCATCTCTCTTCACATACTGCCATGTTTTGAAATAAAGCATGTAAATTTCTTAATGTAGACATCGACTGACATACAAGGCATACTTTCTTTGTCAGTATTTGCACCAGTGAGATTTTCAAACCACAAGAACTGGATGCACCATCCCCCTGGCACCTGACTTTGAGATATTTATATGCATTAATTAGACCGACCTCTCCCTCAGAATTTTCTGGGCAAAGCAGGCCCAGCTCCTGCAGTGTCTCTTCATAAAGAGATATTTTAGTCTCTTAGTTACCTCTGTGGCCCTCCACTGGACTTTGTTTTTATTTAGCTAAAGCAAGGTACTAAACAGCTGGCTGAATCAGGGCCTTCACTCAGTAAATCTGTCAAAATTCCTGTGCACCCCAGAGGGTAGGTTATAGTTATACAGACTTGTGTTGATATAGACCAGAAGATTTCAGTCAGCAGAAGAAACTTAATTTTCTACAAAATAATTTAGGGTGAGATAAAGGGCATTCTATTAGAAACAAAAAGAAAATAGTATATTATTTTAAACAACAACAACCAAAAAAACCCACAAATGAGCAGGTGGAAAAACATCCACAGAAGGTCCCTAAACAAAACCAGAAGTATCATCATAGGCTTACATTCACTCCTAAATTGGCATTTGGTAGCACAAGGAGAATTTATCGAGAGACAGAAGAATTCTATAGGCATAAAAATACTGGAAAATGAAGTCCAATAGGAGACAAGTATTTCCTCAGAAAATAAGAAGAACATACACAAAATTTTGCATGCAATTATCCAGTACTACTGAGGACAGCTACCAATTTAACAAGACAATATTAATACAGCTAGAGCACAAATAGGCATTTTATATGATGTTTTCAGAGCTTAAAACAGAAGAGAATTCTATACCTACATCTTAAGTGTCCCTTAAAATATATTCCCATAAGAACGATTGTTATCTCTGCATAGAGCTTTGTCAAAAATTGTGTAGCAGTTAAGACCACTGGAATTTCAAGTTTAATTTCACATAAAATATGCCAGATTCTCCTCTATTTTAGGGAGAAAATCCTATTCATGAACTGGAATCTGAAGCATTTATTTTGTTTATTCTCACCTTTCACTCAGCCAGTATCTTAACTGCAGCTAAAGGATATGAAATCTTCCTAAATGTGTTCATGTACTGGAGGAAGAATTAGTGGAATTCTGCAGAAAATGAAAAGTGATTGGGCCCTATTTTGGAGGTAGGACTGATTGAAAATGGAGAGGGACACAATGGAAAAGGGAAAAAAGGAATAAACTCAACATGTTGGTTGAATGGTTTGTTTAATGCTCTGTGTTTTTCCTTGTGATAACAGTAATTTCATCTTGAATTTCTTTTCACAGATAATTGGTAATTACATCAAAACTTTATGGATTTTGATCTGTGATTTCTCCCCCTACACTTAATTTTCATGGAATGGTAGTTTTATGCAAGTGAAGCATCCATTGAGAATTGACCTAATAAGTAGATATTTTGACCTCTGGTTTTTTTTTTTTTGTTTTTTTTTTTTATTTCTGTCCAAATGAATGTGGCAAATAAAATCTAAATTCAGTGGGAAAAAAATTCAACAAGAAATAGTAAGCAATTTGATAAGCAAAGTCATAAACTGGAAGAACTTGCATCATCTTCATGTCCTTAAAACATCAGTCTGTCAGGAAATATCTATCAGATAGCTCAGAATTTCTTGCATTTTTAAAAATAATTCAAACATCACTTTTTAAAAAAGTATTTGTATAGCAAGCAGCAGAGGAATGAATCCAAGAATACAACAAATTATAGCACTTTGTATTAATAAAGCAATTATTTATTGCTCATTAAAAAGCTATTAGTAAAATATTGTTATTTATGATAAGCAATAAACAGCACGCTGCTAAACAGTTGGCAATAGAAATTAGAAAGCAATGATATCTATTAGTTGGAAAGTTAATTTATCTAAAATTTGTTTTCTTCAAATGTTTAGCAGTACTTTTTCTTGCTTTTAGAGCAATGGCAGTTAAAATATTTGTATTAATCTGCTCTTAATGAAAATTACAGCATTTGCATGTACTCTGCTTCTGCTCATAACTCATGTTTTAGCTCTCCTGTATCTGTCACTTATATATGCATGTTGTTTTAAACTCCTAAACAATTGAGCACTAATGATTATTATCCCACATCCATCTAATTTCAGATGTGGTCCTCCAGTTAGTAATGCTGTAAAAGTGTTTTCCCTACTAGCAAATAAATCTCAATAAGTGAATTGTGCTAATGAATCATTTAGACTTATGCACCGTTTGAGAAGAGCAAAAGTTTCCAAATTTTGATTTACATATAAATATTTAACATTGAGCTTTTCAGTATTTTCCATGGGGACTGAGGAGATGACCTTTTTTTTCTTTTTCTTTTTCTTTTTTTTTGCCTATAGAATAAAAATTTCACTGAATAGTTTTCTTAGAGCCTCCACCTCTATATGCATTATAGTGTACAGGACTCCATTATCACAGAAATGTTTTCTGAAGATTTAAATGTGTAAAAGTGCACTGATTTAAAATGAGTGCAGCTGGTTAAATTATGACTTCATTTCACCATTTCTTTTTATTAACAGTAGATTTAAACATATGTATTAGCCAAGAACAGGACCTGCATGGAATTTTTAAAATAAAATATAAATGCTGAAATACCTAGTTAAGGTAAGTATTAAGATTTACCACCCAGGATTATGCTTCCATCTTGCTTCTAACTGCAGTAGCTTAGACTTGGCTAATTATCTTAGTTCTAAACTCATATGTAATCATTAGCCAGATCATGAAGCCAGGCAATTTCTTCATAACTTCCTTGAGAAGGAAATTGTTAGTGATGGTTTCGACCCTTTTATAGCTGTTTGGTGGTTCAAGTGTGTGTAGGATGTAGCAGATTTTTAGGTTGTTTTCTTTCCCACCCAGGAGAGTTGAACCTGCATCTCCCACCTCCCCTGAGAGGACCATTACAAACAACCTGGATGCAGCTCTCTTGTTGGAGTTGTTCACTTGCTAAAAAGGAAACCAAGATTAATTGGGCCCAGGGGAAGCACTAGAATGTAGCTTGGTTTTTCATGGAGAGCTATAAAACTTAACTGTAAAAGTCTCATCTGATCACCTTAAATTCTAGAGTCTCAATTATGTGTTTGCATTAAATTGTTATTAGGTAAAACACATAAAACTGGGAAGAGGACAAGAACTCTCAAAGGAGCCTGTCAAACTGACTATGAGCCCCAGCTGCCATGAGGGCATTGTGAATCCCAGCAAACCTGCAGTCCTGACTGTCCAGAAGCATGGCTTAAACAGGAGGGACGGAAAACAGCATCCTCCCACATCACTTCATTCTCTGGGATGAGGATTGGCCTAAGCCATCTCAGATAAAACCAGGAAGATAAACCCGTATTTTATAGCTTCTAGGAACTACTTAGGACAATTTGCTTCAAAATCAAAGATTAGCCATTTTCTACTGCTACTTTATATTTTCTTCAAGTTCTTTTAGAATCTAATGGTTATACGGTGAACAATATGAAAACATAACTAATTTAAGGGGGTGTGACCAAACCTGCTTGGTGTTTTCTTGAAAGTCAAAAAACCCGACTTTCCAGAATAAAGAGAAAAAATTGCAACTTTCCTGTCATCATTATTAAATAACACATATTTATTCTTCATCTCATATTTAGAAGACAGCTTTCCTAAGAAGCAACATCTATAACAGGTCTTATGACACAAAACGTCTCCCTGAGGACACCAGATACAGAAGTCCTGATTCACAGAAATGTCTGCAAATGTTCGTGTGGATTTAGATATGTCTCTTTACATATGTGTGTATTTTCAAACTGTTTCATTCAAATTCAGAACTTCATCTTACATTTTTACATTTAGGTAGGACATACCTCAATCTACTCTGTGATAATTAGATGAGAATATTTTCTAACTTTGCAAAGCTGATATTTCAGAGCTTTAAATCTAATATCTAGTTAGTACACTATCTATCTAATATCTAGTTAGTACACTTCAGTGTGTTCAAATTATAATTTGCTTACCATCATGTTCGTAACAATGAAGTTTGCCTTCCGCTTATAAATATTAAGATAATCAGAAATTAAACTAAATAATCTCAGTGTCTTTTAAAAATGGAGATACATCATCTGCTTCCCCTCCAGGTTCTAACTGTGCAACATGATACAATTTGGAAAGAAAGATCTGATCACTGATTCTTGGCTTCTGTTATTGCTGTTGCTGGCTGCTGCAGAAAGAAGTGTTTTCAGCAGACAAAAATTGACAGAAATACATAAGCTCTGTTGGCAAGCAGGTTTGCACTTGGCCTTCACCAGTTGGTGCATCAAGCTGATAGCTGGCCAAAAATACATTAAAACAAAATAAAAGCCTACTGATCTTAAAAAGATTTTAAAAGTGCATCACAAGTGCCCCCCATAACAGACATGTATATACAAAGAGAAAGAGGTGCAAACTCAGGTTTGGAACTCAGACAAAAAGGGAATAAAAGTAGCATGAAAATCAGTAATATTCTTTCTCTCATCTTTGCACTCTCCATTGTTGCTTCTTCCACTCCAGTCAGAAACAGCTTTCCTCAGTTATTATAAAGCTCACTTGATCCCCTCAAAGGACCTTGTTTTCAACAGTACCTCAGGCATTAAGATTTTTTTTGCTTTTCCCTGGAATTTTATATGCAGCTACTGGGAGCTGCAGAAGATATATTAATCACAGCTGTTTCTTACAGCCTGTGGAATGAATAACTTTTTTGTTTGTTTGTTTGAGACAAACCATTCATTCTGAAGCTTCAGGAAAAAAAGAAAGGTTTGGCAGATCATTTTCAGCAGCAGCAGTATTATGACAATTATTTCAGAAGTACTAATTATTTCATTATGTAGGAAAATGGTTTCTTGAGTTCTATTTATAGCTCTTATCAGAGATGTCCAAAATCAGGAATTCAGCAAAAAGCCTAATTAATTTGTCTAAATGGTATCTAAAATGTTATTAAAATAAATTTATCTGCATTTTGGTCTGTTTTAAGATTAAAATAATTGATTACTTTTGTTGAAAAAATATTTGAGGTACTTAGATAAATTTCTTAAAACTTTAAAGAAATCAGTATACATATAACAGATGAAAAGACCAAACCTCCAAAATCATCCAAATGCTGATCTTGAGCTATTCTAAATGTGCTTCAACTCACCTTTTTTATTATCAGTTAATATAATATTATGTATTACCTATTAATATACTATTATGTAGGTCTGCCAAGCCATGCTAATGGACCCCAAAGTCAATTAGCAAGTAAAGCAGGCAATAGAAACTCCGTAACAAGTGCACTGGTTATTCAGCACTTGGGTTAACTTAGGAGGATGAATTTTTATTTATTGTCAAAACAGCTCTCCCAAACATCCTGAAATGTTCAAAGATCTCAAGGCAATGCTCTTAGGATTTGGCTAGAAGAAGAGGATATTAAAGAACTGAAAAGGGTTCAAATCTAGTGAATCAGGCTTTGCTCAGATTAGGCTGCAATTCTAGAAAAGGTGAAGAGAATTAATCTGACTTTAGAAGTTTATGCCTTGGCATATTCACTGTTTGTTATACAAACATGGACTTCAATTATTGTTAACTGATGCTGGGCATGTATAATAATTGAATTTATTGAGCTTCACACCTTTAAAAAACTGAGTTAAACACCAAGAAAAATAGTAAAATTTTTTAGACATAAGAGACATGTCTAAAACATTTTAAGGAAAGAGGAATTTTTTTTTTCTCATCTTGCATCATACTCTAACCAAAATTCAGTGAAGTTGCTGAAATTAAGTGATAAACAGCATCCAGCATGAAAAAACATCCTAGTTTTATCACAAAAAGCAAAGCAAAAAGCTTTTGACTTTGTGTTTGGAGAGAAAATAGTCAATACCGAAATTATACCTCAACATTTAAGTGCTTTCAAAATAATTAATAATCATTGCCCTGAAAACACAGCAGGACTAGCCATGATAAATTAGTTCATTTTTATATGCAATGTCAAATATTTGGCTGAGTAAATTATTTGTTATCTCATACTATCTGAATGGTTTAAGAGGGCATCACCAGCACTTTATTTTTGCACATTGTGCCTTTGTGAATTCTGCACTGCTAACAAGCGGTGTTGACTACACTATGACTATTGGAGATAGGCATGCTTAAATGACCAACCATACCAGAGGAGGATAAGGTTCCATCTAGAGAACCACTAGAAAGATTTGAGGGTTTTCAAAACACTGTTTTCTTCAGGTGAAAAACAAAAAAATATATTAGAAAAATAATTAAGGAAATGAAAATCACTTACAAACTCAATAGGAAAATCAGCATCTCTAACACCAACAAACTACAATTCTCTGACTTATCCACTTATCCAAAACACCTAATATAGGTCACGATCATTTAGCTTTCCAGAAGAAAAAAAAGCCCAAAACCTTTCACAGTAAGAAAGGATACTAGCTCTGTGAAGGTTAGTTGGATAAATGACAGCTGTGTGCTTTGGCTCCCTTTCTAATTGGTGATATGAAATGGGTAGTTCCAGAGCATTTGAGGAAAATTGAATATTCCAGCTCATTCCAACTATTTAAGATCTGTTGAGATCTCAACACCGACCACAGAAAAGATATAAAATATGTTTTTTGAACAATACACTTTTAAACCTGCAAATATCCAAGAGATTAATTATGCTTTGTAGCACACATGAACAGGAAAGGCGAATTCCTACCCCCACATTTCACAATTGGCTAGTGTGATTTCTTTTTGTTACAGGAAGTAACAAAATATATTCATATTATTGAATTCCATTAATTTTCCCCAAAGCTGATGATGGTTTAGTAGTATAATTAAAAATAGAAATTATGATCTGAGAAAGATAACCACCAAAAAGGCACATAATAAAATGTTAATCCAATCTGTATAATTCAGTAAATAAGAACACTGTACTAGCAGGTTTTTGAGTCTTAGATTGGCACAATTCTGCCCTCTTCCTCTGTCCGCCTGCCCTGTTTTTTGTTGTTATTGACTTATGCCATTTACATCCCTTAAAACTGCAAGGAATAGAAGAAATGAGGCATGAAACCACAACATCAAACACCAGAGGTGTAAGAAGGTGATGTACTTTTGCCATATATGGATGTAGCTAGAGAAATGTTTTGTTTTAGGTAATCTAATTATTAGTATGTACAAAGAAAAATTTACAAAGATAAGGTTTAGGGAAGAAATAGCCATATATCATATAAGACTGTAGAAGAACACATGCAAGGTGAGGTAGGTGTTGCTTTAAATACTTGAAAGGTAAGATAAAAGCACCTTGGATCTCTTGGAAAAATTTCACCCTCTGAGAACATTAAAAAACCTGCAAATGAAATCCTGCCTTGGGCACCATCATATCTAACTTTATGAGGAATGAATGTATTTCCATATTCCTATTTTTGAGTCACACTGTGGTTTCTTGGAATTTCTATTGCATAGATGTTTGCAGAATTAGACTGAAAAACTGCTGTGCATGCAAATACCAGCGTCTGTGAGATGCCTTCAGTGCCTCCCTTCATAACAACAGCAAAACTCTGGCGAGACCCAAACTCTCCTGCTTCAGTGCTGAAAGACTTCTCCTAGCTCAAATACATGCTCAGGATGGAAGGCTGCCCCAGGTGTAGCTCTGCCAGTCAGTGGGAAGGAGAGTGGGAGACCTAAACTTTACCAGAGGGAGATGAATTTGATAACACACACACGGATTGTAACAATAACTCTATTGATCAACTCCAGTCCTGGAAACCTCTGAGTAGCTTGAGGAATATTAGTACTTATGATTCAAGGAAAAAGGAAAATACCCAAAAGGTCACATGGAAATGGACATTGCCTGTCAGTCAGTAATTTCAAGCAGTATGAGAGATGTGAAGGTGACATTAGGAAGAGGAGACTCTAATGCTCCAAAACTATCCAGCCATTAGCATCTTTCATTACAGAGACTGCAGACATTTTTACCATTCCAGTTGTATGAATGGAATAAATCAGTGAAAATATTCACCTAGAAAGTCAATTACTCAGTCCACAGCATACGAGAATCAAACACATTAAGTAAATAGCTCCAAGTATTCAGACAAAATATTTAAACTTAATGTACATTATGTAAGAACCAGAAGAAAGAAATGTGAGGGAAATGATGTTGCACTTATTCACCTAAAGTGGATATAAAGATATCATTTGGATAGAATTTGGAATGTCCTATTTATAAGAATATATTCTAATCTATATTATCAATAGCTCTTGGAAAGATTTACATTATTATAATGTTAAATCTTTATAGTTATGATTATCCGCAGGTTACTGAAAAAGTAGGAAAATGTAGAACTTTTTCATCTTAAATAGCATGTCTTTATCAGAGTCACATGGTATCATCAAAAATTTCAGCTTCATTTATTGCTAATAATTAAAGCAAGCCTGAAATAGATTGCATCCAAGCGCTTGCCTTGTGGATGCCAGGTCCTTATCACCACCCATTTTGTTCTTGCAAATCTAATCCTTATTGGCCATGCCACCTGCTGAACAGATTTTTAAGTATATAGGGTGGATTATTGCCAGAGATAGGTTAGTAGATTCTCTGGCTTCTGTCAATGTTGCACTGAAGCTCCAAGTATCATATTTGGCTGAAGTCAAAAGAGGTTTCTGGGATGACACTGGAGAAATATGGGAGAAAATTTCTCATTGATTGAGAGGATTAGCATTAATATTCATACTAGTAAAAGTATTAGAGGATGTTGGCTCTCAGTACCTTTCTTCAGATTCCCTTGGAAAGCTAAACATAGCAGACTAATAAATGAAAGTTATAACACATTCATATTTAAGGTCGCGTAACAGAAATAATTATAAAAAAGGTTCTTATTCACAAAATCTACCATGGCAAAATTTGCTACGAGAAACAATGATTCTGAAAAGGACTCACAGATAATGAAAAATAAACTCTCAGTGCTATGCTGTGCCAAAACCAACAAATGGTATCCTTGAATAGGCAAAAAGGAGAACACTGAGTAAGATTAAAGGGAAAATATAATCTTTCATTTGACATTTATTGACTAGTGCTGTAACAATGTTGTTAATAAATCAGAGCAAATGTTGATAATGAGAAGAGAACCTTACAATAAAAGAAGCTCAAGGAGCTGCTGCAGCATCCTAAAAAGAACATAAATTTGGAAATGAAACATAAGAGAGGGCTTCACATTCTGGTAGCCAACAACCAGGTTATCGTTTGTTTGTGGTTATCACTTAGTGTAGATTGATTAATACAGACTAGATCAAAATACCCCTTGTTTAAAGTGCAAATTAGCTATTAGAAAAACTGGCTGTTGTTATGGTGAATTTCTTGTACTTATGTATTTTTATTCAATATTGTTTTCTAAAGAAGCTCCAGTTCAAACAGGAATACATTCAGATTCATCAAAAGATGAATCAGAAGTAAACTAAAAAATAAAGAGCATTACTTTTCATAGGGCACATTTCCATTGATTTAAGAATTTTAAAATTAAACAAGTTCTAAAGTAGTGCTTATCTTTATGTATATCTCAGCAAAAGCTCTTTATAATTGCCCATTTTCCTGAGATGCCCATATTCTCACAGTAAAAAATTGCATCATAGAGTGAAAGAATATTCTGAGTTGGAAGGGATCCACAAGGATTATTGAAATTTAACTGCTGGCCCTGCGGAGGACATCCCTAATAATCACACCTTGTGCCTGTGCATCCATCTCTACCTCCAGCAGTAAAGAGAGAAAGGGACACCAACCCAGACTATGAAAACAAAAGCAAACTCTGCATCTGCTATATCTACCTCACAAAGCACCTTCTGGTTTACAGATTTTTATGCTGAAGAATTTGTAAAAAGCATGTTAGACAAAGATTTAATAGGAGAAGCTGTCAATGAGAGGTTGCAAAGTCCAGTAGGACAAATATAATATGAACTAAACAGCTTTCTTTCCTACTGCCTTTTATAGCTCCTTTTTCGAAGGCAGAAAAAATTGCTTGCAGAAAAGTAAACTTTTATTTTATTTTTCTGTGCCTCCAGGCACCTTAGAACACATTCAGTTATACAATTGTTCTCCAGCCTTGTCTGCCTATGACTCCACAGGACTTGTGGCCTATTCAGAATGAGATCAGGTTCTGTGAGCATTACAGATTTTCCCAGCACATGTGCCAACTTCAGAGTTACCCAAACCCCACATATTTTCACCTTTCTGTTTATACAATATTGACAAAGATTTACTCCCTTAACAGTGGATACAGTATAGCTGGTGATCCACATAAAATCCAAGAAAACCCTGAGCACCACACCATAGGAAAATCCATCTATGATTTGCCTGATTCTGCACAAATCGGAGATGCTTACCCTTTGAAATAATGCAGCATTTGCTCACTATCTTTATTACTCTTCTAATTCTTTTTTGATTAAAGGAGTCATTTTAGGAAAGCATTTGTTGCCAGGCCACTCTGATTGAAATCTGTACCATCTCTCCCTTGTCCTCACAGTGCCTCCCCTTCCCTGTTATATCAGTGAAATGGGAAGTGTGGGTTATAGACCTCTCCTCAAAATGAGAATTACCAAAAGGCAATCTAATGGGTGAAAGAAATGAATGAAAAGAACCTTCATGTTCCTTATTTATTTTTCACTTAAAGTTTTTGTTGTTGAAAATGTACACAGTGCATATGGCACAGCTGATCCTGAGGTGGGACAGGGAATCTTTTACTTCACATTAGCAAAATGTTCCATTATTTTGTCCTACCCCTTACCCCTCCCCCCCCCCCCGCCAAAAAAAACAATCTACTGCTAGGTTACTAAAAAAATCTTCCCCTAAGACAGTGAGGCTACAGGAGGAGGAACTACAGGAACATTAATGCTTTGAGACACCTCTGAGACATGGATTACCTTCATGCTTCTTTCACTAGCATAATATTTTCATAACAGAAAGAAATTTTAGTGTCTTCTGTGGTTTCTCAGCCCAGGGCTGGGGGGTTTGTGGGAGTAGTGTGAGGGATTATTCACCCAATACAGCAAGGATGCACCCAAGGACACTAATGAGCTCTACAGTCTTTCACAAATTTGTTTTTCCTGAATAATTTAGACTGCAGATTTAAAACATCAGGCCCTAGCAGATTAAATCCTTAAAACTGCACATGTAAATATAAAATTCCTCCCACTGTAAAGCAATGTAATTGTTTAATAGAACACACATTATCTCTAACATGCTATTATTTTGTGCTTGAGTTAAAGCTGAAGAAAATAAGTAATCCCTTTTATTAACATTTCCCAAATACAGCATCCTGCATTAAGAAACAAATAAACAAACAACCCTTCCTGACCTTAAACTTTCACAGTTGTCTAGAGCACATTTCTACTTATTTCTCTGCTTTATGGCACTACTTCTTCACCTCCCAAACACATTTTATTATAGAAATGGCAAAGCAAAATATGTGTCATGTTCTTCCTGATGTCCAACACAAACAATTTCATTGTGATAATTAGAGTTCATCTTTATGATCAGACATTTTTTAGCTTTTTTATGAATTATTCTTTTATTCATAAATAAGGTTTGCTTGTTTCTATTTCATATTCTGATAAGCCTTTCTTTCCAAAAGAACAGAGAGAAAAATAATTTTTTCTTCACATCTACTCCTTTTAGTAAAATTATATTTCCTGGACTAATTTCCATTAGAAATGTGTTAATGGATGCAAGTCCCTAATATTTGTATGATCTCCCAGAAAAGGAAAAAAGTCACTTGTTTCTAGGTATTATTACAATTGAGAAACCACTTTTTTCTCCACCAACTAGAGCTTTTGAGAAATAACTTCAATTTTGACATCATATGAAATAGTACCTTAGGGTTTCAAACTTGTAGAGTTGTACGTATATCTAACTTTTTCTGTATCTAGTCATTCTACTGAGTGGGTTAGATAACTTCAAAGAGGCTAAAGTGTCTTTTGAAGTCCAATGGTGAGCAATGGGAATAAAGGTGGTTAGCATACACCTTTTTTTTTTTTTTTCTTTTAATATATGACCATTGGAAAAGACATTTAAAGCATGTAAGTTAAACTCATCACTTTTGAGCAGTCAGGAATAAGAATATATTGATACACAACACCACATGCTTACAAAACAAAGAAATAGAAACACTTCTGGTATTCACTGAGCCTGTTGGCACGTGCCAGTGAATTTGTAATCAGGCATGGAAACAGCTAAGCTCATGAAGCCGACATTTTTAGAACTATAGCAGTTGTCCTATAAATTATTCTGCATCTAGGTCTACATAAATAGCAAAGACAGATGCACAACACTCGCGTCAGCTCTATAAAACATTATTCCAGGTTGCAAGATGCTGCAATAAATAGGTTAATCATTTTTAATGTCTTTGATATTCATCATAGCAACATTAATCAGGATGAATTAATTTGGAGTTAATGCGACTTCAGCATGAATTGCCAATGGTGTTTACTTGTAAATTCAGTTTTTGAGGACAGGTACAAAGTCTTTCACTCTCAAAACCAACCTTGCTTTCTACACTCTTCCACATGAACTATGGACTTCCATGCCAGTGTTGACACTGATGTATGGTGAGGTTTTTCTCCTTTATAAATTTTCATTTTTATTGCTATCTGCCAGAATAACAGTCCATCCAGTTCTTCTCCTTGGAAGTTTTTTCCCAACTAACAACTCAGGTAAAAGTTTTCTGACTTAATTGACTAGTCCACTGTTGAAAAGTCACATGACTAATGTCGCTTAGAGAAAAATATTGCTTTTTAAAAAAATTATCTCAAATGCTATCAGATAAATAAAGCTCCTCATACATAATTTGGAAGTAAGAAGAAAATCTCTTTCATTTGAACGGATAGTTGTCTACAAATAAGAAATACACATTCCTGCATTTCATTAGTCATATTTCTAATGAAATTGAATCATTAGAACATGAGAATTAGGCACAACAAAAATGTAACTTCCTTCAGAGCTAGAATATAAAGTAAAAATAGGCTGAGTGCCTTATGTTTATATTGACAAATGCAACTACTGGTTCTAGTGCAGAAAAAATAACAAAAATTATGCTAGGAAACCAAAAATCAAAGCCTAAAACTCTTAAATTCCAGTTCAATACTCCCATAAATTAAACATTCTTTGTGGCTCTGGACCAATGTTCACTATATTTCCTTAGCAAAATACTAGATTTAAGAAACACATCTAATATATTATTTTAAAAGTAATTTATGGTTAGAACATCCTGCCACAGTGAGTTCTTTACAGAGGTTTCCAAAGCTCACTCACAACGATCCATCTTTAGCAGCAGACATCAGATATTACTGTATACACACATATATATATGTGTGTGGATGTGTGGGCAGCTGTGTGCATGTATTAAATTGTTTTCTTAGCACATTTACCAGTTCATGAGAAAGAGTTCTATCCTCTAATTACAGTATTGTAACATAGAGAAGTACCTGAAAAGGAAGCCTCAGGTTTTGTGCCAGGTTTTGCAATTTAGTTCACTGAAGCCAAAAATTCCATTTCAAATTGCCCTTAAAGAAGAAAAAAAGAATTATGGCAAAATATTAAATACATTTTATCTAATAAAAATCCTGAAAATGAACCTAAAGGATTGCTCACAACTGTGTATGCTGTATACATGTAAAACAAATATTGATTTCTAGTGTTCTCATTGCCTTCCTCTAAAGCCAGTTAAACATTAAGTAATTAAAAAAAAATCGTATTAAATTCTAAATGAACAAACATGGAATTAAAGAAAAAGTTGCAGTAATCAATTGTCTCTGTTGGAGTGATTAAAATTCTTTTGATTTATGTCAAGTTGTTGCCTAGAGGGAATATCAAACCTCATTAATAGTAGAATTGAAAATAAAGAACAAAAAAACTGCAATAACACCTTGTAAAGTTCACACTATTTTCTTGTCTCCTGAATATATTATTCCCTTTCTTAATTTATTTTCATTAACTCACATGTATCACAGAAGCAATAACTGAAATGGAAGCAGGGTAGAGACATCTTAGGAGGTACCTCAAATCAGGAAATGCAAATAACCATCACCCTTGGGCTGCGGCATTTTGTTCCACCCCACAATCACAGCTTTGCAGTTCTGACCAAAGACAGAGGCCAAGACTGCAGTCACCAGCAGGCAAGAATATATTGGAGAAGAACACAGAGGCCCAGTGAGATTAGAAGAGTGGGAAGAAAAAACAGAGCAGAATGCATTTTCCAAGGGTTATCTGCAATTGCGTGCAGGATATATCAATATGAATACTTTGTATGAGCAAGTAGAAAGCATTCATTGAGTTCACAGGGATCTCTGTTCAGTGTTCAAGCATTTTCTAACTCATAGATGGGCATAACCAGAGATATCTCATTTGGCACACCCCACTCAGGTGATCTGTCAAGCAGCACATTCTGACGGCTACACCAAAGTTCTGCATGCCTGTGGAGGCGCTGCTGAAAGCAGAACAATGTTGAATATCCCAAGGAATACAAGCTGATGCTTTTCTAGGTATTTTAATGAGTAATGAAATAAATTCATAAGCTAAAGGGAATCCTGCTATGGTGGTTTTGTGTTTTTTTAAAGTCTAAAGGGAGTGGAAAAAAATACAAACAAAAAATACCCAAACAACAACCACCTTTCCAGTAATCCAACAGCATTTCTTTTTTTATTTGTACAGTACATGTAAGAACCATTGATTACTTATCAAAAGAACAGGCTAATTTGTTGAGGACTGTGAAGAAAATCATTACAGGGCTTGAAGTATTAGGAGAGTCCCCTTGAAAAGCACCATTTAAAACCAGAGCAATTCAAGTGAGGGTTTATAGATTTTCAGTTTATCTGGTACCTTGAGCAATTGGCTTTGAAAAGTCACTGCTAACACATGGAATATAATTTAATTTTATAAAACTACAATTAATATGTGCTGCTCATTTCATGTTGCCCTTATATCTTATATCTGCTTTCCAGATTTTTAACTGTTCTTTGTTATTTCTTAAACTGTGGTTTATGGTGACATATAAAGCTTTCATTATTATTCCACAGGGAATTATAGGACATAACTACCATTAGGAGATGTCTAGAGAATAAACACTTCAAAATTCTGTGATTAAAAATACAATTTGAATTACCACTCATTACACAGATCAAAAACTAAAAAGAAATTTCATAGTCTTGTCATTTAACTTCTATTAAAACTGCTTTCAGCAAAGATTTATCATACACTCTGTACTCCACATACAAGTCAACCATGTGCTTCTATTAAATTCAAATTTTATTTCTCATTCAAGTTTTAAGACTGTTTCTTTAAAGAACCTCAAACAAACAAAAGAACAAAACCAAAAATCCCTAAAACCAACAACACCCCCACCACTAAAAAAAGAAACCAAAGGAAAACAAAAGCTAAAATTAACATAAAACCCCACTGCTGATATTTTTCAATTGACATTTATGTATTTACATGTATTTCTTAAAAAAGAAATACATAGCTCTGGTTTAGTACAAAAACATGTGGTAAGTAATCAGAAGAAAGAATTTACACTGTGAAATGAGCATAAAAGACAGGCATTTGCAATGTTCCCTATTTAAAGCAGAGGCTTTATTTTGATCCTTTTGACAGCCAAGACTCACTATGTCCTTTGCTTAATGGTACCCAACTTCACTTTCTTCCTGCCTTGAGAGAGAGGAAAAAAAAATGAATGGTGAAGAAGAAATGAGGAAAATATATTAATTTTTATTTGTCTAAATTTTATTATGCTCCAGGTATTGGAACAGCTACTTTCTGCTTCAGAATCTCAGTAACAAGGGGGAATTTTTTCAAAAAGAGGGTTGCAGTCAGAAAACAACATCTCTATCCATTGATATATTTGAGTGAGTGGCCTGGGTTATGGTCTTCATGTTGAACTAAAGCATACTTCAGTAATAATGCATGACAACGTGCTTGTTTCATAAACCTGTCATAGAACAGGAATATTTTCTTTCTCAGAGCCCAGGCTTCCCAAACCTCAGACCTCTGCTGTGATAAATGAATATGCACTGTATCTGAGACACAGATTTGCTCTTACACCAGAAAAACAAAACACAAAAACCCTAACAGTTTTAGGTCCCCCAGCTTGGGAATTTCTCATAGTGAGCTTCAGTTCCTCATATATCAATGAACTAGCAGAATAATCTCAAACTATCAGCACCTGAATCTCTCAAAAATACCTAAGGCTGGAGCAGGTATTTTGTAACCATGACTGAGCACTTCACTGCTAGGCAACTCCACAGTGAATTGGCTCGTACTGTGTAAGCTGGAGTAAATCATAGAACTGGTTTGATTTACAGTATGGGGACAATCAAATAGCCTGTTCATAGAGGCGCCTTTGTTTCTTTCCCTGACTTCATCTGAACTTCTTGGCTTCTCAAAGGCACAGTTTAAGGAATTGACCTCAATTTTCATCAAGACAATTAATACATAAATTATAAATCTCCTAGAAAAACAACAAAATTACAAATGAACAAAAAATTCACTCCTCACAATCAAGAAACCCACCAAGCTATGCAAAATGTATCAAGAAGAAAACTGTTCTTAGTAAAGGTATCCAATTTTCATGCTGTAATTATTTTTGAGGGTGGCATGAGTTTGAAAGAGAAGGCAATGCTCTTCCTTTATTTGAGATTCATGATGTAAAGCAAAAAAACCAAAACCTCATAGATCTAAACATGATAATCTTTTTGATAGACTGTCATTGCTAAATTCTTTCTTGCTAAAGATCTTTAGAGAATTTTATGCCCATAGAGAAAGTAAGATTTCCCAACAGAAATAATTAGAGTCTGATGCAGTCATTGTTTTGGTCTGCTAGTTTGTAGACTACATTTCTGTACCTCAAAGTAAATAGCAGGTACAATTGGTTTTCAGCGGAAAAAGAAAGGCCATCCCCTCAGGTACTGCATTTCTGATGATCCATGAAAAAGCTTTGTAATGAGCTGGCAATTGACATCGATTATCATTTAAAGGCAGTGAAAACAACAAAGTGCAGCTGAAAACTTTTCACTGCTAAGTGTCACTCACAACAGTGAGGAGCAGAATTTGTGCTGCCCTGGAAGAGAGGTAGGAATTTCAGACACTCTGTCCCTGTCACTTTCTGTCCAGAGGCACTACATGAAAATTTGGGAAAGTTTTAATTCTTCTTCCTTCTCGTTTCAGCAGTATGGTGAAAATCACTACCTTGTATTCGGTGGCTGAGACTGCAGCTCAGAAATTCCCCGGTGGACAGCAGCCTTTCTGTGCTGCACGTTGGCAGGATACTGACAGCTGGTTGCATCCGTCACTCTCAGTCATTCACTAGTGTCCCTGTTAGAGTAGCCCACCCCTCACTGTCACACCTTTCCTTGACTCTGGACATTGCTGCCATTCTAAACACAGACTGACAGCTCTTGTTTTCTGGACAGTTGATTGTAAAAAAGGATGAAAAGCAGTTTTGGGGAGATCTGACTTACTTTTTGTAATTTGAAGTTGAGCAGTTTGATCAACCTGCCAGCACAGAATGTGCCATCACTTCCTTTGCCCTGTTTTCTGCTCTGCAGTTCCTGTGTCAGTAACACAGAGGAGAGATGTGATCCTTTCTCCTTCATCCAGCTTTTACTCAGTATCAACTTCCAGCCCTGGAATGGATGATAAATAAGAAATAAATTCCAGCCCTGGAATGAAGAAGAGAGCAGTTCAGCTGCCAGAGTTAGCATTTTCAAAAGTGGCATGACTTAAAAGCCATGGAATTCTCCATGCTCTGTTTTTGAGATTCAGAACAAGAATTACAAAAAATAGGCAATATGGTGGGGTACCACATCTGAATCTCATGAGGTAAGAAAGTACAGTTAGACCCTAAAAAGTGATAAAACGAGCTCATTTTGGAAAACATCACTCCTTCTGCAAGCTGTTACTATATTAAAATTGCATGTTAAACAACAGAATGTTTTTCTAGCTAGTTGAGTATTCTTCTGTCATCCAAAAAAAGTTACCCTTAAAACACCTCTATGGAAGGCAATTTCACTGGTAGGGGAAGTTACTTTGCATACACAATAGTGCCTCACAGTTGTGTAATGAATTACTGTTTCTCACTTGAAGGGCAGAGAGGGTGAGAGGTAACAAGTTTGAGCAGAGGAAACAATAATTTCAAATGCAGTACATTTTAAATAAAATAGGATGCCACAGAGAAACTGTGCCTTCTATCAACAGAAGCATAAACAGGCCAAAAAGTTAACAATGTATATGAAACAGGACCAGAAAAATACTGTATTTTTAAGTCTTCCATTTTCCCCTGTGCTGATCTTTTTCACTCTTGCACTGAATCATGAAGGGAACTATAAAACCTCCAGGAGAAGAGTTCTATTCATTGACCCCTAAAGTATTTTGTTTGACATTGGTCTTCTCTTTGTATTTTTTGGGTTTTAGAAGTGTAGAAGTTGTTTGAGCTCAGTCATCAATTACCTCTCCACAAGAGGTTACAAAAATAAGCAGGTGTATTCGTGGTTCAACACCTACTATTTTTTGTTGTCAAGTTTGTGCTTCAGAATGGGACATCAATGATGGTGGTTACAATTAGAATGTCAGGGCAAAATACTCATGCACACAGAACAAAAACTGTGTATGAAATAGCCTAACATTTTTATCCCTTTTTATTTAATCAGTGAAACATCAGAGCTTCTATGCAGCATCCACAGTACCTCTATGAGTGTAGAGAGAGAATTCTTGCATTTTAATGATTAGGCCCTTAACCATGCATAAGGCACTTAACTAAATCAAAGAGGTTTCATTAAGAAATTATTTCTAGAAAGAAAAGGCATATTTGATATTTTTATTTCATTATTACTAGAAGCCATTACAATCTCAGTTTTTGCACGTTTCAATGGTGGTTTTCAGCTAAAACGTCAATTCCAAGCCTTTTTCTGCTTACTCCAATGGACAGTTTCTGATTCCAACAGAGTAAAGTTTCAGGCTTTTGCACAGGCTGGGAGATTATGACAGTTTTAGGTGCTCATGTGAGTGGATTTGTAGGTGCCTCAGTGAGCTTTTCCAACAGCTATGAACACAGAGGTTTGTGGTGCACCATTCTAGAGGGCTGCATTTATGTAATACTTTAGTCGTAAGATGAATGAAAGAAAAACTTTTCATTTTCCAAAGGAAGATTATTCAGAATTAGGAGTCTGAAATATTAGTCATGAAATACAATAAAGTACTGTAACTGAGTAAAGATCCAACAATTTCAAAATGTAGAAATAAATCTAAACCAACCTAAATTCTGTCTCTACATTCAGTAGGTTTGAATTTAATTTTTAAAATAAAAGGAATGAAACAATTTCCTATATTAGCAGATACTTTTCAATTATAAAATTTTCTTCTAAGGGGCTTTCATTATGAATTTTTTTATCAAACCTCCCTTCAAGATGTACTACTAATTGTTTGGCTGTTGTAGCTTCTCAGTCCTTCTGTATTTGCAATAATCAATAGAAACAATAATCAATAAAAACAACTCTAAGCCATAAGTTCAAGATAATGGAAAGCTTTTCATTTTTGATTTTGATGATGTGACAATACGAATAAAATCTAAATGCGACTGAACCCCCCAAAGTGAGTTTCTTAGATATATGCAAGTATCTTAGCCCTTCACACTAGTCAAGACTATTGATTCTTTTCTCATATCATCTGAAATGGGACTCAGCACTAATGAAATTCTAAAATCTCAATGTTGTAAACTGCAATCACTAACATTAGGTAAAATTCTACAGATACATTTATTAATTGCCAGACTATTTTATTCTTTTCTCAATTAAAATGTGATATCAAATGCTTTATACCCATTGCACCCTTTACATTAAAAATTGAAATTACATTTTTAATGATAGCTTAATGATATAGAATGTTACATGAATGAATATGTGAAAGTTCGGCAATTTGTGGAGATGTGAAATATTTTCTTAGTTCATAGAAAAACTCTGGAGTAGAAGAAAAATAATTTCACAGGTACATAGTGTTCAAAAGAGATGATCTTATACTGCAAGAGTGACTTTATGCTGCAATAAAATCTCTATCACACATATGGAAGAGTTCCATATATTACCTTGCTAGAATATGCATTCTGTTGAGAAAATTAGGAAAGCAGTACGTAGAGGTCAAAACCATCTAAACTTGCACACAACTATTTGCAGATGGAAGACGAGGACTGGTTATTTCAAACTTTTTTAAGCTTTCCCAGTGCTAAAGAAAAAAAATCTACTGTTATTAATGGCACACTGTTTGAAATATGCACATCTGAATTTGTGGAGACTTTCTGCACAACATAACAGTGTGGCTATATACAATGTCATATAACTCTTCTACTTGGTGCGTCTAAGCACCGGCAGCAACACAACACCCCATCTACACAAGATCTTTATATCTGGAGATTTTTTTTTAAACACATTTTCATTAATGGTGTTTGCATAAAGTCAAACTGTATTAATGAAATAGGTTAAGATTAAAAATGGGAGGAGCACTGTTGCTGAAAAACTCAAAAAACTAGCAAAAAAAGTCAAAAAAACCCCCAAAATTGTTAACTTTGAGGTGACTTGATAGTACAAGGACAAAGGTTTAAAAAGTAGGGATATTGCATTCAAAGTTCAGCACTTGAAGTCATTACAGCTAAAGTATTTTTCTGAGATGATGAATTGGAAGTGGAAGAACCAGAAAAAGCCTGACGATATCAGTTAATCAGTGGCTGAATGTCAAGCTTTGTGGAGAAGGTAAATGCAGTCCTAGGACATGCTGTATATTTTCTAGTAAGATATTTTCTCTGAAGGAGGTAAGTTGATAAATATATTGTACCCAGAATTGATAGGAGTTTTAATGTAGTATTGTATTCAACTTACATATATAAGATATATATACACACATACATATATATTCATTTATACCAATGTATAATATATGCATATATTTAAGGAAAAGAAATTAATCAAGAGAATGCTAAGGAAATACTCCTAAATATGGTCTTTGGAGAGTTGCTTGTTTTATTTTAATCATCATTCATTTTATTTTAACCTTCCAAAACAGGGACAGAAGAGGACTACACTTTTCTGTATAAATGTCCAGGAGAAAAAAAAAAATCTTTCCTAATTAGATAACAAATGTACAAAACCTCTTTACTATACTCTTTTAAAATTCAGTTTTCTAGTAAGTAGTCATTGGAGTCAGAAAGTAGTGTCATGATGGCATTTTATAAACAGATTTATTAGCCAGATCCTCTCTTTACACTTGAAAAAAATCAGCCTCTCTGTATATAAGAAAAAACAAAACTTTTTGCAATAAAATGATTTTTAAGTATTTTGCAGAAATTGAAGATCCTTTCCTTCTAGAGACAAGAAATTCTACTACAGCTACTTTCATATGTGCAAACATAAGTTTTTCTCCCGCTATTTTCTGACATTATAAAAAGAAATCGTAAATTATAGCTGAAAGAATATGGGATAATGGTGTAGTAGCTACATAATCTTTCCAACACTCTTCCCTCCATATTGCTCTCTGGCCATTTAGGAAAATTAGCAGGTAGAAGAAACTCTCTTCCTGAATGCTTAGCTGCTGCTTGGTAATGAAGAATAAATCTCAAATGTAAAAATAAAGCCTAAAAGCTTTTCTCTTAGTATTTTTTTTTCCATTTTGTGATTTCACTATGAACATTTTAACCACTTCATATCTCAGAATTTATCAGACCACCTGTAGTAAAAGGTGCTACAATGATGGAAGTATTTAATTTGTGCAGATGTATTATTTAAGTGTTACAGATGACAAAAATAATGCTTTGTTACTGGTTGCAGGTAGCTCCCTAAGTTTTTCTAGCATACTTTAATTTAGAATATCATGATCTTGAAAGCTTGAGTCAGCCTCTGGCAGTTATATTAAAAGCTGTTAGCCATTACTATCTACTTCTAGGAAAGACGTAAACAAATCCAAAGCAGACAAGAAAAATGCTCAAGCTCTTACAGGCACATATAGGAATGTGGCCACAAATAAATCCACCCATGTCTAACTTTAATTAACTAAAAAAGCAAATCAGAATGCAGAACACACAACATACAGAACCTTTTCCTATTTTACAGTGTCACCTATTGTAATCAAAGTTACTTTAGGACATTCTCATGTGCAGCAATTTTACTTTACTACACATATTCCAAACTTTTCAACTCAGGTTTGTCTTCACACAATCTAAGAAATATAATATTTGATCTCCTTTGGCTCAACCAGAACAAGTAAAAATCGAGTTTCCTTCTATACAGACACAAGAGGCTTAGATATGTTCATATTTAAACATGCACTGCCACCTGTGGTCCAGGCAAGAGTTTTGAACTTACTGTGCATTTGAAGACACAGTACTGTTACTGCATTCCAGTGAATTAAAAAAAAAAAAAAAAAAAAAGAATAAAAATGTAGTATGAGACCAAATGCATTTCATATTTTATTTGATACTGCAAGGTTTTGTTTAGAAAGGAGTTCTTTGATTCTTGTAAACAAAAAGCAACTGACCTCCAAGCCCACTGAACTTACAAACTGTGAAGTTAGACTTTTTATGTAAGCGAGCAAGGACTAGGTATTGCACACAGTGCCTTGTCAGAATAACATCTTCATGAAGAATTTCTTTTTCACAGCACCTCCTTCATGAATTCTTCATGTGTTTACAACTGAAAGTAATCTTTGAGTAGAAATGGCTTTGCTAAATGATGCTACATAACCAGGTGCTGCTCATTTTCAATGCACAAAATCTTCAATTGTTCACAGTGGCATATTTAAATCCAGGCTGAAAGCAAATAGGTGAGATCAAGCAATGTATTAGAGCAGCTGAAGAGAATGCAAGAAGCAAAGAACCTCTTACTGCTACATTCTGTGATCTACATTACCTTAAAGTTTCACTCATCCATCTTCTGCCACCCAAAACTACTCCAACACTGTAGTGATCCTGAAATTTGCCTAAGGAGGTGAGAAGCCTTCACCACTTCTACACTGTCTAAATAAGGCACACTGTACATCACAGCTGTAAGGCAGATTGCATCAGCAGAGCCTGCAATCCCTTCACCTCTGGGCCTTAGTCTGATTTGGTGCAGCTG
The DNA here is from genome assembly GCF_047830755.1 of Zonotrichia albicollis. NCBI lineage: Eukaryota > Metazoa > Chordata > Aves > Passeriformes > Passerellidae > Zonotrichia > Zonotrichia albicollis. The sequence goes on from NC_133824.1 coordinate 35,684,766, forward strand.
TGAAACCTCGGGAGATGCTGCCATCAGAAGAACCATTAGAAGCCTTATCCACATTCTCCGATAGTGTCCTGTTTGGGAGCAGCATCAAACTCAGCCCTTTGCCCTTATGAAGGCTCATCCTTACCAGTGGCAGCTGTGTTTGTGCTGAGTTTTGAGCCTGAGCTCAGATTTGCTCTAGCAGTGCAGATTTGTGCACTGAGCACTGAGGTATTGGCTGATCTCCAGATCCGCCCTGCCCTTCTTGTCAGGGGCACTGGGTTTGCACTCCTCACCTGGGAGGGCACTAGCCCTGTCTCTCCTCCTTGACTCCCACCCCAATTTCCTGCTCAGAGCAGCCACTTTTGCTGTTCCCTGGCAAGAGCCTCTTGCATCATTATTTTGTGTCTCTTTGAGAGAGATTTGTTAGGGTAAAGCTATGAAAACAATAGCTGTTCTGGCCCAAGTTTTTGGGCAGTAGGCATAAAATAACAGTTTTGTATCTTAAAGTCCACTGCATACCGACAGCTACATTTTTATGACTTAAAGTTAGTCAATTACATTTTGAAAACAAAATTGCAACACTCATGAATTTTAGGCCAAGAAAACTCTAATGTGTCAACTGCTTTAGGAAATTAATTAAAACCAATTTCATTAGAACATAAAAGCCTTAGAACATAAAACCTTACATGCCTTAGGTAGACATCTGTCAAGATATTCAGGTATATGGGTTTTGTACTATCTTTTGGAAAATGAACAATGAAAATGCAACTTGTTTAAACTCTCAGGCTAAGTTAGATGTCAGTAATCTAGAACTCTAAACACCCCCAAAAATGGTTATTTAAATTTTATCATCTCTGTAAATATGTTCAGGTTCTTATGTCAAGTGGCTAAACTAACAAGGTGAAGTAATCCTAGATGGCAAAAGTTAAAATCTCCATCTACAACCCTCCCTGCACTTACAAAGGACCCAAAATACAGTTTTTTGCATGACAGTAGCCAATACAACAAAAACTGATCCCTTCTGTACATTCTGAGTTACTGCGTTGCAAAGTATTCTCAAGCATCTGTACGAAAACAAATTCCACAAAGGAAAACTTTAACAACAAATAGTAAACTCATCAGAGCATTCTATTTCTTAGTGACAAACATTCAGTTTAGGGTCAGTTCACACTGGGTAAAATAAATATTGAGAACAACTGCTGACATTATCTTAATAGCTGAAACCTCATGATCTGTAAAACTGAATAAGAAATTTATAAGGTCAGATTTTATTTTATTATTATAATTCCTTTGGCAATGGATTAGAGGGGCAGAGGAAAATAATTTAAAAAAACTAAAACCCCCAAAAACCAAGGAAGGTGCCAGAGCTTTTAGTGATAATCTCTATTTTTCATATTCAGAGCAGAAAAACAGGGGCTAATCTTTTTAAAGCAGCCATTTCATTGAGGGAGGCTGGACATTGACCTACTTGTGGAAAGTGGTGAATGATGCCTTGAGTTTAGTTGCTTTATTTACTAAAACATTTTTATCTTGAACCATAATTTTTTTTCTCACATTTGCTCTCCCCCATCCTGCTGGGGTGAAGCAGGGCAGAGGGGTGGGAAGGCAATGAGCAAGGGACAGTTGGCTTCTCCGTTGCTGGCTGTGGCCAGCTGGCAGCCAAGGCAACACCACAAAGGATGCTCCTGATTGCTTTCCAGTTCTCCCCTGCTATAGTGAAGTGCAACACCACGAGGAGTCTGCTCTGCCTTTCTGGGATACAAAGGAAAACGTGTGCACCTTTTAGTATAGATACAAAAATCCTCCTCCTGCTCTTCTGTAATGTGAAACCACATTAGCTGCCCCCAGCCTTAACAGGAGAATAAGGCTTTGGTTCCAGAAAATAAAATCCTTCTAGTGTAGTATAGAATAAAACCAAGGTTATCCTTGAGGTTTAAATGTCAAAAGAAAACCTGGAGAGTACTGGTTGCACATCCCAGTTCTGGCACAGATTTTAGCTTACAGCATAAAGTGTCATTCTGAGAAAGGTTCTAACTAAACCTCTTTCCCTCGGTTCAGCACATGCAAGAAATGGTAACTCTTATTTCGCCTGTGCTTTCTCAAATAAATCTTTTTAGAGCCTGAGCTTTCTTGCCCATCTCATGTCATAATATTTTAGCCACTACTATAACACCTTTAAGCTACAAGAAGCTATTTCAGATGACTGCAGGGACCCTGTCTATATATGAGGAAGAAAATTTTGGTCATTAAAGCTCATTTTTAGTAGTGAATTCAGCCAGAGCAGCAAGCATTCATGGTGACAAACTTATGCAATTTTACAAAGAAGTTTTTTTTGCTGATTGGGACTTCAGTACAAGGTGGGAATCAGTTGATTCTGATTTCTCAATGCTGCAAGATCTGGGAGCTAGAATTAGCTCATTGTTATTTTTCAAGAGAAACAGATTTAAAAACAATGGTTATCTCAAAAAAAAAAAAAACAAACAAGTAAACCTGTATTGAAACTGCTTCCACTGCAATTATTTCTTCTTCAATGTTTAGACCCAAAACAGAATTTGCAGTTGTGGTCTCTCTCTGACAATAGTGCAACATTATATTCATTTCAGAAACTGGGATAAAAAATGGAGTAAGAGGAGGAAAAGTTCACCAGCACTATATTAAATGGCAAGAGTCTAAGAAGAATGCCTTAATGGATAAATTGTGTCCAACACTGCACCCAGAATCTGAAAGGTCTATTTGCCTGAATAAATTGTGGAAACATAGTCTACAATTTTAAGACCAAGGTTAATACTGTTTAGTGAATGAAAGATGAAAGAAAGACATATTTGAATAATAGATGCTTTTTCAGTATAAACTTCAGCTTACTGTACTTTCATACATTCAAAAATTACTGATTCAAAATAATATTGCTTCAAAAAAGATGCAATCCTCCATGAGTACATAAACTATGCCTTTATAACTTATTTGGACATTCTTAGGAAAAAGCTTTCCATGCTCTGTGGGTAGTCTATAAGTTTAGGTGGCCTCTGTCAATATTTGCATTGACTTCTGTACATTACAAGGCAGCTTATTGCATTAGCAAAGGAATCTTAGACTTTTTTGTGCTATATAATATAAAAATTGTTTTATTTCCTTTAAAATATTCAAATTCACAACAGAATAATGGAAGCTTAGAACTTTGTTCAACAGGCAAGAGAGAATAAATGAACATATTCTTGCCTTGACAGTTATGAACTTGAATCTGATTAGATGAATTTTATTAAAAAACCTTCAAGCCATCCCTTTTCCTGAAGTTTTTGTATGAGGTTTTTTTGGCTACACAGAGACACATTATACTGATATAGCTGACATAAAAGCAAGGGTACAAACTTCTTCAAACAGTAGAAAAGTTTCTTGCCAAAGCTGCCTTCAGTTCCTGCTGTAACAGGATGTGCAGAAAATGCAACACGGTGGTTTGTAGTTTATATGAACCAGCAATTGGGTATTGAGACTAAAATCAACAAAACTGTACTTCTATTTTAAGTTGTACCAAAATGGGTGGTCCATGTTTTTTTGGTTTGTGGATTCCTTTTGGTTTTTGTTTGTGTGCTTGCTATTTGTTGGGTTTGTTGTTTTTTTCTTTTTTTTTTTTTTTTAATTGAAGAAAAAAAAGGAAAGAAAAAAGGCCTGTTTGGCTTTATTTTGTCTGTGGGGTTTTTTCTCCCCCTTCAAAATTCCTGCTATTACAGAAGAAATTTTAGAGAAATGTTTTCAAATTACTTGTATAGTTACTACTGAGTGATATTTGTCTTAAAGTTGGCTTTTAACTCCCTCACAGTTGAGGGAGTTTGAACCTTTACTGTTTTGGTTCAAAAAGAGCTAAGAGATAGATTTTCAGTTTCAAATTATGTATAACTATACTGGGTTGTGAAGCATTTAAACTATTCTAGTTTGCTTTTAAGTATCTAAACTGTTCTAGCTTGCACAATCTCTAAACTCATGATTTTAGCATTTTAAATTAATGTAGTCTCATCCAAATATCCTTTAACTTTTACAAACCATAAAAAATGAACTGTAGAACTTTTTTTTTTTTTTTTTTAAACCAGGACAAAAATGTGATGCTTTTTCTTGCATCTAAATTAGAAATTGTTTCTCTGGTTTATCTGTGTGCTGTATTCATCAGTCTAGAATTCTGTGTTATTTGCTTATACTGAAAAGCACCTCTGAAGATCCACAGAATTCTAAGGTGTGAATGCATTGACTGAGACCTTGCAATCCAAAGCTCCTTGTTTGAGGGGAATGTTGGTTGCAGCCATTCTCATATCATGCCCTTGAGGGCAGGCAGGAATGTAAGCAAGACTCGGAATAAACCACAAAGAGGCATTCAAAACAGTACTTAAGAATTCATAATAACAATTTACTACTTAGGTTTTAAATTTTTCTACCGCAGACTCTTTTTTTTTTTGCTGCAAGTCTCTGTATTTGCATGCATGTGTTGCAGCCAAAAGCTATAAGCAAATTAGTTTAAAATTTATTCTTAGGAGCAACTTCTCACCTGTTTGAAGTGTTTCTTATCCATTATAACTGGAATGCTCCTCGCCATTATTACAGCAGTAATAAAACTTGTAATGCATGTCATATCTCATGTCTGTGGTTCAACTTGTATTTAACCTTCAGTGTTCCTTGGATGTGTATGGAGCAAGAACAGTGAAAATATGCTTCTATTTATCACTGTATGCTAACCTTAAAGCACAACATTTAGCAGTGTTCCAATAAGCTGCAATTGCAAATGATGGTATTACCATAACAGATTTTCAGTGTACTTTTCCCGGCTCTGTGTAATAGAGATGAGAATGTCTATATGCCAGACCAAACTGAGGCCAGAAGGGAGTATTAGGTTGTGTTTTTATAATAGACTTTGTGTCTATCTGGTTTAGAACATATGTTCTGTGTCCTGAATCCATCCACGCATGCACAGAAAGTGATTGAAAGGTATCTTTATCACTTCTCCTAGTCTCCGTAACCCTAGCAGTTCTGGTTAAATTTACAGTAGAAAATAGCAACTAAATCAATAAAACAGAATTAAATGCATTATAAGTGTTTTTCTGTCACAGTGGATGTGATTCTGCTTGGCACTGGAATATTGATCTTTTAAATAAAGTTAATTATTGTCACAGAATTAATTCAGGAGAATAAAGGAGAAATAAATTCAAGCTGTAATGTGAGTTTAACACATGCTGCAATTAAAATTCGAGCCCTTTACTTGACCACAATCTATGTCACCTCCAAAGTTTGGGACCTCTGCTGTTTTATTTGAATAACCACGTATCGTACTAGTTGCTCTCAAATTAATAGGAATGCAAAGGTCATGTTTTGATTTTAATGATAGCCAGCAGCCCATCATAACTTTTTGGACTCCTTTCCTTAATTTTTTTATCATAATGCAGTGTGCATTTCCCAATACTATTTCTCCTGGTCTTTCATAATACACAGAGCTGTCTTATTTATTATAAGTGTAGAAAGATCATATTATGGAATTATGCCAAAAAAGGATTAATAAAATAAATATGCAATATGACCCTCAACAATTTCAAGAAAAATCTGCAAAAACAGATACAGAGAACTGACTTCCAGTTAAAAATGACTCTCATGCCTGCATAAAGTACATAGACCATGAAGAGGAGAACACACAGTGTTGCACTTAGTGTGAGTTTTGTGGAAATGGCACCACATGTAGCACAGGCAAAAGTGTAGAAAGAATGATACTGAACATAATAGTCACTGTAGTCTTTTCAGAACTGAAATACACAAATAAATGAGGGTTATTCTAGAAAGCTCAGCAAACAGACAATACATGCAGCATACATTCTTGTATATGCATCACTGATATTAAATTCACTTTACACCACTGTCTTGTTTACCTTTTCCTGATAAAATTTAGGAAAGCTGCAGCTCAGTATTTGGCTGAGCTGTAAATAAACAATCTTCTATCTACATTATTACTCTTTTTAAATGACAGCAAGCAGCTCTTTCTTCCAGCATGGGATTATTCTAATTCTAACATCAAAATTAATCAAACTCTCTTGGTTAATCAAAATTATATATTATCATCCTGATTGCAATCATCTATCAAAGATCATTTCCTCCTGCAGTTTATACAGTACATAATCAGTGCAGAAGAATAACAAGCCAAGTCTAAAGTGAAAACACTGTTTGTGAGGTAAATAAAGCCATAAAGCGGACAGCAAGAATCTGGCACTTCCAAGGCCTCCCACACATATAAATCACCCCTTTCACAAGCTCATGTGAGATCATTCCACAGCCTCATTTACACATGCAAAAGTTACTTTTTCTTTTTTTTTATTTTTCACTTATTTTCCTTTTTTGGTTTTTATCAGTATTCTCATATAAAGATGTGAAATTCCTGGTTATGGAAATTTAAGTCAGAAATAATGGATATGAATTTTCTGAAGATTTTCAGACAAAATTCATGCTTCTTTGTTGCTGCTTACCTACTGACTTCAATCTTGTCCTGATCTGACACCATGGTGTATCAGTCAGAACATGCCCTTCAGATTTATTATCAATTAGGAAATAAACCTGATGGTTTCAACCAACCACAGATAGCAGTATTGAGAAATGGTGCTTTTACTTCACATTCACTCAAAATATGAACACGCTAGGAATATAAAAGGACAATATGTCATTAAATAGTGATGCCGTGATTTTTTTATTGGTTTTCCATGGAGCCCTGGGCTTTAACTCAAAGTTAGAAGGCAAAACATTTTCTTTACACAATGTTTTGACTGAAATTGCCTCAATTTCAACAGTGTATTCCAGAAATACAGCAAGTCAATGTAGAATTGTCTAAACATTTAGAATTGGCTGATAAATGTTGTCAGCATACTACTATAAAATACCTTGTGCTACTCCTTAAAGATTGCTGACTAACTTTAGGCAGACTGTAGCTAAGGACAAAAAATCCTCCCAAATCTTTATCTAAGTTTCTTAGAAGAAAAAGAGTTATTGTTCTAATTTTACCCACCAAGAGGCAGAAATGGATAACTCTGTTGTATGCAGATGTTTGGGTCACACGTCTCTCGAGCACTTCACTGGCTAACTTGTAAGTTGCTTGCTGAGTACACATAACACTAAAGATGAGTCAAGGGTAAATCAGAAGAAATTATCTAGCTTATGATTCAGAAGCAGGGCTAAAAAAAGGTCACAAGAAGTCTCCCTTTGTTATGAAAGGCAGAAGGTACTTGAAGGAAACAGGTTGTGAAGGATCATTTCAAAAGTATGAAGAGCCAATAAGGCTTACTTTGGCTGTACATGTTCGATCTTGCAAAGGCATTGTGGAAATAAATGAAATCCAGAATGGGGATGGTGCGTGCTCAGCTGTAAGACTTCTCCAGTTTGCATGTATATAACTTCAGGACATAAATCCCTTTTATCTGACATGACAGAATTGGGATATATCATAAGTGTATAATCATGACTGTTTATTTCTTTTTCAGAAGTTTCCTTTCTGTGCTCTTCAGACTGCATAATGAGGCAGACTAATAGACTCATTCGCCAATTCAAAGAGAAATGATTTGTGTAACAAGTACATGAAGTACTATCTCAGTCTACACTGAAATTAACAAAAACCACAAAGATGCCTACACATAATTAAGTATTCAAAGGTTGAACATGCTAATTTGATCTTTGTAAAAATTGCTGGGTGGTAATTGGTCAATTTTGGTTTTCAAAGAAATTATTAGGCTTGAATAAGTAAGCTTTACAGTTCCTGGAATTTTTGGAGATTTTTTTTTTTTGGAAACAGGAAAAAATGAATGGAGATGTCAACAATACCGTTAGGTTAAGAAGGATTTGAAAATATTTCAAGCACTATGGGCCCAGAAGAATTAGTAAATTCAAACTAAAGAGACTTTAGGTAAGGAAACACAAAAATTAGAAAAATATTGACTTTAGAAAAAATTGACAGAAATACTTTGATCTGATTACTTAAAATACATGTTCTTGGAAAAAAAGGACAAGAATTATTCTTGAAGGGATTCCTGATAAAATAATATTATGGGCAGTGGACAAGAAGGAGCTTGTGGTTTTGGGACACCTATTCTAAAGTCCACAGGAAGAATAAGATTAAATTTTCTCTCATTATAACAAATCAAACATGTAGTGACAGATGCCATAGAAATAGATACAAAATAAAATGAAAATTCCCTATTTAGGATTTTGGACTAGGTTTGATTAAAAAGAAAATATATTATCTATTACATATTAAATATATTTTATTTTGTGGAACAGATTCTCACAGTCATTTTACTGGAGCTATATCTGCAATATCTGCATTGGTCTTGGACAATCTAATCTTGTAAATTGTACGAACTAGGAGGCTTGAAAAACTAGTTTAAGTGGTAAAAAATGCCCTAGAAAAAATACATAAACAAAATAAAAGTGACACATTTTTTACAGTTTTAGTTTTTTTAGACTATTTTAAATTGCCATCTGGAGATATCACAATAAAAAAAGGCTTACATTATATAGAGAAATGTGCTTTATACATTCTTGCCTGTAGAAACACTTTTCTTTCTTTGCAACACTTGTTGCTATGCCAGAAAACATTTTCAAGACACAGCATTCAGCTAAGTGACTTGCGGACGAGTGGGTCAAACCCAAAGGTCATGTCACTTTAATTTCATGGTAGGAGATGAGAAATTGCTGATGGGTCAGGGAAAACGGGATCTGAGTACTCATATCCATCTGCTCCTTGGGGTTTATGTAGAGGCTTTTTAATCCCATCTGCTTGTGGTAGCCAGAGCACAGGTTGTATGATCAGCACTTAGTAACTGGCTTCTCTTGACACAAGTGTAATTCAAGTTTGGTGTTTTAATTTCATATTTTTGTAACATCAGCAGAATGAATCCAAGCTTTAAAGATATTCTTGACTTTCACTATCCTCATTTAAAATATAGCTGAGCTTAGAAAATATTTTCAAATGCATGCAGACTTTAAGGATGCAAGCAGAATCTGAATGTATTACCCAATGTCTCAGCCCAGTCCAAAGCCTAGTCTCTGATCCAAAAATATGTTTTAGAAATTTTTAGTAGACTTCATTTAAAAAAAAACCTGTAACTTGTGTTTTGTAAGGTTATGGGATTGTTCAAATGCAAATAACTGAATTGACTGAAATTGATCCAGATCATGGTGCTCTGGTGCAATGCTCAACATTGCTGAGCAGAAAATCATCAGTGAGCTTGATCACTAATGAGAATCATAGGGATTAGGAAACAGGATATGACCTCCTGGTTTTGTAGGAGGGAGGTAGATGGAACATGGAGGAAGATAACTCCATGGCTAATTCTTACTAATTCCCAACATTTTCCTAAATGCTAAATTATTTTCCCTCTCCACTAATATTATGGAATCTTATTTCTAGATAATATTTTTATCTGAAGTTCTTATATCCCCCTCAGAAAGCCAAGCATTTAATAAAGCAGCCTCTATATATACACGAAATATATTTGAAATCAAGCGAAAAATCATTGTCATTCCAAACTTCTCAAATTTATGTATAGTTAAGAATTTCAATTCACATGAAAGCTCTTATTGGTGAAGTGTAATTTTTTTATATATACTAAAAAAATGTAAAATCACTCTGCTTTTTCAGGTATATTTAGCAGAGTGAGTTTAAACAGCTTGGTTTAAGTGAACTGCTTAAGACACAGTGAATTAATGACAGATGAGAAAATAGAACACAGGTGCCTCAGGCATCCAATTGTTTTCCTGTGTTTAATAAAAGCATCTTTCTGCTTGACACAGCGATGAATTTCAAATTAAAAAAGTCCTGGTGTTAGCTTACCATGAGGCATCTAGTGGATGCAAAATGAGCAGCTTACTTCTGTTCTTCTAAACTGATCTAGGAGGAAGAAATCAAGCCAGATTTAACAAGTCGTGTGTTCTCATTTACAGAACTGTAAACCATCAGAAATCTGTGCCACAGTAAACAAGACATCTTAAGATAGCTAAGATCTGATTATATATATAGGTGGAACTGAAAATAAAAAAATTGTTATAAAAATCCATGATTTTGTTGCAGATACTACTCATGGGAATAAAGCGGGAAACATATTACATCAAAGAAATGGAAAAATATGATGGGAAGAGCAGACTTTATGAGACTAATTTCCCAGGATATGCTAATAGGTATGAGGGTGAGGGTGGCAGAATTCTAGCCAATCCACAGAAAAAGATGATATGAAAATTTGCTAAAAGGGATTTCCTTCCTTGCCATTTCTAAACTTGGACCACGTCTATTGCAATGATAAAATTAAATACTCTCCCAAGTGTAATTGTTGTAACTAAGCCTGCAAGTAAAATATTTTCTGGAAGTTTTTAATCTCAATATATGAGATTCTAGAACAAGATGGCAGCAGCCTTAGTGGGCTTGGTTACATGTCCTCAGTAAGAGTTCCACAGTCACAGGACAAACAGCAATGCCCACCTTCCATGGGCATCTGGGCTCACAGCAGCACCCACTTGCCATTTCACACCACGTGGCCCTCACAAAGTAGCAACCCACATTATTTTCTCCTTGGCAGCTTCCTTGCCAAAACTTTTCCCTTTATCTGTCTGTGAGCTTTCCAGACCACCACTCTCATATCCTGTGCTCTTCTCCCACAGGTAATTTCCACTGGAATCTCCATGTATAAGCAGGCATGATGAGTTCATCCATTATCTCTAAAGTGTTCCTCATTGCTGAGCAAGTGCTTAAACACCAAAATCATAACAGAAAAAGATGCAGACGTTCTCCACCATAACACCTTCTTTTCACTTTCACTCAGGCTGTGCTTATACCACCCCACAGCCTCTCTTTCTCTTGCTAGGTTGCCCGCCCTGAGCAGAGAGGGAGCTGCAGAAGCTCTCCTGATAAGGCTGGGCTTAGCAAATCAGGCAGGCCCAGTTTACACCGAGCTTTGTTGCTGCCTGCCTTGCTTTCCCTCTCACTGTCTTAATGTCCTTTGGCATTTACCACAACAGTGAAAAACTATGTGGTAACATGGGCGCTGAGGCTTCATTCAGGCAACAAAAAAAGCATTTTGCAGTAGCTCAGGATGTATGAACAATGGTTCAGGAGCATTATTCCATTGGCTTCTTGTGATCACACAAATAAGAGATGGAGAACATGCTTTGGGCTATCTTCCCATCTTTCAATACCAGAGAGATGGACAGATGTTCCTGGGTCACATCTACCAAACTTTTACCTAGCCCAGTAGCACATATTTCACATTTCTCTTGGGAAATTAACAGAATCATCATAGGAACTTTTTTGTAGTGTTCAGTCTTAAATTTCTTAGCTAAAGATCATTCTGCATCTTTACATGATGAGCTTAGTAAGCTAGAGAGAGAGAGAAAGCACTTGCTGGCCAAGCAGGTTTCTGCAAAACTCCCTCAGCTCCATCAGAGAAGTTATGCCATTGTTCTTGGACCTGGTGACATATGCAGTAATTGGGGAATATTTCACTTGCTCTGACAGAATGAATCCAGTACTATGTGTGTAATATGAAGGTGATTAGAGCAGAGAGAAGGTTAGTTACCGACAGGACAAAGCAATTTTTTTTCTGTGCATGAACAGAAGATGTTCTGCAATTGGTATAAGATTTATTTGTTATTAATAGGCTTAGGAATTCCTATAGGCATTAGACTGTCCCTCTTAAAATGCATTTGGTTGAATTTTATTATCAGTAGTACCACTGGCAACATACCAGAAGCAGAGATCTCAAAAATCCAAAATATATTTGAATTCCCTTCATATCCCTTCCCTCTCATAATTGTGAACCATGTTTTCCCTCTGATTCTCCTGCAGTTTTCTACTTAAAAAAACCTGTATATAATCTGGCCATAAATTCTTTTTACAGGGTACCTGATTCAGGTTTAGACCATCTTTTGGGAGAAAGACCTAGAGAAAGAGTTCTCTCTTTTTCTGTCTTGTGCCATCATTCACTGATAATGCTTATTATTCCCATAAAAATAGGCAACATGCACCCATCATGCTTTCTTTTCCTGTGTACATATTAAACTCTTTTCAGACAAATAAGATTAATTAGACAAATATTCTGGATAACTTGAGGTCATATCCCCATCAATGCACCTTATACATAATAATTAATCCCTACTCCCTTTCCTTTGAGAATATTGTCTATTTTGGTTTTTTAACCCATTAATGTAATAATGAAAAATGTTTCTGCCAGTGATTTGCAGTAAACCCTGTTGCATATTGCTGGAAAAAAAAATCTCCTTTAAACTTCTAAAAGAAACACTAAACTTCTATGCTTGCACCCTTCTCCCTGAAACTTCTGTTTTGGGAAAATATTTTCTTTTTACAAGGTTTTCATTACTAGTCGCCCTGTCCCCTCATTAGTTAAACAGCTCTTGAATAGCTCTTAACTCATACACCAGAATTTCCAGAAGTTCAGCATTTTATTGGCTTTTCCCCTATCTTTCTAGCTGTATTTTATCTCTTCTGAAAGACCTGCATGCAATACCCTGGATTTTGCTTCAGTCAGAAGTGCATTTCTGCTGTTGATTTCTCAATACCTTTGTTAATAATTGCTGATTCAGTCTGGGAACTCTTTTTTTTTTAACACTGCAGAATTTTCAGATGAGTGTCACATCAAATCTTCTTAAGCAAGTAAACCCCCTCCCCCCAAAAAATCCCAAACAAAACAAAGAAAACCCCTTATTTTAGTGTTTTACATTCACCCACATGCCTTGTTCTGCACTTATGACACTGGATTTCATTTGCCATTTCATTGCCAAGTCTGTCAGTACAAGAGTAACTCATGATAGTTTTAGTTTTGGTTGTTCTGAATCAATTTTTATCATCAAACTCTGTCAGTTCACCAGTATTCCTTTTTACTGAGCAATCTAGCACAGATCCAACAGCATCCCACTGATAACAAATTTCGGTTTGAGTTGATCACAAAATGCCTCCTCTCTTGGTGTTCTGCAGCGCAGATATTCAGAACTGCCTGCATATTCACCAGAAATGGTGAGCAGCACAATTAATGCCAGATGCAAAGAAATGGAATTTTAATAAGAGAAGACTTGAAGCTATTGAAGGACCTTGTGCCTTCATCACAAGTGCAGCATCTATGAGATGAGATTTACACTATGTAAGCCTTTAATAGGAGGTTTGGTTGTTGTTTGCTTTGTTTAAATAAGGAAGCAAATTTCCAAAAAACCCCACAAACATCGTAGCTGGAGAATTTTACGAGTTGTTAGGAAAATATCTAACAAACCCCAAAAAAATTAATGTGCTTTTGGTAAAAGAAAAATTAGAAAATTAGCTAGGTTTCTAAACTCTGCTCCAGCCTAGTGTTGTGACTTTGTAATACTGAAGGAGGAGAGGGATTTCTTTCCTCTCCCAAAACCCATATTTAAGTCAACAATTTTCTTAGAGGCACTTACAGAGAAAAATGAATACAGATGTTCAAAAATATCAAGTGCTTAGTATTCTCAAACTTTTTAATGGCTATGGGTGTGATCATGTTCGACAAGAATATCATCTATATTATATTATCTATATATAATATACCGTTTGCACTTGTGTTTATAATATTTCTCATACAAAGTAAATAGTGATTTTAAATTGTTTTCCTTGGTGTGAACTGGTACTTCTACATTTTAAGCAAGTATTTCTTAGTTCCTTTCAGCATTAGTTTACAGTTTTATCCTCTGAAGTATTCTTTTACTATGTCATAGAATTTAGGTAAAAACAAATACCCTGAAACAGGCTTGAACTTGTATTCTGGAATATAAAGAAAATTAAGTGCATATGGCAATTTTTGCCTGTTATAAATGAAAGGAGCCATAACTATACAGTCTAGAGTCATTTACCTTAACAGAATTGGAATTACGTAAAAAGCAAAGAACAAACAAAAAAGGGAGAGAAAGCTGTCAAAAGTATGTGTTTTAAAATGAACTGAATCATGAAACTAGGCATTAAATCAAATCATGATTTTACTTTACTATTATTTTAATAAAGACAAATGTAAAACATTTTGAGGAGATATCTTTAAATTAAGAAGATCACCAAAACCAAGACAACAACAAAACAAACTCCCATACTCAGAAAGTGCTGATTCAGTATGTTTGTTTTGTCCCTGAATTAGTTTCGCGAATATTTTTACTTTCTTCTCCTTCTGTTCCTTAAAGACCCAACTCCAGGAAGAATATTGTGAAAGTTTTTATTGATCATTAAAACATACTTTAATATTTATAAGGAAGGTACTATAACTGGTAAAACACTGCTGTTTTTTTCCTAATATGCCATGCAGTTCCTCTTTTTTTACAAAAGAACATTATACCAATTTTGTGTGCTCTAAGACATACAAGGTTGCAACGCTTTTCTATTCAGTAAAAGAAGTATTTGAACCCAGTTAAAGCCAATTCTTGCTGCAGATCCTCTGCTGACCAGATTTTGGCAGCACCCCTTGAAATACCTGGCAATGTGTCAGACCGTTACCACTTCAGAAGTACTAACTTTCCTTTAGATGAGGTGCAACATTAGTCACGCACTTTCTTTGTTACAGCAGATGTAGGACCCAGCAGCCAAGTGATCAACACGCACCCAGGCTTTGCCCTGCTGCAAGTGTTTCAGTTATCAAACATATGGTCTGATGTTGCGAGTCTCGCTTAAATGTTGGAACTGAAATCAGCTGTGCAGGAACGCTGAAACCAGGGAGTCCTCGGCTCCCTTTTGGACAGCAGGATTTCACACAGCCACCTGCAAAATGCTGTCTGTGCAGCTGACACAGACACTGCCATCAAGCTGCAGATGCTGACAGATAGTTGTTATTTTACATACTGCTCATAGTCCCCCTCAAATATTTTAAATAACAGAGAGGCATGTACAAGGGGAAAAAAAAAAGGTAATGGAGGCTTTAATAGGACAACGGAAATGCTGTAGTCCCACGGAAATTGTATATAAAGAGTACCAAAATATTTTGAAACATTTTAAACTTGCAGAAACCCTGTGAGAAAGTTACATGGTATATTGCAGACACCTTTTCTGCTATTCAGGAAAAGACTCCTTCACTCCAAAGCCCTCGTCTCAGAGTGTAGGGCAGTCCCGAATACACAGCAATATAGAGAGGAACTAGAAGAAATTACAACTGATTTCAAATCCCTTTCAGTTTTACAAAAACTATTGCAAAACTGAAAGGGATTTTGAAGTAGTAAAGGGGACATTTGATTATATTTCTCCAGTAGCAATCTGGGAGTTGAACAGAAACATTTTCTTCTTTATTAAGAACAGTTTCCAGGAACACAATCTAGTTTAATGATTGTTTTCTCTATACAATTGTTAGCACTACATGTCACTGGCCAATTTCTCTTAGATCCTTTGAACAAAGTACAGAAGACAAGTTATATCTCAGTTTAATTTGTCAGGAAGCTACCTTATTTTTCTATTCTACTCTCTGGAATTAATAATGCATTAGCCACTTTAGATCACTATTTCCAGATGTTTTTTCAAGCACAGCCAGCTTACATATGCCTGAACACATCTTTTTTAAAGAAACCGCATGTGTAACCTTAAGGCAATGTAATCCTGAGAGGAGGATTAACCTTTAGTTGCATTTACATTATTTTTGGAGCGTGACTAACCTTTTATTTGGAAGTATTAAACAGGAGGAATTGGGCTATTTACAGATGGACCAAACCTGCTGATTGAAAGCTAAATTCTGGTCTTGCTGGAATTAGTAGGACTTTTGTTAAAGACCTAAGTAAAAGATCAGTTATCCCTCTTGTGCTTAACTTTGATTTTCAGAGACTCTCACAGAACCACAATTTCAATCATTGCCAAAAGGAGTAAAGAGACTCACAATCTGTGAAAAGAGGGGCGCTTCACTGAGGTAAAGCTTTTTCCCACCTGCACATTATATTATAACCAGGACATATATATATTTATATAAATATATAAAATTATGTCACACATTATTATAATGATAATTATTGAATATGGTAATACTCTTATATAGCAATAAAATTACATAATGTATATTATGCTAAGATATACCAATGAAAATACTTTAAATACTTTAGCTGCAACTGGATGTACTTGCAACAGCAACACAATGACACCATACACCTTTTTTTGTCTCCTATTCCCATTTTTGAAATTCAAATTCATCAATTCAAGCAAGTGGTAGAACAAAAAACCCCCTAAGGATTTGGTTTTTTGGCTCCAAGATTTAAAGTACTGTCAGTTAAAAAAGCCAAATGCTGCAATAAGTACAATTGTATTTGTTACACTTAAGAAATTATAACGTTCCTCATTACATCAAATGATATGCTCTTTACCTTGCTGCAACTAATAGGTATTTATGGCAGAGGACAGAAGAAAGGTAGTCAGTAAATATTCCATGGCTTTATACCCATGCTCTTGTTTCCCCATGCAAGATTTGGTGTTTTCTCAGAGATTTTTCTGGTGTGTGAGTTGGGGGCTGAGAGCCTCTTTTTAAAAGAAAATGTAAAATGAACCCATTTCATTTATTTCTGTGAAAAAGTCAGCAGTGACTATAAAAGATCAGCTAGTGTCAGGTCTTTACCTGGTGAAGTCTTGTGTAATTAAGACAAACGTTTCCACTTTGGGCACGATGAAGTAATTTAATCTGCCTTATATAGACAAAAATCTGCAAATATTCTTTATGTTGCTGGTTCCAATAAGCAATAAACTTCATTTTTAATTTCCTAATATTAGCTAGAAAGGAATATGCCTCCTCTAGTAATTTAGTAGAAAGCAGAAATTGGTAATAAGGAAAGGAAAGGGATATTCTGTAATCAACTTAAGTTACATGCCTATATGGTATAATACAAAAATATAAGCTATTAAGACAAGGACAGGAAAGAGGCCCTGGAAGATCATACATGAAAATCTTTCAGAGGCACCCAAAGGAGTCCAACATAACTTTATACACATAAGTAATGCAAGATTCTAGACACTTCCTGTTACTTTTTGATTATAACTAGCCATTTCTCAGGATTATCATAGCTGGTGTCTTAGCTAAAAGATCAGTTCCAGTTGGTACAGTTAATTAATTGAGTTGAGCACAGATTAGCCCTGAAACTGTTCTGGTCTAAGGGCTTTTTGACCACAAATATAGGATATATAGAGAGAGACAAACACTGTCAGAGAGTAATTTGCAACATAATTTAGAATACTCTATTTAAATAATATGTCATTATTTTGTATGGCTTATCCTTACCTTATGTCTCAGAAGCACCATGAAATACTTCAGCTGCATCCTCTCCAGGGAACAGAGAAATCTGCTGTGCATAAATGTGTTACAGCACATACCACAGTCAAGATGGCCACAATACACAGAGTATCACCATACATGATCAGAAATCTTAACCCATACAGAGCACCACCACATCACTTCAGAAGGCTGCAAGCATCTGCTTCTCTTATTCTTTAGCCCAACCTTTTATACCCCTGATGCTGATGCACTGCACCTGTGTGCCCTCTGTTACCCTTGGTGGTTGGTCAGTGTCCCTGGGCACTCCAGGTCAATTGCTGTCAGTGCTGCTCACCTGCTGCTCACCGCTGTGCCCACTGGGGATGAGGCTGGGCTGCAGCCCCACCCCAATTACCACAAACTGTGTACCTACACAAGTGTGCAAGAGATATGAAGAATGATCTGTGCTTATTGTTGCAATTGATGTGTTTGTGGGCTCTAAACACTGAATGCAAAGTATATCACCTTTGAGAAGTGTTGGTGAACACATCCTGTGTATATTTTTTAGTGCCAGATTATGTGCCATGTCTATCTGACCTTGCTGCTGGAAAAATTGTGACTGGACTAGAGGAGGAAAAGTTCTTATTTTCTACCCAGTATTACACCTATTTAAGATGAGCATATCTGGGGTAACTCAGAATAAAAAGACAGGTTTAAGTTCTTCTGAAGTATTCAGCTGTGAACTAACCCACAACAACTTGCTGTGGCAATGTGATGGATATGAAATTTCTCTTCCGTAGAGGACATCAATGTCTGTTCAACAGAAAATAGGCAAAGGGTTTTGTTTAAACACTACAGAGTTCTTTCACAGTATATAAAAGAAACACACCAGATAAATTTTAATATAACTTCCACTGGTGTAACAGACATCTATTGATTTGTAAACCTTATTGAAATGTAAGGAAGGACCATGCTGCTAATAAGGGATAGTTTATATGGTCATTAAGACATCAATGTTCCATCAGGGATTTAATTTAAGGTCTGTTCCAAGGGCTGGAAGTAGAACTGACGGCAGGTATAGGGATATATAAGGCTAGATCCTTTTTCTTTAGCTCCCTTCCTTTTACAGAAGATTTCAAGACAGCAGAGAGAATATGTCTGTGTTGTAATGCACATCATGTTTGCATGCTTTCCTGCCTTGTTGATTTAGAAGAATCTGTTATCTCAGAGAGAGGATTTGGGGATTGTAGATTTAGTCCAGCTAAAGTCTTTATCTTTTCATTGCTATATTTTAGTAACTTATTGCTACCTTTTGTCTCGTCATAAATTCTGTTAACAGCTATCTTTGAAATACTCACCTTGTTGTCACGTGTGTGGTACCAACAGAAACATAAATGTATGGAATATGTTCAGAATACGTGTCAATGTAGTCACACGTTCTGTAGCCTGGCTCTATGTACTAAAACATTAAAATTACGTTTCTTTTCATGGTAAAAACAAGACATTTTTTGATGTTTGATTCTTTACTGTGAGGGTGGTGAGGCACAGGAACAGGTTGCCCAGAGAAGCTGTGGATGTCCCATCCCTGGCAGTGTCCAAGACCAGGCTGGATGGGGCTTTTAGCAACCTGGTGTAGTGAAAGTGTCCCTCCCAAGGAACTGAATGGTGTTTAAGGTCCCCTCCAACACAAACACCTACATGATGGCAGAATGTCCTTTTTGAATAAGAGCTGGAAGTGTTCAGCCCTTGAGGAAGACAGTCATTGCTTTAAGGGGTTGGGTCTTTATATAACCTTGTGAACCTGAAAGTTGTAAATGTAAGTTAGGATCCTGTGAATGTACCTCAGTCCAATGAGCCTACATTTTAACTGAACATCCCTTTCAGGAAGGAAAGTTAGATGTGATCATATGGGAAGCACTGCACATATGCTTAACAAGGAGAGTTTAGAACTGGTGTCTGGTAGCTCCTAGGAAAAAGTTCCCAAACCAGAGTTACAGAGGAAGTCCTCATGACTAACTTTTACAAGCTTATGTAGGAAGACTGGGGAAATTTTCAGGAGAAAGGATAAAATGGATCTTATTTCAAATATAGAAAAAATTTTGTTTTGTTTGAATCTGCCTTTTAGCAGTTTATCCTGAATGAAAACAAACTGGATTGTTATCCTCCCACTGGTATTAATTGAGACCTACTGTAGGAATATCAACAACTTCTGTTAGGAGGATCAGAGTCTGATTTATGACTTGACAAACATTCTGCTGTGTTATGAAAAGAAGATAACACTAATCTAAATTCTAATATTGGCTTCCTTTAACAATAACTCAGATACTGCACATCACAATTTTCTCAAATCTTCTGCTTCTCTGGTTTCATTTAGACATAAGGATAACAGCTGTCTTAGAGGCCTCCTTGTCTGTTTTATTTCTTTTGAGACTTTTTATCAAATAGTTACTAGCCTGAACAGGTAACTGTAAGGTGACTGAAATAGTTTGTGTCTGTTAACACTGCTCTAATTAGAAACTAGTGTTTTTCCTCTCCTGTTATTTGGTCCAACATCAAAACATCACACCAAATATTTTGTGGTTTTCATCAGACCTTGTGAACTCCTTGAATGACTGAAGAAAATAAAACATGTAATTATCGGATATTTTAATGCAACGTAACTCCAAATGGAAGGCCTGCAGAGCCCTCTCTGTGCAACATCAAGCCTGTGTGCATGTAAATAAGTAAATAAAAATGAGTGGCAGACTTGTGGGGCAAAAGAGAAAGGCTACTGGCTTTTAATTTTAAAACATACTGTCTAGAGATAAAATGTATTTATTTTCTATGTTTTCAATAATATGCCAAAAAAGCTTATCAGCCCAGATTGTGCTGAAAAAGGATGATCGAAGCCATAGACCTTAAAGTCACATTTAACTGCAGATAATAATAAAATAAGCAGTGAAGAATGGGATTTTCTGAGAGCTCTGCCAAAATGTTCTATACTATGTGTCCTCTATTCCTATTTCTGGATATAAGTGTGAAATTCAGCTTAAATGACTAATTTAGATATGTGTATGATGTTGTATTTTACTGTTCTGACAGAAAAACAACACCAGAACAGCATTGGGCCTACTTAAATCAGGTGTTTGGTTAAATCTCAACTAGAAAGCAGGTTTAGTACAATGCTTAAAACCCTACTTTTCACAAGGGAGCTGGTCCTAGTAGGATCTTAGAGATACGAGCTTGCACCCTGATTTTAGAATGGAAGAGGAGCTGATAGCTGTCATGTTGCAATTGTTATTTTCAATGTTCGGGGCTAAACAAATGCTCATTGGAAAGCTGCATGGATTTGGAACAGAAGAGCAACAGGAAAAGTGGAAGGACAGAATTTTAGGAGAAAAAGAATGTTCTTATCATTGGTATGTTATCTTTGGTATCCTTTATTAAAAAAAGCATTCAGTTCTCAAACTGTGTTTTCTCTTTGTATTTTTCTGCTTGAGACTCTGCATCCTTAACTTCGCACTCTAGAAGAGACTTCATGAATTATAACTGATAAACCTTGGCTTTATACAACTATAACAACCTCAAAAATACTGTAGGTTTGGTGTTTGCAGCTTGGGGAGGAAGCATTTGTGTGTATGTGGCCAACCAGAGACTACAATAGATGATCAGTACAGTTTTTTTAATGAATAAATTACATATTCCTAAGGCAGCTTCCATTTAGTAAGTGGAAAATAATAGATAAAAAAGAAAAATTTGGGGCTTTTGAATAATTGCTTATTTATCATACAGCCTTATGAATGATTTTTACCTCGTTTAAATGGAAGTACAAAAATTTGCCATATTCATGGCAACTTGTGACAAACTCTGCCTCCGTATTTCAGATGCACTGTGTTCCAAATGTCCCATTAATATTGCTTGGGTTATAGATGGCTGCATAGATATCTTTGTGCCTCTACAAGAGATCACCAGGAAAATAGATCTTCATGTGAATGCATCTGTATTACTCATTGGAGTAAATCTTGAAAAAAAAAACAAAAAGAGACAAATGTGGATGAATGTTGTCAACACTGAGTTTGTGACTTTAACCTAATTTTTACTTTCTATGGGTTTAAGAGTTGTGCTCAAGTTTAATATGAGAAATTCAGCTTTCACTGAGTGAAAATGATACAAAATAAAAAATCAATCTCTGTGATTTCTCAAGACATTTTTCAGGTTACAAGAAATTTCAAGAAGCTAAATATAGTCAGTCCTTTAAACATTCAGAAGCTCCTTTAATGGCTGAACTTCTAGAACTCTCATTTTTAAAGTTTTCACTGTAAAACAGATTATTTACTTTTTCCTTTCTGTAGGGAAAATTAAAATTCTTATGCACGATATGGAAAAGTTTCATAATGTTTTTCTGAATAAGATCTTCAACAGAATGTACTCACCTGCCTGTAAAATTACCCACCTGAGCTGGAGAGCATTCCTTTTTTTAGAGGTCTGAGAAAATCTGAGTAATAGCATGTTATTTCTTCTGTTGCTCTGAATGGAAATGAGGAAGTACCCACCCATTTTGGGGAACAATGAGTGGACATCATGATTTCAACAACTGAAAAACTGGAACCCTAGGATCCCAGTGTGAACAGTTCAGCTATTAATTTTTACAGTAATGAGAACAGAGAAAGGAAGATTATTTGGGCAAGAAAAGCAAAATCACTTTGCTAAGTGAGTCCAAATTAGGGTAGGGCTTGATTCTGCAAACAGGAGGACTTTTATTGTGTATTTCAGTTAATTAATAAACATTGCTTTTTTCTGGTAAGGTTTTATGGATCAGGGAAAATTTTTTGGTCACATTATTTCTTCAGGAACTCCAGGAGTTTTAGCACAGTTTCTATGGATTCTTTGGAGAACTGAGACAGGATCACAGTCACTGAAGGTGTAGTGTTAGACAGGAAGAAACCAAGGGGGCTTTTTCTGACATTGAAGTTATGCTGAGGACTATTTCAAAGAGCTGGAAATGTGTCTTCAACCTGAGCACACAGCAGAGAGAGTCTGTGCTCTGAGTGCAGCAGAGGAGCAAGTGGCTCCCAGCAGAAGGGTTTTTACTGAACTGGGGACTGTCTCCAAGCTCTGCATTTCAGTAGCAGTTTTTAGTGTGTCATTTTGGATTGTTATAAGAATGTGATCTTGGTCACGATAAAGAGAGCAAGTCAATCCTATTTTATTAAACTTAGCAGCAGTAATATCTTCTAGCAGGGTATCAGCCCATCTCTGTTTAGGATTATGGGGTTTTTTTGCCATGGACTCTGAGTGATCAGGAAGGCATTAGGCATTGGTGACAACTTTAGAAACTCAGTATTTTTCCATATTAGAAAGAAAATCTGAAAAAAGAATAAATTTATTTGAGCAGCAGCAGTGGCAAAACAACAAAATTGTGCTATAATATCTATGAAGTAATAAAGCAGTAGACAAAGCAAGAGCAGACCAAAACATCTGTGGTTGCTATTTTCACCAGAGTTCATTGGGAACAGTCTCAGACAATTTGGACATGCAGTTTTTTCAGACCATACATTCTTCTTTATTTTTAATCATAGATACTTCGTGCAAACTTAAAATACTTTAAAATAACCCAAAATAGCCTGAAGGAACAGTGTTAACTTGAAAAGCTACCTATGTATACTTTGTCCTTATATTCTTCATCTGAAAAAAAGGCAGCATTTCTTTTTTCCTTCACTCTTCATTTTTTAACAGTAACTTTTATATTTATATGAATTTATTCATGTGAGTGCAATGAACTTGCCAAATGACTAAAAGTAAAAAAAATTCAGAGAATGGACTGTGGTTAGATACTTCTTGTTTAGAAAGGTAAAATGAAGCCCCTTATGATTTTCCACCCACACCAATATTGAATAACAACAAAACAATCACGTAATAATAGCCATTTTATCTGACATGTAAAAAAATGGTAAGTAATTCAGTTTATGATGGTGTGCACTACAACTGGATAGCCTCAAATAAGACATAAACATCAGTCTGTTGCAAAGAAAATTAAAAATGGAAGATTTTTAGAAGTAAAATATACCTTAAAACTGCAAAATGGAAGAGCCTTTCTTGCTGTAATCAGGCTGTTACTTTTTTTGTAGTACTGGTTAACAAAAGTTTCCAACATTGTAAGAAAAACAATGAGCATTTTCATCCTGTATTATTCTGCTAAAATTATTCCATTATTTTGTGATTATATTTAACATTTTTTTACAGGAATTAAGTTAAGCAAGAGTTGAATGTTTTAAGCCTTCTCTTAATCAGTATTATATCCTCCCACCTAGGAACAAACATATTTTCTTTATTTTCTATACATCTTATTGTTGTATTTAAAAATTATTTTTACATGTAAATTCATGCATTAGGCCTGCATTTTTTTTTTGTATAATTTTCTTCCTTTAAGACTGAGCTACTTCTTTGAATCCTGTTTCCCCTTTTTTTCATGAGTCTTCCCAATCTGTAACTTTAGAAAGGTCAAGATTTCCTAAAGGAGCCCTATGGATCTTTCACTAGGATCCTTGTCTTTCTCCTGGTGTGGGACAGTTTGCCACTGCTGAATTGATGAGGCTCCTTTCAATATCTGTCAGGTCTGCTACAACACTTGATCCCTTACAATAGCATCCCATGCCCTAACAATGAGTCTCCTCAGGTCTTTGGGATCCACTTTTTCTCCATTGTCTTCATTTCACTATCACTTCTTTCTAGCCATAGTATCAGACATAGTACTGAATATAATTTCTGCTGTTATTCTGGCACTTTTGATCAAAATTTAATATACAACAGTTCCTCTTTTGATAACTTTTTACAGCTTACGGTAATGCTGAATCCAAGATTTTCCAAGATCATCTAAAGTTATATGAGCATTACTTTGCTAACAGATGTTCAATAATTAAATGTTCCTGTTGTTTCCACGTTCCAGATCCTACTTTGTGAATGATGCTTGTAGTTGTTTAGAAGAAAAAAAGCCAAGACATATTATTAATCTCTTTCATTAATAGATATTTCTTTAATAGAACTTATCATGATATCCTCCTCCTTCTTGATTACCATTACCAGAGAACTGAGCATGACTTTTTTGTTTGTCTTCCACATCTATATTTTTTGAGATATTTTTTCATTCGAGGTCAGATTGGTCCCGTTAAAAACATTCCATGATCTTTCTCATTCTCCAATGATGGTTAACAAAACAGAATCTGCTGGCAGAAACGAAGGGGATTGATTTAATGATCTTCCTGAAATCAAAATAAAAATATCCCCTGCTCTCTTGGAATATTGTAAACTGGCTTCAGCTCCTGCCAATCAATCTTATGTATTTGATAAATCAACTATAATTCTGCATATAGCCAGTAAAGCTCTATGACCTCACAATCTGAAAAATGTGCAACATTACAGAACCCAGAAACCTAGCTGTCTCCACAGACATGAAAGATGCTGTTCCAATTTCCCCATGTCATGCACTCACAAATGAGTATTGTTGTGTCCATTAGCTTTGAATGCATTCATGGATAAATAAGGACTTTGAACTAATCTGTACACAAAGCTGGCTTGGCAGGGTTTGGAGGTTTAATTGAACTTCATATTAATTTACAATTAGTTTGTTTTGTTTACTTTCTGATGGCATTAGCAAACACATTATAAAGGAGGTACAAATAAAATTTGTGCCAATTACATATGAGAATAATTGGATTTTATTAATCCAAGAATTCATGCAATCAATTCACTTATTGGTACTCTTAGTTCAGATACCTCATTATTCCTCACACTAATTAATCTCTACCACTAATGAGTAGTTTTGAAATGGGACTGTTTACTCATTTGCCCTAAATGGAAGTTTTCTTAAACAAACATTGATATTTACTTTAGGGAAACAAGCAAGTTTTATGAATTAATTTTTTTTAATTACTCTTCAAGATAACAGCAGCTTTCTGGGTTCAAAATAAGAAATTTAAAAGATTATTATTCCAGTCCTGTCTGAGTTTGAGCAAATGACTTATATATGTGAAATGTTATTATTTGGCAAGGATAAATGCACATCAAAATGGAAGATTAACAAATCCTGTAAAGAAACATAGGGTTATGCATTGGTATTTACTGATTAACCATGACAGCTTTGGAGGCTGTCTTCCTCCTCTGTCTCCATACACTCAGTCTGGAAGCACATTCCATTTCTTATGGTGTGATGTAGAACCAGCACACTAAGCATGAGAGTTAGCAAATAAGATATTTCAGAGAAAATTCTCCCTTGCAGAGGTGTAAGAGAAAATGTACTTGAAAGGAAGGCATTATTTCTGATGGAATAAAATGAACAGATGATCTTGGAGATAGGCTAATTCAAACGGCGAATACTTTGGATTTTAACTGACGAGGCCAAAAGAAAGAGGATAAAGTCAGAACTGATTGGGAAAAATAATTTCTGATGGGCAGAATGGAGGAATACTGTGGAGCTTGAAGAATAAGTAAAGAAGAAAATTATGTTAAAAAAGACCCAAAACAACCTCAGGAAATAAGAAAGACAAGGAAAATAATTGTAGTTGTAAGACTGAAAAATAAAAAGCAACTCCCAAAGGAGCTGAGGAAAAAACCTCTCTGTATGAATATATTTAAGCGAATGCAAAAATGTCAGAAAGCCAAGTGGAGAGGCAAAAAATAACAACAGAAAGAGTGTGAACACCAAGGTCAGCAAATGAGTGGGAGGGGGAGGAGGTGCTCCAGGCAGAGCAGAGATTCTCCTGCAGCCTGTGGAAGAGAGCACAGAGGAGATGGTACTGCCCTGCAGGCCCCACATAAGAAACACCTAAAACTACAAGCTATTATTTTTTAATTTCAATTTAATACCATTATAGCAGAACTGAAGTCCAAGTTGCAGAGCCAAATCTGTGAACTAAAACTTGCCACCCCACTTCACTTTCTCAGCTGGAAAACACATTGCAAACACAATCATATTGCAGTAGTTCCCCTAGCAATTCAAACTTAAAATATAATTCAAATGATAACTCACCAGAGGAAAAAGCTGCAAAAACTAAAAAACAACAAACCCAAAACTTACAATGACAAAGAGAAAAAGACACTGTATTCTATGACTTTTAGAAATCAAAAATAATGCTTTGTACTCCAGAAGGTGGAACTTGCCTCTGGGAAAGTCGTTGCAGCACTTTTTAGATAAAAATCAACGTTAGGAAAAAAATATCAAATTTTGGAATAGTCAGGCACTAGGAGAATGATAATGAACTTTGGCACCCAATTAGGTGGGGAATATCTAAGCTCTTCAAAGCTCCATTTATGTATAAACTAGATCAAAGTTCTCTGTCAACTGTCTTTGAAGAAAAGCATTTACAATTCCTCTTTTCCTCCCTGCCTTGCCATCTGATTTTCCCCTCCTACTTTCAGGGCACTGACAACCTCTGCTGGCACCTTTCAGAAAATCAGTGAGTGCAACATGGAGAGAAGGCTGGAGGAAACATTTAACTTTTGCACGAAAGTTGAACCACAGAGCTTAGTGTGAACTTTTTATTCCTGATAAAATTTTAACATGCAGAAGAGCATATGAAATCAGAGCACTATAGAATGACCTGGGCTGGAAGGGACCTTAAGGATCATCCAGCTCCACCTGCCCTGTCATGGACAGAGATTCCTTTCACTAGACAAGGAGGCTGAGAGCCCCATCCAGCCTGGTCTTGAGCAGATCAAGGGGCAGGGAGTCCACAAAAAAATAAAATTCTGTTTTGATGTTGGTGAAGGATGCTTAGACAGACTACATTTATGCACTAACTAAATAAACACAATCATAATTAAGTTACTAATAAGCACAGTAAATTATTCAGTTCCCCAACCTATACAGTCATGAATAAAATTTTGGCAGTACCTGAGTGCATATGTGGTATGTTGGCATGTCTCGTAAATCATCCAAAAAGAATAAGAACTTCTATTAAACTTTACTTATTCTACCTGAGAAACTGAATTTTAAGACAAAACCTGAGTTATAATTTTTTCTTATCACAAGGTAATGCTTCAAGAAACAGCCAACTGCATTCTTGAAATATGTGGTGTTCAACTTATATTTCACATGAAATCAAGATTTGATATATGATTTTGGAAAAATGAAGGAAAAGAGTGATCTCAAAAAAATACATTAGAAGGACTTAAGCAGGCCCTAAGCAGACAAGTGTACAATCAACTGCAGACAGAATTAAAAACTAAAAAAATTCATCAATCATTAGTGTGCATAATTTTTTGATGTCAGATAATTTTCTTGCTGTTTGCACAATATCTAGCACCCTCAGTTTTATCAGTATTCCAAAACTTTATTATAAACCACCTTAATGACATATTATATCTAAGAATCAAATAAATATGATGAATTATGTAAAAATAACTTTTGTGCATATTTTGACCTATTTAAATAATGCTTTCATGCACTTATTTCTCCAATAAGAAAGTTAAGACCTTGGCAATTAATTTTTCCGGTGAAGTTTGAAGAATCATGTTTACAAACACCAATCAAATGACAATCACTGGATAAAATATTGTGGGTCCAGAGGTATGTTAAAACTAAAGAAACAAATCAATGCATTTCCTGTTTCCGTGTTCCGGTGTTTTTTTTATAATAACCTAGAAACCATAATAAAGAAAATTATGGTCATGCTAAGGAAAGAAGGAGGTATGGAATAGCAAAATGAGTGCCAGGATTACACAGCACACCAGTTTAAGTGAACAGCAAAGCCTTTATTTCCTATATCCTGCACCCTTGCCTTCTTCCTGGAACTTTGTTACCTCTTGTATTCAGTTAATCAATATATCAACACTCAGTAGTGCTACATTTAGAACATTTTCCCAAAGAAGAATACATGGATATGAATTAATGGAGACTCATAAATCAAGGATAAGCAGATAAGAAAAATCAGAGTCTCAATTATTTCATGGTACATTGATTTTGGAGGGTTTTGACTGAGTGCGACTTAGGACAGAAGTTTGGCCTTCAAATTTATTTTTTTAACAGTTGATTATAAAAATGGAAAATTACTATTGATAATAAAAAATCTTCTTTCTACATTTTATTCATTATTGGTACTTGACATTCGTTAAAAGTGTTATTTGAAATACAGTATAATGTCTCAACTCTGGAAAATATTTTAATAACTGTATTAAATCATCCTCAGATTAGATATTTAAGGTTATAAATATTTTAATCCCTTCTGGTTAAAGAAGATTAAACTACACTATACATACCCTTTCTATATAGCAATGATTTCTGAGTGCTATTTTAATAGCTATATTTTAAGCAACAAGAAAAAAATTTCATCATAATATTGGAAAAATATGTTCAAAATAATCACATTTCTATTTTAACTATGAATCATTTTATATCTTCTGAATTGTTTGAAGCTTTACCTTTTTAAGTGATTTTTTTCAGGCATAAGAATAAAAACTGCTCAAAGGAGAGAATGAATAAATGCACAAACTTAACAAGAAACTGTTATTGTAGTTAGGCTTCCTAAGAGTAGTTGTGGAACAATTTAAGTTTTTAGAAGTAAACTAAAAAGTTTGTTTTCATAGAAGGGACTATAGTTTATTCTGAAATGGATTCAGATATGGAGTTCTCCTTTCTGCTTGAAAGTCTATTTGTTTATTGTGAACAGACAGGAAAAATGGCATATGAAAGGGCAGGATGACATCGAACAGAATCCTTAAAAACAATTTTGTATCCATTGTCTAACTCACCTGGCCCATTGAGAATTCAAGAGATGGAGGACTTGAATTTACCTTTGCACAGTAGGGGCAATTTGCTATAAATTAAAGCTGTATTTTAGGGATGTGGGTTTACTTCACAAATTTCAATTCAGAAGACATGAAGTCTCAGAAGTCATTCACTGCACTTGTTAAAAATGGGGTTTGGATTCCTGGAAGCAGCATCTACAACAGCAGCTTGTCTTCAGGGGCAGAGACGTTGACAGTAAGACAAGTGCTCATTAAGACAGTTGGATGTGCTTCATGAATATGTCACACATACGTACACTCAGAGCATGTTGTACAAAAGCCTGCAAATTTACGTAACATACTCTAAAAATAGTCTAATTTTGGCCTCTAGGAATTAAACATTACCAGGAATAAATTATATTAGAAATTTAACAATTATCTTCTTTAAGACTCAATTTTTAAATGGTGTGACTGACTTCCCTTTGGCCAAAGGATAAGGCAAAATGCATAATTTTATATCTCCTTCCTACTGCATCAGATGTCTTAGGCCTCAAGACTCATTTTCAGAACACATTTCCATTTTATCCAAAACTACTGTCACACTAGCTGTAATGTTGGGATAAAGATGGCCTGTGGAACTCTGGGTTTACTTACATTCTTTTTCTACATTGCTATTGTCAGACAGTAGAAGACATGATAATCTCAAGTAGCAGCCAAATGGGGAAAGAGAGGGGGAAGGTAAAACAGGCACAGAACCAAAGTTTGTCATGCCAGTCTCTCCATGTTCTCCTATTTAATTTCAAACAAAACCCAGAACTGTTCTGGACATCTTGATTTGGTATAGCACACTACCAAAGAAAAAGCCTGTATTTGGGATGAGTGTTTTATGCAAATGGAAATTAATAGAATCATTCCTATCCCAAACAAACCTAACTCACTACTTCAGCCCACCATCTGTATAATGAATCACGTAACCCTTCCTACTGAAGAAAAAGAGCAGAAAAATGTCATAAATAGGAATGAAAATGACAACAAAAAAGAACCAAATATTTTGTTTCAAAATCATTGCATCATTGAGAAAATTGCGTCTTTGACAAATGCTTCCCTGCAAGGCAGATATCAGGAATATATTTTCAGTAACAATGACCAATTTTTGCTTGAATACAGACTTGCCTGCACAGGGAGCAGTGTTTAGAAATGTTTCCTTTTTTTTTCCTCAAAACATCCTTTCTCTGAGATAATGGATATCATAACTCTCTTCCTTGGCTTTCTTTAAAGAGATTGAAAAAATTATTTCTTCTGAAAAGTATCCACCACCCGAGAGCAAGGGTAGATGATTCAGGGAAAAAGAGGAATATAGAGTCTGGTTGTGGCAGGTAAGTGAAAAGAGGAAGGTGATTTTCTGACATTCTCTTTATTATTTCTGACTCTACCTACATAATCTGCTGTCACTTTGGGGTGCCCCAGAGTTCAGGGAGAAATTTTCTCAGTACAACTTTGAACATTTATCAGCGCAATATTGGAGGCTCAGAGATAGCAGTACAAATATTACCCGTAATTTTAAGAGCACCATGCACCATGAATAAGCACCAAATCATTATTTTCAAAAGGTCATTTGGTGCAATTGAGCTCTGCTATCTTACATCAAAACATATACAGGATGTTATTGCTAGGAATGTTAGATGACATTCAAAGCAAAGGCTTGCTATAAAGGGAGTACAATGATGGCTATTTTCAGTAACTTGTCATTTAGTCATCAGTGATGAGCTGCACAATATCACAGGACACCCATTGCTCCTTGTTTTGAGCTGGAAACCCAATTCTGAAACAAGCCTGAAAATAAAATGCAATAAAGTGTCATTAGATTAATTGCAGAAATATATTTAATCTCAACAAATTTTGCAGCAAGCTCCATGAGGTTTGCACAAGCCCACCTCTCAAGCCTGCTGAGGTCCCCGTGGATGGCATCCCCTCCCTCCACCATGTCAGGCACATCACACAGCTTTTGTGTGTCAGCAGCCTTGCTGAGAGTGCCACTGTCCATGCTGCCAACTCCAAAATATTAACAATTAACTAACAACTGTTAAATGTA
The DNA here is from genome assembly GCF_047830755.1 of Zonotrichia albicollis. Lineage (NCBI taxonomy): Eukaryota > Metazoa > Chordata > Aves > Passeriformes > Passerellidae > Zonotrichia > Zonotrichia albicollis. The sequence continues at coordinate 35,715,759 of NC_133824.1, forward strand.
TAAACTATTAGCTACACAAGCTATAAATAATAAGTAATTAAAATTCCATTCTGCTTGTAGTTTTCTTAATATTAATTTTAAAAATAATTCCTCTAACTACAGCTAATAAAAGGAGTACTCATGGTAATAACAACAAAGAATTCTGCCATAAACTGCAAATAACATCAAGCACAATTTAATAGATTAATAAATTCACTGTTATGACTCTAAAATATTAACAACAAGTTTGCTATTCCGAATTCTTATTACAAGCATATATACTCCACATTGGAATTCTTGTGCTGGGAGAATCTTGTTCTCTCTGGTATGACAGTGGGACAGGTCCTGGCAGGTGAGGGCCAGTGCAGCTGCCCTGGGGAGCTCCCACTGCTCCCAGCTCCCAGGGCTTCTGCAGTCTAGCTGTAACCTGACCCTGTCTCAGTCACTGCACAGTGGTGAGAATCAGTGTATCTGCTGGTTGTTAAAGAAATGAAGATAGATAAAAAAAACCCCTAAATATACTATAGATAATTGCCAAAATTAGGGATTTTTTTTTTCCTTTCTGGATGCTTTGCAAAATATAACTTGAATGGGAATTTTAATTATAAGCTATGGTTCTTTAATTTATTTTTGTTTAACTTAAAAGTTTAAAACTTACCATTAAGGTCAACCTCTTTTACTCTTTCATAAACAATGCAATTTAGAGGCTACTAAACTAATATTAATGCACACCACTGCATTGTGACATCTGTACTTTCAGGATCCATTTTCTGAATATTAAATGCCAAAGGACATCAATCTGAATGGGGAGCACATGAAAAAAACTCATTTTTCAGCTCAAAGTATGGCATAACACTCGTATCATAGCACAGAATAAAGATTATACCTCAGAGTATAGGGAGAAAAAAAATGATAAATTAACTTAGAATTTATTCTTTCTGAAAAGTTTGGTTTAGAGTCACTTCTGGGAAGATTTAACATTTTTTTCTGAGAATGAAGTACTTCAGTTGATGGGCACCACTAACTTAATTTTTCTGGGTCATTTAGCCTATTCCTCCTTATGACTTATTGCTAGCCTCTTAGAGTCGTTCTGAGCAATATACTGTGCAATATAGACTGCACTGTATCTCACCACTTTATGACTTTTTATTGCTGCTATATTTTTCTATGACCTTAAAATGCATTAAATATGACAAATAATGTGGCTGTTTCATAGAACTCTGTAAAGCACATTTACATTTCTGATGTGCATTATAGGTAACTCCCAGCTCAGCTGCTTTGATTGCTTTACAATCGAAATCCAGTTCAAACCTTGCCTGAAACCACACTGAAGTTAATTGTTGTTATCCATGTGTTTTAATAAGCTTTTGGCTACACTTTAATGAAGCTTGGGAAAGCATAAAGCCAAGACCTACAAATGTTTGGTCAGAATAATCATGTCTTGCCCTGAAACAGAATGAGCAGTCATCCACAAAGGAGTGGGAAAAATGTGCAATCAGTGGGTTTTCTCTTCCAGCTACTACTCTTTATGAGTTATTTATCATAATGTTGAATAGGACTTAAGCTTCTCTTTGCAGGAACAGCAGCTTACACTCACAAGTTATTGGGCTGTTGGAGACATTAATCTCAACAAAATGCATCAATTTAAATTAAATTTGCTATTAGGTATGCATATTAAAGTACATAAGGAGATTAACACCTAGAAATTTTAACCTGGAGGAGGATAAAAGTAGCCTTAGTCAAGACGAATGAAAATTTCCATGGTGAAGGGAGAGACCTGCATTTAGCTTTTATTTTAGCAGCTCAAATATGTTTTAATATTCAATGTTTCCTAATAGTGTCAGATATGTGCATGTGTTTGAATATACTATATCATCTTGTTGCATGTCAAGAACTATGTAGATAAAATGCTGATACTAAAACAGCAGCTGTTTTAGATACAGATGGAACTATCACAGAAAACCACATGATAGAACATTCATATTTCAAAGCCAATATCCATTTCATTTGTCATTATTTTTAGCTGATATCCAATGGAGTTCACAACATTTGTTCAATAACAAAACTATGTATGTTATCATTAAGACACACACAGATATGTAGGATGGGTTTTTAGAATTATTCATGTTGTACTTAAGTTATTACTGAATTGGTCATTGAATTCTAGGCTGTGTGTTTAAAGAAACAGCCCTTCATGGTGAAATTTCTTGTGCAATGCAAATTATTATTTCAGTTTATATCTGTTGAAACTGAGGCCTGAGCAGCAAATCACTGTGGATTCATTACAAGGTTTAAGAAAATTAGTGCTTCAAGTCTCTTCAGAAAAATAAACACCAAACATACTGGATTTTATCATCTCAAAAGAGCAACAGAACTGAGCAGGTATGTTCTACAAAATGGAGAGATACCATCAAGGGGACTGCAGACGTATTTCGGTCCTTTTGTTTTTTCTGCTCAAAATATGACCTTGGCATTTTCACTGTTTGAAGCACTTTTGCAGGTAATCTCATTGCTTTTTGAACTCGCTTATCTTCCATATTCAGATATGCTTTATTTTCCATTGGCAAAGAGAAAACATAGCAGCTGGCTAGCCTTTAGTTTGACTTTAGTCTTAGTTTAATTTCAGAAATTTGGAAGTAGAAACAATCAATTGCATGTGAAAAGGAAGTCACATGTAGAACTAAGGAGCTACATTTCCTAGGCATATGTAGACTCATAAATTAATAATAAATATTTAATAAGAGCTTACCTTTTGCAGAGTCTAGACAGTAAATCATATGAGGGATCCTGGAAAGAAGCCAGCTCAAGGATCCTTAATCCCCCTCTAAAACTATCTGAAAGGAGATTGTAGCAAGGTGGGTGTTGGCCTCTTCTCCCTGGCAACTAGGAGAAGTTCAGATTGGACATCAGGAAAAATTCCTTCATGGAAAGTGTCACTAAGCATTGGAATTGGCTTTCTAGGCAGGTGGGAGTGTCATCATCCCTGGAGGTGTTCAAGAAAAGACTGGATGTGCTAAACTTTTAATATGTTAAATAAGAGGAGTTTCTGTAATATGGAATATCACAGACCATATCAGTAAAGTGGATTACACAGAAAAAGATGAGTAGAACTATGAAGGAATGATAAAATTATCAACAGGGGAAAAGAATCTTGATGATGGTGGAGAAATATGACCAGTGACCACCAATGCTGATACAAAAGGATCACTGGCACAATGGAGATATTTTCATTAGTCCAATATATCCCTTTCCTACTATTTAGAATGTAGCAACCTAATTTATTTTCTGACACTAAATACATATGTAGGTGTGTATAAACAGAAGATGGGAATACAGGAAATGTTAATCCAGTGCCCTAATGTGTTGAAAACATATTAGAAATTTAATATTGTGAATAGTAAGGTGGTTATAATTCGCTCAATTGCACTATGTCTCAGTTAAGGCATATTTGGGGATAATACTGCAGAAAACTATCTGCATGAGGGATAGACCTGAAATGATTACAGTTTACTGTTAAAATAAATGTAACAGTTTGGTAAAAAAAAAAAAAAAAAAATTGGGTAGTTAAGGTTCTTTTTTGTGTAAGTTTTTCTCTGTGTGTCCAGCATAGTATAGGGGTTGAAAACATTTCATAGAGAGCTTGCCAGACTGACTTTTGTCTTTTCCAGATTACAGGGTTTCTGTATGACAACAGAAACACAGTTGGAACTAAGAAATGCCGCCTTTCAAACAGACAAGCTTCTCCTGGTAATATTCTGTGGTAATTTGTCTCTCTGGGAAACAATATCCCTTGGTGTCCAGCCCTTCCAAAGCCTGGTCCTTCATGAGAGGGATGGGGAGGTACTCACTGGCACCAGCTACTCTTTCAGGATCACCATTGTCCCAGTATCCTATACAGCCCTACAGAGTGCCATTTAATGGCTAACTGTGAGCTGCCTTTGCCAGGCTGTATTTTAGGAGGACTTTAAGTGTCTGCAACTCTTGTATGAAAATTGACCATGATAATTTTAGGTGTCATTCCCTAAATTAGAAGTCCATATTTATTTTATTATGTATACTATTTTTTTTGCAGTTAAGGACCCATTACTAATGAATATTTACTTTCTTTGGGAGCAGTTGACATGTGAATTTGGACTGTAATTACTTGTGTTTTACAATAATAGGTCTTGTAGTATAAGGAAAGGAAGAAAATATGTACTGAAAGAATTTAGTAGAGACAAGGTTCTAGTGAGTTATTACTCAGCCATAATGCTGCTCCAATGTGCGCTGCTGGTGATATTAAATGTGAATAGATAGAGAACTGAGCTCTTGTGGTTGGAAAATATCTGCTTGCATTAAAAAAAATAATAATTTTATAGCCTGCTCAGACTTCATATCAGATGAGAACTTTCACACTATTTATGTTTTCTCAAAAGTGATAAGAAGATCCTGAAACAATATGGGTGAAGAGTGAAAATGATCTCTGGAATGGAAATACAGAAGCAGAGCCTGAGACTTGTGAACTACATAAAAGTGCATTGAAAAAGACAACAAGAGTTAATGAGAGGAAAAAAATATCTGAGTAAGATTTTCCAAATGAAGTATTCCTGACCAGTTAAGAACAACTTACATTGCCTCTAGAAGATGTTCCAGTTGTTTCCAAAAGGGATGTTTGGAGTGACTGGTGATTCTGCTTACCAGTATGATAAGCAAGAACATTCTGCAGCAAGTTTCTGAGTTCCTCCAGTGGGCAAGAGATATTTTGACAGACATGAAAAATTCAAAACTTGATAAACAAAGGAATGAAAATAATCCTGTTTGATGCCCTTTGAACAGTATTCACTGAGACAAAGTCTTTTTCATTTGCCCAGAGTGGAGAGTATTTTTTAAGACCAGAATTCTTAAACCACCTGGGCTTTAAACTCCTGGAATTATTTGTGATAAATTTCAGCTGTTCTTTATGCAAAAGAGGGGAATACTGGAACAAAGTTGCCCTTTAGCAGCAGCTGTGTTCTATATTTTTATTCCTTTTTTTTTTTTTTTTAGGAGTCTAATATCCTAGTTTCCAACTGCTTCCCTTACACCATTTGCATTATTATCATGGACCTGATGTTGTAGATAAGTTCTAGCAGCTGCTTCCAAAAACTTCAGCTGAACACCTGGCTGACAGGGCTTGTGTGTGTTTTGCATCCATGTGAATAATTATCTGTATATGTCTTATGTTCATACACTTTTAGGGAAAGTGAATAATCTAAAAAAATTCCAAATTATGTTAGCATATAAAATTCCTGGTGGAATTATATAAAGTCCATAACAAAGTACTGGTGGTGCTCTGAAGATTAATATCCATTTTTTAGATATACTTTCTTTGAATTAAAACAAAACAAACCAAGCAAACAAAGAAAAACCTCAAACTAACAAAGCCATTTAAGCTAATTAATTTCATAATAATGGTATTCAATTCTACTTTCATTCCTCAGGCACATTTAACCATCTGTCTTAAATGAGTTTTTCTTTTATTGGCCAATGACTTCAAAAATTTGGAACAAGTGTCTTGAGACAGTCTTGCATTGATTAAGGTAAGCCATTTGGAGGGACTGATATTAACTATTTAAGATCAGCAGTAGTAAGTGAACACATGCAAATTCCAGACAATGCCATAAAAGTTTATCCCTCTCTTGTATTTAATTCAATTTGAGCTCAGTACTACTCCCATTATGAAGTCAAAAACACCCCACTGTAGCCATCATCCTGATTATTGCTGATAGTGTAATGTTACTCTTCTCCTGATCTGTAACTGAATATAAATGCACTGTGCGAAGGTTACATCTCTTGATGTTTATCTTTTTATTTTTCATTTTGTTCTATTAGTCTATTTTGAATTTTGTTTCAAATGAAATACTAAGGAAAGGTACCTATTTTCTTCTATATCATTTCAAGCCCAGCAAAATCTGATCATATTATTTCTGGCAAATAGGTATGATCAGAGTGCAGTACTGAGTTAAATGGTTGAAAAATAAAAGAAAGGGAAAAGTTCTCAGTAAAATAAATGGAATCTAAAGGCAAGACTGAAATGTACCACTCTCACTGCATGGTTGCCTTTAGGACCAAAATCCATAAGATTAACAAAGGGTTTTCATGCACAGAACTTCCAGGAGAAAGCAAAGTTACTTGCCTATTACATTCCAGAAAAGTGATTTTCACAGGTAATATATTAATTTATTTTTTCTAAATAAGGGAGGTGATAATATGAGAAGGGAGAGGGCAGATGTGAAATGTGGTTGCTCTTGTAAGAGGCAGTGAGTAGAGATGGACGCTTGAATTCACTCAAGTATGCCACAGTAATACAATACATAATTTGTATTGACAGCAGCTGGTAATTGTCATGGCCCAGAGGGTGTCAAAATACACATAAATTTGAAAATGCAAATATTATATCTTCCATTCAAAGTTAAATTTTCACTTTGTACCTGAAACAATTAATAAATCTAAGGTTTACTATTTCCTTTCTGTCCCCAGAGCACATACATTAAAATAAAGTGCATTAATGGGTGTCATTACAGAGTTAAAAGAAACATCACGCATGCATTTAACAAATGGCTGAACTGCAGGGAAAGCTTATAATCTTATTCACTGAACAGCAATCTTGATATGTAGGGGTTTAGCACAACCTGTTAGTACAAGCCTTTGAAGAATGCTGAATTTTCCCCCAAAAAAAAAATACTAGCAATCAAAAAACCAACCCACAAAAAATCCTCACCAAAACAAACAATTTAGAAACAGCCTGGATTTCCTCTCTTTAATCAAATGAGACTGAAAAACATAACATTTTATTCAATGTCCATATGAATTAGGAAATTTAATTAACAGAAAATATGAACAAATATCTGAGATTTATAAATTATCTACTTTACATTTGAATTTTGTTTGCTGTCCTTTCAATTAAAATCAGGCTTACTTCTTTTCACTTTTGATTCTATGGACAATTATTGTTTCCTCTACACAGGTGTAATCTTTCAGAAAACACCTGATTGTTAAAATCTCTATTTGCCTTCTGAGACACCAACTTGTTTATTAGGCTATTGATCTAGTCACAATGAGAGTAGTTTTCTTGTTTCTGACAAACCAATATAATCTCTTATTGCCAGAATAGTGTCAGATTTCCTTGTTTTTACATGTAGATGTTCTTTTGCTTTTGATAGAAGATATAAAATAATAGTTATGAAAAAAGTGATCCATAGATAACTTTTCAGCTAAGTGGCAAATGTTGGACCTCAGTTCTACCACATTGCATTTTCTCACCACCCTGGATACAGGAGGTGTTCAAGGAGAGAACCTCACTCAGGTCATAATTCTTGGATAAAAGTTTTTGTTTAGACCTTTACTTCTTCGTTCTCTGATCTCACAGTGCTTCTGCTCATAGCAGAGTGAGCACTTTGAAGTAAATGGGATATTTTAGCCATGGCGGTGAATGGATTTGTGTCATTAAGGTTCTGCAACTTCAGGTTTTCTATTCATCCTTCTTTCTGAGGGAACAATATTGGCTTTAGGCACATGGTTGGGCCTGTTTCTCTAACCTCCTTTCAGTTTGTCTTGTTGAATTTGTGTCTTTCATGAAATCAGAATTGAAAAGCAGAAGTATTTCTGCTTCCTTTTATTTAAGAAATTTCACACATTATTTTTTACAGTTTTGATCCTGCATCTTTTTCCAGTGCAGTATTGGTGACATATGGTGTTTACTATATTTCTAACCATACTCCAACATAAGTCATGTAACTAATTTAGTTAATAGATACAAACTATCTTGCTATCTTATATTTTGAGAGTGTTTTTTTAGAATCTCTCTCATACTTAAAATCAAACTTGTTAAAAGAGACATAACCTCATAAAAATATAGATAAAGATTCATCATAATAAAATATTTATTTAAGAAGAATAACACAACTCAAAAAGAGTTTGCTTCTTGTGTGTGCTTGTGAGAATTCGGATTTCCTTAAAATCAAACCTTTCTTTTAAGAGACTTGCTAATAGGCATCTAGATTTAAAATTAGAAGAAAATTATGGCTGTATACCAGAGAGTATTAAAGCGGAAAAAAGAATCACAGTGTCTAATCAGTGGAAATCCATTGATTTCTATCTTATTCCCAAGCAAACTGAATGCCACCTGCTTGGCTTTCTTGGCTTCATCAGCTCAAGGCATCAGCCCAAGAGTGCGAGCTCAGGCTGTCCATGAGAAATGGAAGTCCACCCTTCAGGGGATAAACACTGGAGAGCAGTCTGTGATTTTGGTAGAGAGTTATAGTATGCCCTTCTTTTCTAAAACTGCTAAAAAACAAAATCACTATAATTTACAGGAAGGAATTAATTTTGTTGCATCTGTTCTACGTGCATAGAACTTAAGTCAGCATAATCATGAGTTTCTTGAACTTCTTTGACTTAAATGACTGATACATAAATCTTGTTTAAACCTAGATTCATGAAAGGGAATACAGCCCTACAATGTTAGACATAACATTTCTATCTTTTTCCATATCTCTGCGTGCATTTTTCTATTTTCAAACTAACATATAGAGAATACAGTGGGATTTATGCTTGTATGTTGCCTTACACATTTAAAACACAAAGCTCTTTTCCAAAGGACTGAAAATATTTGAATATTGCTGATCAGAAATATCAGCATGTTGTTCAGAAATCCATGCTGTTCAGAAAACCCCATCTCAGTGATATTTTATTGCCGTAGTAAGCACACACCTTTCATAAATTGCAGTGCACCCCAATGTCATTTGCCTTGTGACATACAAAGAGCAGCATCAGCTCTCAGCTAACCACCATTTCATGAGGAAGAGTCGGTCTGCTGGGGAATAAGTTAATAGCAGCTCATTCTCTAAACCCCAGTATGAAATATAACTTTCCTTAGTCATTACGTGGTACACCTTCATTCCTGGTCTCCAGCCTTCCTGACTGCTATTGAATACCATGCCATTTGTTTGGATTTTCCTACAGTAACAAAGCAAATACAGCAAAACAGCATGGCACTCACACTACTCTGCTTTACAGCACCAAGAACTCTCACTATGACTTTTCATTTATGCCCTTTTACGTTCTGTTTGCAATAACAATTTGTCTTTCTGAATATGTAATATTGTTTTTAAGCGACCTTAGGCTTATTCTGTAATTGGTCTTAATTTAGGACTGACTAAACGAACACATAAATAAAAAAAAAAAATCAGTGCATTTGCCTCATCCTTTTATAAGCAAATAATTTTTTTCCCATCTATGGAAATCAAGTAGTTCAATCTTCTCCAGGCTTCAGCCTTTCATGGTATCATCCCCTTTCACTCTTGGTCTTAATCCAAGCTGGGGCATGTGAGACAGAAAGCAAGCATGAAGGTAATAAGAACATCTTGATTATAAATCAAAGTAAACAAACTGTCATAAACCTGTGGAATAGCTTAGTCTACAGACAACATTTGTTTTGTGAAAGCAATTATTTTTGTTCCTTCAATCAAATCATCTGTAATTTTAAGAGCCAAAGGAAGTAGCTGTTTGTCTTTCAGTTGGCTCAGTCAACTGAAAGCAGAAATCTATAGGCTAGTGAGGAAAGTGGTGGAAAATAGATGTCCCCATGCATCACAGAAAATACTGCTTATCTACACTAATCCTTGTTGGATCAGAATTTATTATGACAGTAGCATATTTTATTTGATTACCATGGCTGCATTTCCTCTTGAATTCCTATTCTTTCTCATTGAAAGAACAATAAGAAAAAGCCTTTCTGATTGATATTTAAAGACTATCAGCCACATTAATATGGAGATGCTGAACATACCATTACCTGTAATAAAATTCTGTGTGTGTATGTGTGTGTGTGTGTGTTTGTGTGTGTACTCTGCTGATTTGGAACAGAGTCTTTCCCAGCTCAATGAAGTGCTGAGAGAGGACAGTGAGTTCCAAAAAACTTTGGGTTTTTTGGGCACAGCAGCAAAGCAGTGCCCAATATACATATATATATATATATATATATATATAAAATATATAATATATATATAATAGATAATATATATAATATATATCTTCTTATATACATTTTGTAATGTTCTTTTATTTAAAAATGTACTTAAATGAAATGATGAATTATATGAAATAGAGCACCTTTTTTTTTCCTTAAACCTATTTCTGTTCATGGGACTAAAAAATTAAATTCTTGGGATTAAATCATAGGGAGGTAGGTTACTTCTAAAGATAATTCTAATTTTTTTCACAAATGTATGTTCCAATATTTTAAACACACATAACTGTCATACCCAAAATTTTTCCTCGTACTTACTTGTGGTGAATAAATAAGATTTTTTGTTTCTCCTTTGAATAATCCCTGTTGGAGACAGTGCTGGATTGTAAGGCCTCTGCCACTCTCCATGTAGGAATTGTAGCCATTGCCCATCCATTGTGTTGGCCTCTGGACATGTGCTCCTGGAGAATGTAGAGGAAGTCAAAAATAGGAAAATACCTGTTAGTTGAAAATGCCTGTTAATTCCCAGTCGTACCAACCATTCTTTCAAACTGCTAAATGGTTATTTCAATCCTGCTAAATTTAATTTTCTTTAAGGATGTACTTCACATTAGTTGGGACCAGAATATATCTTACCAGGTTGCCACCAGAATTTTTTTGTGTCCTTCTGGCATTTTATGCTATATTTTTTTAATTTACATTCTTTTTACTTTTTATAATTGCATTTACCCCACTCATCCTTATTCATATGTTTTTTGAAAAAATTTTCAATCTTCTCCATCACCTCTACAAAATTAGTCAGACTTCTGATAATTTTGCCCATAGGATTTTACACCACCTTTTAGGTCATTGGTATATGATTCATAAAATACTGGGCAGCTGTCCTATATTGCATTAATTAATGACTATTTAAAATTACTTTTGGAAAAAAGGTCTCCATAATGATCTATGAAAGTCCTGAGTTCAGAGCCCATTCAGAAATATTTGTCTGATGAAAATCTCGCTCCTCTTTAGTTCACTTTGACCTGAGCAATGGCTACAATGGATTCGAAATGCTGAACTGTGATTCTTTGATTGCATGTGGTATGCACTGTTCATTTAAGGTCACTACTTATATTGAAAGCCTAATTATTGCCTCAAATTAATAAACAGAAAGGAAAAGAAATAAAAACATCACAATTCTTTTATATAAAAAGTGTAACAGTGCAATGACCTTTTAGAATTTCTCCACCAAGATTACACCAGATCAGCATGGAATTTCAGAGCATTCAGGTTTATGGAACACAGAAGAATACAATAAAAAAATCAATTCTAGTATTCTCCTGCATGTTTATTTAGTATAGATTGAGGTAAAAATAAGAGATAAAGATTGTTATTAGTTTGTAATGATTCTTATATTATTTCTACACAAAGGAAAGGGCACAGAATAAAAAAATAGAGATTGTGCCCTTCAAGGTTTTAACTTTTTTAAAAATCCAAATTTATTTGCTCCCTTTTTGGAAATTTTTAAAGAATTTTGAATTAATCTGATTAGGCCTTTACACTTTTAGCTCACTGTTTTACTTGAGGTAGATCCAAAATACAGTTCAAGAACAAGGATTTCACAGCTGATATCAAGAGAATATTATTCTTATATGGATAACAGAATTGGGCCCCTCACACATTGAAATGTAGTCTGTAAGATTTGATTTTTTCATACACAAAAAGCGTGTATGTGCTTATTAGATCTGCAACATTTAAAGTGTCTTCCTTTGACATGGTTTTAATTTTTCCATTGTTCCAAAGAATATTAGATGTATCTCTATGCAATAAAAATGAAGGGAAAACAAAAAAGAAGAAAAAAAAAAGCAGAATCACAAAACTGTCTTTTTTAAACTTGGAAAAAAGAAATAATTTGTAATTGGTTAAAAATAAAATTTCAGCCCTTTGTGAGGAACAGCTTCCCCTTCTATTTAAGTAGTATTTTAATCAGGTCTTTATGATTTAGAGCAATTGCTGTGGTCTAGTCTTAAAAACCACTCCAGTAACTGACAGGTATTTATTCTATTTACACTTCAGAGTGTGTCAAAACACACAATTTTCTAGTTCCATGGATATAATAAAAATAAATTGATGATTATTGTACCATAATAAGGAAATGGTCCTTCAAATATAAAGTGAAAGCAGTAGGCTTATATGTTTGGGTTGTTTTCTATGTTCAATACATGTTTAGAATGTTATATCAGGCCTGCTTCTTTTTCACTACAATATAAGAAAGGAAATAGTAAATGTTTTAATTTGATGTGAAATTCATTAAATAATTTGAGAATAAAGAAATTGTCAGATACTAGCAAAGAGATGAGGGGGAAAAAATACAGGTGGTAAAAACCTTGAACATGAAGTCTGTTACTTTTAATATTAACTTAGTTGAACATATTAATGGCTAATTTGTGTTTAAAATTGGTAAGGCAGGTATATGTTCCAAGTCTCTCACTAATTGGACATAATTGCTTATTTAAATATGTACACTTTTATAATCCTCACAGCTCTGAAACAACTCCCTTTTAGATGATTATCTAGGAAATGACGATTGCATGTCACTGTTAGCAGCCGGTTCTTCCCCCTGCTAAGTGAGTTTGATGGTGTCCAAAACTCCCTTAAGAGAACAAACTCAGATTCTTAATAAGGGATTTCTGAAGAAGACAAGAATGGAGTATTTTAGGAGCCGCAGAAAAAAACCCCAAATGAACACCAAAGAAGGCGTGCTGTGCATCTCGGTAGTTTCATTTGAATGAAAGTTACCAATTAGAACAATTCTCACTCCTTGCTATTGCCTCATGAAGGGATAGAACCCAAAGCAAAAAAAAAAAAAAAAAAAAACCCCCCAAAAAAAAAAAAAACCAACAAAAAACCAAACCACCTCTCTGAAGGGGTTTAGTCTAGCTGTACATCACAGTATTTCTGATATATCTCCCACTGTTTCATGGGATATTCACGAGGTTTAAATCTATTATTGACAATGACGCATGATGTACTCCATGTTGGCAGAAACTTTAACAAGTCCACTATCTGTACGGATATTTATCAAAAAGTTGGTGAATAGGTGTCACAGACATGCTTCTGTGGCAAAATGGACCTCAGTATTAAAAATCCCATCAGAGGTGCGTTCAAGGGATTCCAGAAAAAGAGTGGAAACTTCCTATAATATTAATGAAATATTTATATTCATCTCCTCTTCTGGTCTATAATGGTCAAACTTGTGGAATTTTGTGTTTCCTTAGAAATCACCAAATCTCCATTTTCATAAATTAAAGAGCCTGTACAGTGCTTTTTGTTATTTACCATAATGTAATTTTTTCTTTGGACACAGATGACAGCATTTAGACTGAGGAAAAAAATTAAAGACGATGCTAAAGTTGCAGAATGAAAAGACATCCTTTTGTAACCCTCAAATGTGATAGATGAAACTCTCAAACGAATTGACAAACAGTATGGTAAGTGTGTGTGTATATATATACACATATGTGTGTGTGTATATATATATATATATATATACATATATACCATACCATTATATATATACATATACATATACATATATATATGAGAGATTATATTATTATAACACTTTATATATATTATATTTCTTTTAAAATAATATTCCTATCTTTATTATATCTCTACAATACTAGGAAAATACATTTCTTGTGGTGGATCACTCAGAAGGGATATTATTGCCCTTCATGATGCCAGTAAGGACAGAAATGTGGTATAAATTAATGAGTGAATAAATGCAAATCATTCCTGGAATGAGATGTGTTAATTAGATTCACCAAGATTCACTCTAGTTTTGGAATCTTCCTTCATTTTTGGGGGATTCCACACCTGGAGAATACAGAAACAATCACATCAGACAGAAGACAATTCCAGTGAATAGAACTGCATGAAAGAGATTTTTTTTTTTTTGAAGTTCAAGTTGCATCATGATGAGAAAGTTGAACTAGCAGCTTATCTGGGAACTTATGAGCACGATGACATCTGAAATCTTTCAGCCCTACATTTGAATCCCTTTGGTAATGTTGAAGAAGCATAGTTCAGTACTCCGGCCATAAGGCAGAGATATGTTTGCTTTTTTCGCTGTGTCAACAGCTGACCTGAAACAAGCTCAAAAATATTAGGCTCCAAATTGCTGTAAATTTTATTAACAGGAGATGCAGACTCCCAGAGTGAACTGGGTTCTATCTTGCATCAAGCATCACCAGCTGCCTCGTGAGATATGTTCTGAAGTCATTGTTTATGTAAGGAGAAAAAAAAGTAAAAATCTTATTTATTGCTTTCATAAGAATTTTCAGTGCTGGATACTACAAAAGTCATGGACTGGCTTGCAAGTTTACAAATTTAAACGCCAAGGAAATTCCTGAATGTAAATAAACTATGCTAAATCATAGCTACAGCATTCTGCTACTATGGTAAAAGTGCTGAGATTTCCACAAGTATTATAAATGTTTAAGCATTATAAAAGTATAAATTGAACAAGAAGTATAATTTTTCTAAGTTTTGTTCTGTAATTGGATTCTGACAAAATGCTCCCTAGAAAACTGATTTAAATCCTAACTCTCCAGTTTAGAAAATTTATTAAGTTTATTCTAGGGAAAAATCCTTCTTTTCATCTTTGGGAATAAAAACAAAAAGAAAAGAAAAGAGAAAGGTGTTGACAGCTTTGCTAACTTGAAAAGCAATTTTGTTTATAATTAAAAAAATTTCTACTCAATCAGAAACTACTAAAAATAAAATCAATTTAATCATTCTCATGAAAATCCAACAGTAATGCTTATGTAATACTACTGCACTATGACAGCATTCAATTCCCTGTCATATTTCCAATTTCTTGAATCTTTCCCACCTTGCTTTTTCAGCTTTACATAAAAAGCTTAACACCCGCCTTCTGGGGTGAATTTCTTTCTTCCTAAAATTTCATAACACTTTAGCTACAATTCATTTTATAAATTTAGTTTTAGGCTAACTTATCCATAATTTAAAAAATCTGAGCTCAAAATAGGGAAAAATTGTGACCCAAGATTTCTGGGATTTTTACAGAAACAGAACTGTGGGGAGTGTAAAATAAATTATACATATTTTAAAGAAGTTTATAAGAGTAAGAAAGTTTTAAAAATTTCCTGATGAGCTGTTTGTCACAGCAAATACCTGTGTGATAATACAGATATTGGTGCAAGTTCTCCATTGCCAAGTGGTGGTTGGAATGATACCTGGAAGCTGTGATTTTAGACACTTTGCACACTTTTGGAACTCAAGAGATAAAAGAATTACTCTCATTTACTGGGATATTTTCCTCTAATGCCATTTTTACAGCCTAGCTTTAAGATTCATTTACAACTAGCAATGCTTAAGGGTTGAAAGGAAGAGAAATGAGTGGTAGGCTGCTTTTTCATAAACCCCACATTAGAACTTGCAAACACACCTCTCCAGCTCTTCCTCTCTCAAGATACTGACATTCCAAGTAAAAATGGTTTGGTTTGGTGAGATTCACTTTGCTGCACATTTAGAGAAAGAGACAATGAAGTGTTGGGCAGAGTGAAAATTGCCAAAGACAGTCACTGTCTCTGAGGGTTACTGCTGTGCTGCTGTCACAGTCTTCTCTTCTGGAAAGCTCTTGGAAGTACCAGAAAAGAGGAAAGGAAGGAAAAACATCAGCAAGATCTTGAGAAGGAGAGCTTTTAAGGAAATCAAATAAGAATGAACATTGTGTTTCTGGCATGGAAAGAGTGATATAATAATGAAATGCTGTATCAGTGGAGAATTTGTAATGTTGCATTAGACTTCTAAACTTGCTCAATATCAAGAATATTTTATTCAGAAACTCTAAGCACTTTGGCTCAAATCTGCTCCACTGAACACACTACTGAAATTATCTGCTGGTTTCAGAAGAGAAATGAGGTTAATGCTGAATATTTTTGAAAAATCCAGCTTAGGTATTTGCAGAAGCCTGAACGTAGTCAAACGGAGTGGAAAGCTAGCACAGCTAATGTAAGTAACCTGATTAACCTGTCAGCAGGGAGGTACAAAAGGGAAAGCAAAAAACACTGCTGTGAAAATGGACCAAGTTTTGTGCTGAGAAAATAAAATGCAATAAAATCTGAGAAAACGTTGATAAAGAAAAAGTGCAAGTATAAGGTAACCTCATATTAGTGATGGAAATCCAAAGATAATTGCTTTTATTTCCTGAATTTACAATGATTATCCTTTTGATCTCCCTGCTCCCTGCTCTACAATACATATCTGGGCAACTTCTGCTACAGATATCTTCAGGATTTCCATAGGCCCTGGTAAAATAATGCACTGAGATCTACAGAGGATTCAAGGTACAACATAGGGAAGACTGGTTAATTTGCTATTTGGTGGCTCAAAGGAGGAGACTACCAAGGAAGCCCTTTTAATATTTTACAGGTTTGGGGGTTTTTTTCCTTCATTTTTGGGCATTTTTCTATCTCTTTAACAGGGTTACAAACAAATACAGTTCAACTAAGACATCCTTTTGGAACACCAAGTGCATCCATAAACAATGTAGGAAAATTTCAGATCTTCTTTCGTAGGGTTTCTTTGGAAAATTACATAATTTTGCTCACCTAAAACTGCATTTTCCTGATAAGAAAAATATTTTTTAGAAGAAAAATATTTGTCCTTCTAAGAAAGCTAGATTTTGTGTGATAGAATCTGCAAGTTTTTCAGATCAGTGGTTTAAGGAATCACTTCTCAATTTCTTGATTATTTTTTAGGGCCAGTGACAGCTCCGACAGGAAAAAGATCAGTATCATATCACATTGCTGGAGACTTTTGGGAGCTTATTCTGCACTACAAACAATATTGGTCAGAATTACACAATCAAAATGTATTAGAACTATATTTCACACCAAAAATAAAAAACATTTATCGACACAAAGTGGGTTTTTTTCACTTTAAGTTTTAAAATAAATTAGCTAGAGCAACTAAATTAAAGTCCCAAACTCCTGGTTTTCTGACAAATTCTGTACTTTAAAATGGAAAACAATCTTTACCAAGAGAGCAGGGTTTATCCAGTTTGCTGGATTTTGTTTTGCTGGATTTCATTTTACATGTTAATTTAAAGCTTTGACAATTAAATTGAGCATTAAGCAGCACTGCAATAATTAAATCACTAAAAAAGAAAAAGCACAGCAGAGTTATTATTTATCATATTCTTCTTTTCTGCTTTGTAATCTGAAATGCAATGTCCATGTTAATTTCTCTCAGTAATTTGTCCAAGTATATATATTAAGCTAATTTATTTGTAGCCAAGGATTTAGTATTATTTGAAATAGAATCCGCCTGTTTTTCAAAATGCTGCAATAAAAAGTGCTAGCTAAAACATTCATGCAAATTTTCTTTTTTTCTTTTAATTTTTTCTTTTTTTTTCCCCACTATGTGACCTCAAGTTTTGAGAACTACAAAATAGCATAAAACTTTATGACAGCATGTAAGATCATAGAAAGTTTTGTAACTTCCAGGATGATTATAAATAATTTTATGCATCAAGTTTTAATTATCTCCTTCCACACAAACAAATTACTGACACAGATGCATGCTCTTCACATATGAACTTTCAGTTGGTTCTCATGAGAATGCTGTCAGAAATGCAGCAGGATAGAGAATGCAACAATAGTTTTTACCAAAGTACTGCTCGTACTGAAATCTCACTTTTCAGAATAAAAACTAATTTAGTTTTGGAGTTTTTAAAAGAGAGTTCAGTAATTCCTGGGTATTATAAATTTTTTTCTTGGACTATTGAGGGCTGACAATTTCACTTATTTCACAAGAAATAATAAGGGAATACAAAATATTTCGTTTATCTAATGAAAAAGCCTAGTTCAAACAAATAAAGAATCTACAGTAAGACAAAAACAATCCTGCAAAATTTCAATGTTCAATGACCTTTGGACATGTTTTAGCAATTCACTCTTTTCTCTTAAACTCAGAGATAGGGGTCCTTGTTTTATATTTTCACAGTGTTTCTCAAGATTTGCCCACTACGATGGGGAATTTTTGAATGTTTTCAGCTTTTCTAGAAATGAGAATACACAAATGACAAGTACTTCATTCAACAACCCTTCATTCTGTGTGCTCTCTTTATCCCATCAAGATGAGGCTGGAATTTCCAAGAGCAAACAACACTGTCCTAAACATGATTGCTGCTTTGAGCCATAATAGTATTTCAGTAGCTTTTTAAATGACTAAAATAAAGAAAAATACTCTAGACTCTTGGTATTGCTTGACAACTATCTCTTGCCAACAATGGCATGAAGTTCCTGTATTGTGATGTGGTTTCTCAATAAGGAAATTATTTTTGGCTTCATTCTCCTGTGTATCTATGTTTTTCTCAAGCATTTTGCTTGCAAAAATACCAGCTGCAAGAAATGTTGCAAAGGTTTGGGGAAGAGTAGTCAGAAATTACAAATCAATTTTGTTCAGGGACTTTCAGTTCTCTCCCTTCTCTAAAGTTTCTAAATGGAGAAAACTTTGCTTTTCACACGACTCTGTGCTTTGTTGTAGAATGTGCCCTCTTTTTTGCTTCAGCCTATTGAATCTGGCTGTGATGGAGCTCATTTTCCCCCCATATTGTTGTGACGTGTGTCGGTAGCTGGAAAGGTGTTGGTAACACCCCTGTGTGTCGGCTACACCAGCAGGCCAGGAATGGGCAAAATCGTGGGAGGGGACACAGCTAGGACATCTGACCCAAAACTGACCAAAGGCATATCCCATACCATTCCATAAAGCTAAATGGAAGAAAGAGGATATTTATTTTTATGATGTCTGTCTTCCAGAGCAACCACTATGTGTGCTGAAAACCAGCTTCCCAGAAAGTGGCTGGGCATTGACTGCTGATCAGAAGTAGGGAATAAAATCTTTTGTTTTTCTTTCCTTTCACGCATGCAACCATTGCTTTTGCTTCATTAAACTGCCTTCATCTTGACCCATGTGTGTTTTTCTTCCCCTTATTTCCTGCTCCTGCTCTCTGTGAAGAAGGAGTGGTAGAGTGGTTTGGTAGGCCAAGGTCAATCCACCAAATTCAAGAACTTTGTAGGTGTGATAATATAGTTTGGTATAGTAACATCTACTTATTTAATGGATTTTTAAAGCTGTGAATTAAATAAAAACCAAAAATCAACCAAAAAACCTAAGATCTTCTAGAATACTATTTCTTAGATTCTTTTGAACTTCACAAAAAATTAAAATCTGCTTCAAAAAGATCCAAAGAACTGCACTTTCCAAATGTAACACCGTCAAACTGTAATTCATCTCATTTTTTTATTAAATATGAAATCTTTGAATATATAATAACTTACTGATTGAATTTTGATTTAAAAGAGATTTCTTGTTGGTTATCTTCCACTCCAAAAAAATTGTTCTTAGCTTTCTAAACTTTCATTGCTTTCTCATTGTTTAATCTAAGTAGCTAATATAAAAATAAATAATCATACAAATAGATATTTATTAATTTAAGCTTAGCTTTAAAAATTACTCAAGGCAAAATTATAGCCTTACATTCTCTTAGTTAAAAACCTTTGAGGGATTGCATAACCGTACTTGTATACTTTTCACATAAATGTACTTTTACTTTATCCCTGGATGAGAAACCACAGAAATGTTCCAGATTATATTTATTTCAGCCTGACCACTCGAATAAAACAAGCAAGAAAAAACAAATATCTGTCACTTTCAAAATCCCAAGGTAATAATCATCTTAACATTCTGTTCAGATGAAGATAGCTCTGTCATGACCTCATGCTGCATGAATAAAGAGATGTGAAATTACATCAGAAATAACTTCTAACATAAATCATCTGTTCTTGGAATTTCAAAGTCAGTGGTAGATGTTTGTCAAAGTTGAACACAGTAATATAGAGGTAACTGGTTAGGGCCATGCAAAATCCATAAAGATTTGTGATTTAACAGTCATTTTAACCTGAAAATATTTGTACTCCAGAAAGTGATAGTGTGTCTGAGCTATGAGACAATTCATCTTTTCATAGCACATGAGGAATGGAGCCAAAAGCTGATATTTTTAAAGCTTTTCTTATGACTAAAGTTATAGTACTGTTTGGTTTTAGTCCTCATGACATGAAATCACATCTCAAACAAATTTATCTTCAGCAGCCAATAGATCTCCATGCATATTTAAAAGGTCTCTTGTGCTTGCCTAAACACAAAGAAACTAAAATATACTTGACTAAGTTTCATAACTATTTTCTCAGTCTCTATTTCTATATTCCCAAAAAGAAAGATCCACTTTAACAATCAAAATTAATACTGGTAAAAAGCCATAATTCTTTAAAAATTTTAAATGTAAATACATATTGTTTCAAATGATTTCTTAAATCTCTGACTAGATGTCCAACTAACAACTCACATATGGATTAAGCCATGGATTAGCCCCCTAAATCTATTGAGCATATTTCTATTTGTATTAGAACAACTGGGTTAATAACTGGAAAAAAAAAAAAAAACAATTAAGGTCTTCCTGTTTCAGCAGAGTTCTCCATTTTCAAAGGTTTTCCTTTCTCTTAAACTGAACTTAGAAAAACAAGAAGAATAAAACTAAAACATGGAGGAACAACGTAGCTGCTTTCATGTAGCTCATTGTCCCTTAATAATATAAAATTAAATGGAAACAAAAGACATTTGAGTTTAAACTGTAGTCTTTCAAGTTCTAGTCTTCCATTTTCCTACTCCTTTTGTCCTAAATTTTCCTTAATCACTGATGACAAGAGAACAATCATCTTTGCTCACACTTCTTGTTTTAAATAGCCATTGGCTAAATTCTCATGTCCCATAGTAAATTAGACTTCTTGGTGCCTTGATATCTGTCTGAAGAAATATTTACCCTCCTTCTGTATGAGTTACAAAAGTAATGCCAAAGATTATCCTGGTTCCCAGTGAATTGTGTCATAGACACAAGGACAGCTAGCCATGAACCACACTTTTGCATGAGAGCAAAAAGACTTTGGCACCCTCTGCAAGGAAGGCAGTCTGAAACATGATTTATTGTTGAAACAAGGGCCAATATGAAACTTCTGCCAATAGCAGGAAAATTCTGCACAAGCAACAAAGATCCTCAGTACATTTAAAAGTATTTAATCTATTTTTTTCCAAATAATGCCTGTAGCAGACTTTGCCAAAATGCATGGTTTATGCAAAGTCATACTGCTTAAAGGGCAATCCAAAAGTAATCTGTAGCAATCTCTTTGTCCAATATTATTGTAGCTCTACCAAGATAAATGCAAGTAGGAAGCAAACACTCTATTATTTATACTCTACTATATTCACTTGCCTGAGATGCACTTGCCTTGCACAGAAGGAAAAACAGAAAAGTGAAAATTTGCGCAGGTAAAAGCAGACTAATTTGGAAGGTGCCTTACTATGGTGCTAAATTAACTTTGTGCTTATAACAAACAAAATCAGACTTTCTTGCTTTTTTATAAAGATGGAGGAATGCAGTAAAGCTGGTACATCACTAAAAAGAATCAAAAACACCAACCAGCATAAAATAATAACACACTTGCATCACACAGGAAAAATCCACAAAAGCTAGAATTATCAATTAAATTTGGATATGTAAGCTCTTCCTTTTAGTATCAGTTATCTTCTGGAACAAGGGGAGGGGTTTACAAATCTTTCTGAATGCACAAGATAGACTTCAGTCAGTAAAAAGAAGAAATGGCATGAGACAAGTCTTTTTTTTTTTTTTCCATTAAGTGATGGACTGATACACATAAGACATGCTCTAAAAAATGGTCTTACAATATCTGTATGTTAAGAAAAATGCTCATCTTTGATCCTTATACGGAAGTAAAATATTTTCTACATAGTAGCAATTTATTTAAAGAAGCTGGGATGAAAATAAAATAAATCTTGGCCATAATACCTTTTTCTAGAAAGAGCATTTTGCATACATGACTCACCTCTGGTATTTCTGAAGACGTAATTTGGATAGTTACTCATAGTCTTGTTTGTTAAAATAAAAAAAAATAAAAAAGACCCATAAGTCATTCTGCTGCAAAAGTAGAGTGAGCAAAACTTCGTTTTCCTGTAGGTTTGTGTTGTGTCCATGTGTTCTTCCAAGCATTTTCTGCCCAGTTCACTCCTGGATACACTTCACAAGTTTTTACTTGCCTTTTCTTGTTCCATACACATTCAAGTATGCAAGCATGAAGTATATGCTTTAGCTATGAACTTAGGAACTAGACATCTTCTCACCAGGTATCAACTTCTTCATACTTCAAGGAAAACAAATTTTAACTCTACTGTCTTTGGCAAACATGGTCAATTCCAACAGATTCTAGTTTTTGAGGATATAAGTATAGTGTAGGGGCAGAAGAGAGGGCCCTGGTACTGGTCCCTTTCACTTAGTTGTAAAATCTCATGTACTTAAAAAAAAATATGCTGAAATGCACCAAACTTCCACATATTCCAAAAGTAAAGAAGATGAACCAGAAAAAAACCCAAACCCTCTAAGTGTCTTTAAATTACTGAGCAATCATAAAGGCTGCTCTAAATTTTCTTCTTTTTTTCCCAGTAATGTCCTGATGATGCCTACATGCTCATTGCCAAAAGTCCACTAGAAATGCTATCTTGTATACTGCTCATTACATATGTCTCTCTTGTGACAAACTCCTTAATGTCATTTGGGACTCAGAACAGGTTTTATAACAGACTGATTATGGGTATAGCAGAATCAAGATTTGAAAAGTATGTAAATGAATTGAGGTGTCTTTAACTTATGGAAAAGCATCATAACTATTAAGTTGATACATTTGCTAGTAAATGAGTATGCAAATAACTCTAGTTTCACAATTCCCAGCTTAATGGAGCTATTGAGCTAACAAAAGGCAATTTTTCAATGTTTGTAAAAACATATTCTCAGTTACAAACATTTTCTTGAGGCATTATGATAAAGTATTCAGATAATTCATAATTTATGGCAGAAGGGTTTGTAGCTGACTACCCACCTGGACATAAAACCTTACTGCTAAACTGCTTATTTTCCCTGATAACCAGAGGGCTTTATTAATTTCCTCTAATCTGTTTTGAATAAATTTATCAGGTTTTCCAAAAGAACATTGATTTAAATTGTTCTTCCTCTAACTGATGACTAGACCCAACAGTCTTTTTTCAAAGCAATTTCTCTGGGATATGACTTAGAATACATGGCAATATCTCACATGTGAACGGAGACAGAACTTCGAGGGCTTCTTATTTTTTGTCTCAAAAAGCCACAGGCAAAGATTGATAACTTATGCAGATGTTGTACAGTGGGATGGGCTGTGTTCATTGCACTTGCCACTCTCTCATGGTATGGCCTGGCTTCTGAGTGGACAGAACTAGGTGTGGAATCCATTTAGAAAACCTGGATTCATAAGAATTTAATTCAGACACAGAGGCCAGGTGAACGATATATAAATTCCTATCCTTAAACAGTTGCTTTTCTCCTTTCTAAATACACAGATCAGTCTACAGCACTGGTAACAGCAGTATTTGTCTGTCTGCGTCTCTATTACACACTAATAGGAGTGCCACTCTTGAATTACATCATATCCATAAACTTTGATTAATAAAATCATATGACTAAATATAGTTGCCATCGGACATGTACTGGGCAGAATGCAGACAGGAGAGAAATAAAAATCTGTTTACAGGTACACAAACTATCCCTAATCTTAACAGCAGAAAAAATAAAATCAATTTCACTGCTGAAAGTATAATCCAAAAATGAAACCATAAATGGCAATACAATGACCATCCTCTTCTCGTAATTAATATTGAGAAAAGTTTCTTATTTTAATTTCTTTTCTCATTCATTCCATTCTATCCTCTGTCCCACTGGAACCTTCAAGCTGTGACAGTTTTTCTGTCGCAGGACAAAATAACACAAGGCCTAAAAGTGAAGAGTGTGGGAGATAATTTCCACTTAGTAAAATCTAGTAACAATTTAAGATCTTGATATAATAGCTTTCCTTTCCTAGTAAACACTTAGAGCTTCTTTAATATTAGTCTGGCTTTACTGAGAGGAGGAAAGAGATAGTGGCTTTTAGTGTGCTCCCATTATGAGCACAGGGAATGTAGATTTTTCTTGCCAAGATGCTGCTGGGGATTCAGAATTTGTCATAATGCAGCAATATCCATTGTGAGTCCATAAACCACTAAAACTCAGAAATTCAAAAAACACTTAAATAAAATTCATCATGCTTTTGCATGCAGCAATTTGTTTGCACGAGTTTTGTAAATCCAGGTAACCGAAATTAAAGTCTGAATGCCATCAATGCAATATTTCACTCACTTACTAGAGCACTTAATAAGTACAGCAATAAATTTCAATAACACACACATAAGATTCATTAGGGATTTTATGGAGTTTTCTTTCTCTATTCAGAGCACTTTTAGTTTTGCACACACAAGAAAAAATTCTAAACAAAATAGTTACATAAAAACTATCAATCTTAACAGTGAAAGTTTGAATCTGAAAGAAAGGATGGCTCCTCATTTATCAATGAAATAGAATTTTGTAATTCAGAGACAAGATATGGCCATCATATTTATCAGGGTGTTCATTAATTTAGATTATATCATCTTTTATAAAAAGATATTTAAATGCTTACAAAACAAAAGTGCAAAAGCATAATTTTCTAACATATAGCTGCTATATATCTCTGATGACATTTAATTTGTGTAAGAGCTAGTTTAGCATTTTGAATGGAATGGAACAGATTACTTGAATTGTTCTCTTGTAGAAATGAAGAGCAGATGAAATAATATCCTCTGCTCAATTTTTTTAAGAGTTGTAAAACTTGGGGCAGCTGTATAAATATTGTGATTATAAAAGATTTGAGCCTGAAAAACAGATAAAATATATTGGAAAGAAAAAAAGGGTGGAGAAAGTGAGATGCTAAATATAATATTTGGGGAAGAAAACAAAAGGAGAAGATAGGAGAGAAAAAAAGAGCTTCAAAAGTACTGTTAGATCCACAACCTGAGAATATATAGCAATGGCCAATTCAAGGGCTTTCACCTTTTTTATAACCTTGCCTGCTCCCAAGGGTTTTGTTGTTTTCTATAACCTTGCCTTTTCCTATCTGTCACACACATCCCTTTATGGCTTATGCTTTGGCTAAGGTTTTCCTTCTTTCCCCTCAGTACTTCCTGTAACTTATTTTATCCCTAGTAAGTACGGAGAAATATGCAGCTATTCAATGGCATAGCCCCTCTACTGCCCCCCTTACATACTCTTATGGGAATAAATAGGTAAATAAATGTCTAGATGAGAGTAACCCTTTTTAGGATCATAAGGGAAATGGGCATATAATAGATAACTGTTTCTAAAATATCAGAGATGTTTACAAAACCTAAAGTCTTTTCACTAATTATCTTTACCTGTTATAGAAAACTGACTAAATGCTGGAACAGGAGTTGAGATATTCAAAATTCAACCTCACTTGTAAATGTTGAACTTTGATATTCTCTTCCTGGTGCTTTTAAACTTGCCAGTTCTTTGAGGTTCACTTAATGTAATTACCATATGTTAGACTACTTCTCCAAATCCCTGATGGCATATTATCTCTAGAATTTAGCTACGGATCTTGTTTATATTTATATTAATACTTACTTTGTATTTTATTTTGTATGTTTTATAAATGCTGGGTATTTAAAAATAAATGCAGAAAGCCCTTGAGGGCTTCAGGAGGTGAGACACACATAAACAACAGAATTAATCCAGTCGGTTCAGCAGCACCAGCATTAACAAAGCACTGACTGTTTTTACCCAAAACAAATTCAATGTGCATCTACATTTCTCTCAAAGTGAGAAATAAAATTTTGTCTGACTTAAGGTCTCTGTAGAAGAAATTTACATTGAAAGACCTGAATATAACTCTTTAACGTGAAACTTTGTGTAGAGTCTTGGTCATTTAACATAATGTAAGGGAGTTTTTAAAACCTATTTACCTACTATTAAGCATTACAATGCATAACATTCAGAAAACAAATTTAGTTAACACCTAAATTGGACTCATGCTCAGAGACTGTATGACAGAACCCACACACTCCAGTTCCACAAAACTCAACAACAGATTAAGATTATATGTCATGACTGGAGCAAACTGAGAAATTATTTGTGAAATACAATGCTGGAATGAAAAATCAGGGTATACAAAAATAAGATAGCATTTTTTTTCATGGATTATAAATCTCCAAAAGTAAAAAAATCTCTTTAAAAATCTTCCCACACACTGATACAGGCTAAAGTTTGAATTAGTTGTGAGCTACTTATAATTTATATTTACAATGACAGTCTCCTCTTTTCCATCCTGCTCATAAAAACCTCAAGACAGGATAATGAATAAACAGAAATTACAGATTGTTTAGATTGTTCTTCACTGTATGATGTAATAATTAAATATAAAATATTTATAAATATTAGTGGCCTTTTCAGGAAAATAATAAAAAGAGACATATCTATTTGTGTATTCATAGAAATGCATACAGATCTATGTATCCATATACAGAATATGCCAGCTGCCTCACCTATCCTTCTAATCTTCTGATAAGAATAGGTGTAGTTCTTCAGAGAAACACAAAAGAAAATGTATTTTTGCACACAGGCAAAATCAGAACAAATTTGAACAGTTTTCACTCAATGAAAATTGTTCAGTTTACATTTCAAAATAATATTGATGGTTTCTCTTTCCTGACAGGACCTGAGGGAATGGCCTAAAATTCTGTCAGGGGAGGTTGAGGTTAGTAGATGATAATCAAGGAAAAACTTTGCTTCCTTAGCTCAAAAATACATATTAGTTCTCATGCCATTGCATATGCTAATGACTAAAGTTACTCTAACTTTACTGAAATATGCAATTTTGAAATGCAAGGAAAGTAAATAGAAATGAAAACTTCAGTATTGAGGTGCTGATGGGGAGGCAATTTTGACTTCTCTTAACCTTTTCATGAATGTCCTATATAGAGAAAGAATGTCCAAACTCTTCATCTTATTATGAACATCCTATATAGAGAATAAATGTCCAAACTCTTCATCTTTTTATGAATGTCCTATATAGAGAAGACAACAAAAGTTTGGCAGAAAAAATTTAGGACTCTGGAACAGTAATTTACTTTTTGAACACGTAGGATGAAATACTAATTATTGACTTGAGCTTGTTAATTAAACTTAACTATAGAAGAGCTACAAAGAGATTACTGAGACTTAGCATTCTCCAATTTTCCCATGCAGGCTGAATAATTGCATGGACACACCCAAAAAATTATATATATTGGTCTATACCCTAAGAAGAGAAAAATAAAAGATGTAATCTTCCAGACTACTGGGAGATAGCTAGAATAAAGGACATCTGTGGATTCCTGAAGCAATTGAAAGAGATAAAATGGAAGTTGAGTAGGTAATTGTTCCAAAGTGTAAGATGGGAATCTGCCTTGAAAAAAAGAAGCTTTTCTTGCCTTTGTCTGCAACTAGTGTTGACTTTTTATTTTCTTCCAAGCTTCAATGGCCCAGCAACCTATAAATGGAAATATTTTTTGAGACATTGAACCTAAGGAAAATATGATGATTTGCTTATGTTACATCACAGTTGCACTGATTGCCACTTTGAGTCTATAGAGCATTTTTAATTTTATGGTATTAATTACCACTGTGTTCAATTAAATCTGGTGCAAAAATATTAAATAAGAATATTTAATGGCACTGTGAAAGAGCAAGTGGAAGGAATATTTGTTACCAGAACACAGAACAAAGTAAACAAAATGTAGATGCACTTCAGGAGAGTTTGGGGAAATATAGGACCCACAGTTATCACAAATCTAAAGTTTCTTTCTTCAACTTCTAATTTCTCTTTTAAAGAAAAGAATTGTGCTCACAGGCTATAAGATTTACAGCTACTATTTTTTGCTACTACTATTTTGTATCCTTTCACTATATGTCATTTGAAGATTTTGTTCTTGTTCTTTTCCTCATAAAAAGAAGCAATACAGGAGATATAGGGATGAAAAATGCTTTATAAATCATGTGTGAGATCATCATTACCCTAGAGAACTTGCTTACATTAATATCACACTTTAATACTGATGTTGAATATTCTCTTTCTGTTCTTGCCCTCTGCAACCTCTTCAGAATTCCCAGGGATGAGACAGTGGAAAGGGGCAAGATTTTTCTTTTATTACTTTTTTTAATCAGCAGTTTCTCATCCTTACTCAAAGTCATGATTTTTTTTATTTGGATTTGCACTATAATGGGAAAATATTTTTGGTTTACAATGTATAAATGCACACTTTTTAATAAAACTCCATTTTTAATTAACCAAAGCAAAAAAGGCAAAAGAGTCTTAGATCTTCAGAAGAAACTTCTCCTTAAAGAAAACAAGTGCAATTTTTCAAAATATTTCTAGTTACCCCATTAAACTAGCCTAAAATTACCATAGTTACATCTAATATTTTCTGCCTATTGTCACCAAAATTATTCATCTGCCACATAAGGACTTATGATTACACAACTTTCTGACTGATGCTATGTACTGTGCTATGGCTGATGGTATTTTAATTCACACTGATGATTTTTGTGCACTGACACTTCTCTCTTAGTATAGAGGTGAAAAAAGATGTCTTGAGGATAAATGGCAGCTGGTGACATCTCAAAAGAAAAAAGATATTTTGGTGACTGCAACAAAACATAAACATTTATGGGCATTGGCCAAACAGTCTATATAATAACTAAATTGCCAGATTTTTATGCAGAAAAGAGCATTTTTTTTTTTGTTTGAATTTAATAATACAAATCACCACTGCAAAACATTACAGGAATTTGTGGCATTTAATAAGGCAACAAAGAGAGTATAATTTAGTATGCATCCTTATAATTTAAAGTGACTTCTAAAGAAAGAATCAGCAGGATGGGAACACTGTATATGTGCTGTATATGTACTGGCTCTGATTTAATATACATAATAATATTATATATGTTGACAAGAGGAGAAATATTTCCAAATATACTGTTAGTCTCTGCCTTCAAAATTAAGTACTAAATTTCACCTGTGATAGTGTGGCAAATAAAAGTCTGAACTCTTTTGAGGGAAAGGAGTGTATAATTCTATAAATTTTTTCGTTGGTAATAGCTCTGTCTTAAAGAATTCTGTTTTGCTGCCTCCAGATATTTATTTCTAGGGCAGATATTTATTTCTAGGTTATCTTTAAATTTGAGCCAACATAGGAGTTTTTAATTCCATGATATTGGAAAACAAGAAGAGACACCTGTTTTGATGAAAAGAAACACTCCCATCATTACTCAAACACAAGCAGGAGATACAAAGAAGGTGGGAGGAGGGACAGGCAACTTGGAATTAATATAGAGACATTTTCAAAGTAGAAATAAGACAAGAAAACAAAGACTCATTTAGAATTAAATCTGGCCAAGGCTGTCAAAGACAGCCAGAAGGGTTTCTTCAAATACACCAGTATCAAAAGGAAAACTAAGGAAAATTAATAAATGAAGCAAGGATCTGGTGTCAGAGAGAGGATGCAGAGAAGGCAGAGTTACTGAACACCTTCTCTGCATTGGTTTCACTGGCAAGATCTGTGACCCAGGAGCCTGGGGTGCAGGATGAGGAATAGGGGAGCAGTGCTTTGGGCTGCAGTTTGTGTCCAGTCCAGCTATTCACCAGTGACTCCGCTGAACACTTTGTGCAAAGCATCACTGATATCAACATTCTCCTTAAAGACAGTATTTTATTTGTTTCTCTCCAGTATCATGCTTTTGTCCAACATCCTCTCCTAAAATTTAGTGTCACTATAATGCTATGAAGGCAGAAAATTAAATTTTGAAGTTAAATACTGCGAAAGTATCCTTTTTTAAATTATGAGTTTTACAGAAGAATATGCATACATCCTTTCTACACTATTTTCAACTTTGACTCTTCCATTTCCTTATGATTTTTTGCAAAACAATGGCAACATCTGTTCCTCAGGCTTCCTTATTAAGTGAATCGTTTTCAGGGGTATTTTTGGTATTCAGCCACTAAATACTACATTTAAAAAGGAACTAATAATTTTGGTTTCACTTGATCACTGCATTTTTTCCCAGCAATAAAACTAGTTGATATTCTTTATCCTCTTCACAAAAAATGGATTGTGCAATATATAATTTTAGTCCAGCGAAGCAGAAATCACAAATCTCTTATGTACTTATTTTAATAGTCCTACATTTCTAATCCTGTGTTGGCAGAGCAAAAATAAAGTTGCAAGGGGGAGGAATTCTGTACAAAAGATACAAATGTGGTCCTTTCCTGGCAGAAGACATGCATGAGAAAATCATGTGATCTCCCTGTGTCTTATAGCCATTGAATCATCAATAATATGTATTTAGGAAAATCTAGGAAGTATATGTCACACATATGTGTATAATAAGTTTAATAAACCATTCAAACAGAAAATTCCTAAGACAAGATATTGCTGCTATGAAAGTTATACCAGTATAAAACATATGTAACTAAATTAATTTTGCAAATATTGAAAATACAGCTTCTGTGCCTTACAAATTTCTGCCTTACCACAGTCTCAAAAAGCTCCCTTTCTTTTGAGCTCTGTGGTGACAGAGTTGGGGGAGAGAAATATTTATGAAAAAAAATCATCTGCTTCAATAGAGTTAATAATAATATTATAATACGAGTACCTTTTCTGCCACAAATCTTCAATGAAGTGTTATTATAAATTATATCAGAGTCTACATAATCTGTGTTTTAACAGCCTGTATTATCACCATGGTCTGGGTTTACAATACTTAACTTTCCCAAGTAAAAGCAAATAGTATTTTAAACAATCCCATATGACATTCCAGAGAACACAAGTGAAAACCTGGTTCTTGCAGGAATTAGTTCAACATCTATTCATTCTAATGATAGAAAAAGAGAATATTTTCTTCACATAGATATATTTCTTTCCCTTTCACAAAACACCATAAAAGAAAGTAAAACAGAGGCCATGAAGCAGTGAGCAGAAATCATAAGCAAATTGAGTTTTGTTTGATACAGGAAACCCTTTATTTCTCAAACTGGCAGGGAAAATTTATTACAATGACCAAGGAATATCTTTTGCAAAAAAAAAATTCTCTTGGTTACACAACCAGTCACACATGTAAATTTGCTGGGTATAATTTTTGGGCTAGTCTCTAATTTTATTAATATTTTTGTCGCCTTTGTTCAAAATCAATGAGCACTATGGATTTAAAAAGTTAGACTGTCTATACAGAAACATTGAATCTCTTCAGATGAAAAATGTCAGCATATCATTGTTTTCAGGAGTGTTTGGGTGACTGAGGCATTTATTACCTGAAAACACACTGTTCATTTAAATCACAACAGCTTGTACTGCAGGTACTCACTGTCTTCTTTCATTTCAGGCCACTTACTACATGAATAGGCAAAATGGCTTAGAGTATTTTAAAGCAGCTAAAAAACCTCTTTTACATTTTACATGAATAAATATAAACTTTATAAGGCCTAAGGGGGCAAAAAACCTGCCAATCACTGGATAAATGTTTAAAGCTCATCTCTTTGTTTTGCAGCTGTTGCCCTTTGCTGAAGGATATTTCCTGTGCTGCAGACTCTGAATAACAGAATTTCATTTCAAGAATGTAATTAGAAACACATCTGCTGCTCTAGAACCTTTAGATTAAGCAAGTTCTCTGTAAACCAGACAGGAAGGTTTTTAAAACAGCATTTTCAGCATACTTAATCTCTTTGCTTTCTACCAACCTACTATATTAAAAAAAAAAAAAACAAAAAAAAAAACAAAAAACCAAAAAAAAAAAAAAATCCTGATTACTGTTTTGATCCCATAACATATGTGACCTAGCAACCAGTTTGATTCATTTCACCGTGCTATGGAAACAAACATGCAAGCTCTTTTTCAGATGGCTTATTACTCTGGACCTTCAAAGAAACAAGAAACCTTTGGCAAGATTGTAAGAGTAACAGGAATCGCATCCTTCGTCTTCATGGAATTGCAAATGAATGGCAGAAGGATAACTTGCATCTTGAATTTCAGTCCAGGAAGTCTCAAGTTTTGACAGTCTCTTCACAGCCAAGTGCAAGCTTTAGCTAAGCCTGGAGTCTATTTCAGAGTAAGTCTCATCTTCTGTTCTGTCATGGGGTAGGATTGTACTCTACCAGTTAAACTACAATAATTAGTAAATAAAGGATGAGCATGAAGATCTTCCTAAAATCTCAGCTGCTGTAATTGCCATGCAGCCTATCCCTAACTTTGTGGACATAACTCTTATCCACTTTAATGACACAAACTAGCTTCAAAGGCTTAACTGGTAGAACAAGAGGATCAATGACTGAGACCTGGGCACTGTTCTGTACATAAGGTGCACTGCAGGACCAATTGTGAGGTAGACAGAATGTAAGTGATCTGAGTCTTCCTAATTTAGCATTTTGAGTTTAATGCATCATTATAAATATTAGTGCATCTTTGATTTCTCTTTGTGTTGATGCTTTTCAAAAATCATGACATTGCTAATAAAAATGAACTGTGGAAATCAACAGTGCTATTTTCACTTCTTAGCCATTAATTATGTTAATTCCAGAGACTCTTCAGGTACTCTCCAGGTAAAATGATAAGGATCCAGTTTAAGATAAGAACTTATTTTAAGAAATAAGAAACCAGCGATAAGAAACCAGTTTTTTTCTCAGCACACTCATGAGCTTAGTGGTTTCTCTTTTCGGCAATGAATTATTTAAAACAACCTAAGACCTTATTATTTGTTCTAAATTCAACCCTTAAAAATCCACCATTATCAAAAATTTGTCTAAGAAGGTAAGGGTCCTGGTACATCTGATTAGTGATCCCACTTCATAACAGGATATCAATGAAACAAGAAAAACTGTCTTAGAAAATGAATGTGCTTTTTAGGCATTACTGAAAAAAGAAATAGTCCTTGGGCGGAGACAAATCCTCTGTTTTCACTGTGTAAGATGTCAGTTAGTCCACAAGTAGTTAAACATTCTCATGTTGACTAACATTACCAATATAGTGCTTTAGTATTAGGAATTTACTCACAGATATTGTCAGACAGCTTATTAATCTCTGAAGTCCTCCAAATTTATG
The DNA here is from genome assembly GCF_047830755.1 of Zonotrichia albicollis. Classification (NCBI taxonomy): domain Eukaryota; kingdom Metazoa; phylum Chordata; class Aves; order Passeriformes; family Passerellidae; genus Zonotrichia; species Zonotrichia albicollis. The sequence continues at coordinate 35,748,898 of NC_133824.1, forward strand.
TGACTTAGGGTTGATAGTGACAGAATTACTTTTCATAAAGTGATCAGTTAATAAGGGCTCTCTATACTTTCTTTATGATATTTGATTGGAATGTTGCTAAAAAAATCTAAATAATTAAAAAACAGCCAAAAAAGAGTTTAATTTTTTCCTATTATTAAAATAAATAAATCTTAATGTAATATCTGATCAAGAATTTAATTTTTTTTTTAAAGTCAAACTACTTGACTATGAATGCACAAACTTTTTTCTATACTATTTAAACTAGTAATTCAGGTCCTAATGATTTTTCTCTAAGTCGAGATAGGGAATTAGTGCATTGGTTGCTACCCAAAATTTATATAAATAAATAAATAAATAAATAAAACAATGGTATTTTGAAATAGTTTGGTGAGGGATTTTTCCTAAGAAAATCCAGAGAAGTCTGCAGTGTATTCACTATTAATATTACTTTAGAGTAGAAGGGAATAGCCAGCCAATGGATGAAAATTTGTATTAGTTGCAATACGGTAACTATTGCAATATATAGCAAAGTCTTTATGATTTTTTATTGTAGATGCTGACATTCAGATATTTCACATACTGCTTATTATTTTTACCACCATCTTTTCTTGCTTTTCTTCTGATACTCATACTGTTAACATCCTATTTTCATACTATTTGGTGTTTCTAATATCTGTCTTTAACAAAGGCTCACTCCTTTTTTCAGCAAATAGAGTTTCATTGTCAAATTTGTTTCTTGGCCAATAGGTCCCAAAGATGAAAGAAGCTTTTGTACTGCTCTGCTAAATAAATGGTCCTGGTGTAAGTGTGAGTATCTCCATGGTAGGATTTGGTCTCTCCAAGCGCTTAAATGAGGGAATGTGAGTCACCAGGGGACAGCGACTCATAATTGCACATTGCAATAACTCAGGTCCTGTATTACGAAGACATCTGGCAATCCTGCAGATCAGGGTCTGAGAGAAAACCCTGAACATTGCAAAGGTTGAACAAAAGTTGGCTGAGCATCTACTCACTCCCTTAAAAAAACCCCATGAGCAATGTTACTTACATGCATAACTCTTTAGACCACTTAAGATTTAGGTAAAAAAAGAAGTTTCTCTTTCAAATCATACACACAGACTCCCAAAATCTAAAAAAACCCCAAAAACTTAATATTTCTCTATTTATTATCCACTGAAAATTAGAAGAGAGAATTTAAAAGAACAGTATTGAATAACTTCTTAATAATTCAAGTAATATTTTTGCCTTTTCCTGAGTCTGAAAGGAACATTTCTATAGAGTCAGTGAAAATGGATATTTTCTCTTCCACCAAGTGCAAATTTTACAACATTAATTTGCTAGATAAGGCATTAATCCATAACTTCATTCACACATCACCAACAGATATGAGCTAATGTTCTAAGAATCCATCCCTGGAGATCAAATAAACATGTCTCATTTGTCCCTTCAGACAACTAACTATGTTCCTCCTGTTGCTGTATAATTTATCAGAGTTTACTATCGTTGCATTGTAGTAAAATTAAGGGTCCAGCTCTGCTTTAGAACATGCACTAGGTCAAAAAGAACATATTTGCATCCTGTAGTCTCTATTGTGTGATGTTATGAACATCAATGGAAAAAACGAACAAATGAACAAATGGAAAAAATAAAAAGGGTATTTTTTTATTTGCTCTCTGAACAATAGATTTGAAGGCAACAAATCTTTTGATTTGAGCATTTAGCAATCTAGAAAAGAAAAAACCAAAAATCACATAGTACACATGCACTCATAGTACAGCTGAGACAGTTGAGGAACATGAGCCACCATCCAATTAATTGATATCAGTAACTTTTGTCTCCTCATCCTTTATTTCATAATGAAATTTTAGCAAAGAGAGTGCAAGAATTGTTACAGATGTTTGCACCAACCATGCAAACTGACCCTGTATGATCAGTGATTTTACTGTGTGTAGAGACTCTTCCTTTTTGATTTAACACAATGCTATGAGGTAGCTCAGAGACGCAATCGAAATGCAAGAAATCCCACAAAATCTGGTAGTAATGTATAAAATGGAAGTGATCACTAGTCAAAATACATCTTTTCTTCTTTGGGCTGATTTCCATCTAGAAAAGTGTATTTCTAAAGAACTTCGTAAAAAACAATGACCTGCTTGCTTCTACTGCTCCTAGACCAACTAAATTTCCCCAGGAGGCTCAGAAGAATGCTTTCCAGAGCCTGCTACCCCAGGATGTGTGAAGCAATCTGCCTCAAGTAACTCCAATTGAGGACAGGTCTCAGAACTTCCTTCTTATTCTAGTTTCCTGGGTAGTAAAGATTATAAGGAAATCCAAACTCTTTGCATAAAAGTTTAAAATAAAAGTATAATAATAAAAAGCAAGGGCTTTTAACTATTTCACCTACTGGGCATCATTTCCCCTCAAAGACTTCTGAGACTAAGCTTCCAATCCTCTCCTTAAACTTCAAAGAGCTTTTCTCTCCCTTAGCTATAAATAGATCACTGCAGACACCCAGAGAGATAGAAAATCATCCACATGTAAAGATTTACAGCAGAGAAAGCCTGAAACTCACCTTTCTGAAAGCCTCCTTTCCTCATTCCACCAAAGGGCCGGGTCTTTCTCCTCATGATAAGGCAGATTACTGTACTGCACCTCTGTTCCTAGTAGGTTTATAGTCATCTCAGCCTTACCCAAGTCACAGATCTGCCCTCCACAAACCCTGCAAGCCTCCTTTCTTGTTTATCAGTGCTTTATTGTGAGCAGGTATGGTAACCTGTTTGCATTTGGTAATAACTCCATTTAACACATATGAGTGAATCCCATACTTTCTTATTCTGATACAGTGCCAGGCTTCTATGTATTTATTCTTGAGGGTAATAGTACTTCTTATTGAGCAATAAAAATGTGCTTGCTTGTTTGCTGCTCACACTGTCAGTTATCCATCTATCTTGATCACTTGGTGTCTTTGTTTCCATCTTTTTCACAGAGTTGTCAATTTTCTTCCTGTTCAGCAAATTTCTATATTAAACTTACCTAGGGGGATGTGATTGCAGTTCCTCACTGTCAAAACTGTGTGGGTAACTAGTGTGGGATTTTTTTTTCCTTTCATTTTTCATGGCAAGCTTATGTATGTGCATATAAGCACTAAATATTTTCTGTATCATGAGCTAAAAAAACATCCTGACTTTGGAAAATGGCCTCATATGGAGCAGAAAGCTACTTATTTACATCACTGCAGGATAGCAGCTGTTTGGTTTGTTCTTTGGCATAGGAAGCCTGAAAATAAAATTTATTAGTGCTAAGACTGTATGCATCTTTCCAGAATATATCTCATTATAACTCTACTCTGGTAAGCAGCTTACACCCAAATTTACCATCAATTGAAATATAAACCTATTCTGATAATCCTACTCAATGTTGTATAAACCTAAATTTAGACATTCATAGTAATTATGATTACAATAGATGTTTATAACTTGCAAAAATACTAAACTATGTTATTTTTTCTAAATTGTTCTATATATGAACTGTTAGTTTATGCATAATTTTTCTTGGATTTCAGAAAAGCCAATCCTAGAAATCTTAGCTTAATATAGATAGCTAAATATTGAATACAATCTTACATTTCCTGTGAGGGCATTTTTAAATATCTCTGGACAGGTTATAAACATTCATTTTTCAATGTAAGTGATGGAAGATGAAGCAAACAGAGATACATAGAGATACATATTATGTATGTACATATATACATATCAGGTAGGCCTTTCTTATGCATGCATGAGACTTAGAAAAGGTCCCACATATCTTGTCATATTTGGATGCTCTGTTGAGAGAAAAATGTATCAACAACTTCTTTGAGTCCAGTGCCTAGTTTTCATACTAGGGAATTTAAAATCACTTGAATTTCAGGTTTATTGTCAAAGGAAGTAAAAAACCAGCTATCCTTCAGAATGACAGAACTGTTCTTGCTTATTTCAATTTCAAAGCGAAATTGCTGTCCTTTCTACTTCTGCAATGGGAGAATGTAGAGTGTAAAACTATCATTTTTAAGCCAAAAAAATACTCTTGCATGACAAGTATGTGGACTCAACTCAGCCACATAAATCATATAGAGAGAAAGAAGTTATCTTAGGACTTGTTCCTAGAACAAAATCTTTGTCTTACTGAACTTGGTGGCAAAATTCCTGCAGATTGAACATGACTTCTCTGGGACCCCTCACTTGGTGGCCTTTCTGCTCTAACCATGAGGTCACATGTCCTACTTCATTCCAAAAAATACATGCATAATTCTCACAGCTCTAATAGCTTAGAAGGTGAAAATCCATATTGTTCCTTATATCAAGCATTTCTTGTCATGGTTTTAAGCCCAGCTGGAGATAAAACACCACGCACGTGCTTGCTCAACAACCCTCTGACCACAGTGGAATGGGGAGCAGAATCAAAGCAAAATTTATATGTTGCCATAAGAACAGTTTAATAATTGAAAATGAAGTAAAATATAATAATAATGGTTAATCATAAAATTAATTATAATAACAATGGAAAAAACATGTGATGCAGTTGCTCAGCACCCACAGAATGATGGCAGACCCCTCTTCCTGAACCTAGATCAGCCTCACTTCTGGGTGACACTTCCCCGCTCCCCAAGTTTACTCACTGGGCATGACATTCTGTATTTTGGAATACCCTTTGGTCAGTTTCCAGCACACTTCCTGGCTATACTCTCTCCCAGTTTTTTTTTTGTGGACCTCCTCACTTGGCAGAGCATGAGACAAAGAGGGAAAATAAAGATAGGAAAAAAGAAGGGAAAAATTACTTAGGATAAACATGACTAAGCAAAACCCAAAACATCAGTGTGTTTTCAAAAGCATTTTCTTTCAAAATCTAATACACAGCTCTATGACAACTACTGAGGAGAAATTAACTTTACCACAGAAGAAACCAGGACACCTCTTGCAGCATTTCATTTTCAAAATCTGATCAGAAACACATCTGTCTTTCCCAGATACCTTTTTCTGTAAGTGATAATAAACCAAAGTATTCCAGAGTAATTTGCTCATTCCTATTCTCCCTGCAAGATATATTGAGTCCAAAGAAGAAAATGTCTTATTTCCATAGCAAAGTCTTCTTTCCTTTTCTTTTAAAGCTATGTCAATCACATTCAAATTGTAAGCATAAACTATTTGCCAAAAGGATCCTACTGAATGAATCTATTTATGAAGAGAGAATCATCAAATTCAGTGATGTTTCACCAGAAATTTCTATCAACACAAGGCTTAGAGAAGCGAAATCAAAGGCTACAAAAATCTGATTTTGCATGGGAAAATGTCAGATAGAGAGAATTGTCACAAGAACCTTCAAATAGGCAAGACTAAAAATTAACAGACAAAATGAGTATGTATTTCTTTCAAAAGGACATGAGTAACAGCAAGCCCATAAATTTTCCTAGAAAAATCAAAAAAAAAAACCTTGCAGATCCAAAAATGCTGAAAGAAGACTCAAAAACACTTTTGGATGTACAATTTATGCTAAGCCAGTTCTCCCTTTCTTTTGTGGCAGTTTGGCTCCTGGACAGCCTTGGAGAGCATTCTTTTTTGAACTGAGGCTACTACAGGATGCTCCTCCAATTAGATTTCCTCTATTTAAGATATGAAACAAGTGTTTTCATTAGGACTTTTAAAATCTAAAATTGATACATCTAAGCATGTACAGTTATTATAGATGCAATTACCATGAAAAAAAAAAGAACAGATAAATATGAAGATAAACATAATGTAAGAGTGTGCTTCTCAACATCAAATTTGATCAGCAAATATCTTATGTTTCATATAATGACCTCATTTAAGTATCCTATTCAGGAGCTGGGCAAAAAAAGTTAAATGGACCAGGTGAATGAAGGTACTGATAATGTTGGACAAAAAGAAATGCAGTAGTCAACCAGTGATAAAGTGCTGATGGTATGTCTTGCTTTGTACTAGATTAACCCTTCATCCAGCCATTATCTTGATTAATTTCCAAAAGACAGTTTAGTCAGCACATGTAAATTTTAAATAAATTGTAGGGTGGGCATCATTCTTTTCTGTATTTCTAATGAGCTTGATACAGAGAAGGCTCACATCCTTGCTGCCACAGTTCTGGGTAAAAAGCACCTTTAATATAGATCAACTATAAGAGCTGGAGGCTGTTTGGAGAGAGTATATTAATTTCTCACCAGCCACTAAGAATATTATTCTGTTTCCATATCCAGTTATTCACCACTCAGTGGTGAATGCTATTGAAAAGAAACCTCTAAATACAGAAATTTTGCTGATGTGGAGGTGTATTTAGATTTTTAACTTCTCATTCCCTGCAAAGAATATTTGGGTACTAATATTTGGGTATGTACATAAAAATCTTACATTTTGAAAACTTTTTTTTTAATTTGATTTTCAAAATATGATGCAAAAACCCATACAACGAAAATTTATAGAGAGTATTTTAAATTTGTATTTTTTTCACTTGCTGTAAGAATGCTTTCATGTACTTGAATCTTAAGTGTTCTCAGAAGTTTTTTGCTTTGTTCTACCTTCTCATGTCAAAAGCTGTTTACAAGAGTTTCTTCAGCTTTCCTTTGCTGGTCAATGAAAAACCAATCTACCAATGGCACATTTAACACACAGATAATCAGCACATTGTGGGAAAAGAAACTCACCAATTTCAACTGAAATATCCTGGATTGTCTAAGGATCTAAATTCTAGTGTGTGAGTACTGTGTTACTATCATGAAAGATTGCACTCAACTTGCTGAAACAATGTAGATGAGCATGTCAGAATAATTAATGAGATGCATTCTGTAATGTCTGTTTACATAATTTCATGTATAATTGTCAGATACAATTGGTAGAACAAATTTCCACTTGTCTGTCTTTAAACAAAAATGTTCACGAAATACAGATATTAAGTGATCTTCACCATTCATAGGACTTTGTCATGAATAGACATTTGATATACAAATGACAGTAAAGTTATTGCTGTCTTTCAAATGACATATTAATATCAATTTTGATTTGTGAAACACTTACCACTGACAACTGAACACTTAGAAAAGCTAATCTCTTTCTCTTTTTACTTCATTTAAGTCACTTACAGTACAAGACCTCACCAGAAATTATAGCCATTGTTTCATCTAAAACTTATTATCAAGTTGCACATTATGACTGAATTTTCAATTACCTTAACAATGAAGAGTGGACTAAACGGTGAACAGTGAATAGAGTGAAAAAAATAAAAGGAAGATATTTATTTAAAAGCTGAAGCTTATACTTCTAACTAAAACTGAAATGCTTTGATTAAGGAAGTTTTGTGTGGGTACCATGAGACTCATTCTTGGGTCTGCTCTTTGTACCTAGTCAAGAATTCTGAATTTTACTATTTTATTGTTCCATATGTTTTGTTCACCGAGTTTACAGGTCTTGGGAGGAAATATTCCCAGACTGCACTTGCATTTTATCTTGCTGATGTTTATTGTTTTAAAAATATTAATATCTGTTTTTGGAAAAAAAAAAAAAGAATGAGTGCTCAACTAGATTCTGAAAAGTCTATCCAATTTTGTAAAACTGAAGCATTTCTGTCTCTTCCTAGAGAAGACATGGCCACTGAATGGCTTTTAAACACTATCCCACTTCTTACCTCAAAGCTTCAAGATGCCAAGGATTTCCTCTGTGAGCTGGAGAGGTATCTTCCGACACATGAGCTGAAGTTAAATAACATTCCTATGAGGAGGAACAAATTTGAAATGTAAGTCATCAGACTTTTTCTGAAAATTGCTCCTTGGTATTTGGGAAATTCTGGTAAAGGATCAATTTAGTGATCTAGATTCACAGATTGTAATAATGAACATTTATGAGTCACAAATCATCATTTTTAAAACTGTTTCTCCTTTTCCTTGCTGGCATCAAACACATAAAAACACAAGCCTGCAGCATGCACATTACACAGGTAGTAGACTTCAGTCTAGTGCTCTCATACCTTGAATTTGGAATCCATATATCTGTGTGCTACATAGCCATTTATATCTTTCTTCTTTTTATGCAGTCTATGATTTTTCTACTGATTTCTTCTTTATATGTATTTTATATGTATTTTAATATTTCCCTCCCATTTTTATTCTAAATTGTGTCAGGGATATCTATCAATTTCTTGACACTGAGTCCTTCTACCAATACATAAAAGAATTTTCCTTCCCCTCCCCACCTCCTTGCCTATTTTAATGCTGTTGCCAGTTACAGGAAATTCCCCTCATTTCAGAGCCTTTTCTCTCCATCTCCCACAGGACTGGCCATACCTCATGAGAGCTCTTTATGAATCTAGAGGTTTTAGAAATCTGCTTCTGTTTCCCTCCTTCCCCTACCTGTTGTTGCTATCTCTGAGCTATAGCTTTATTTGAGGTCTTTCACAATAAATATTGCATAATTAATGTCCCAGTCACAATACATGTTCATGGGGAATACTGAAGGAATGTGGGTTTTTTTAATAAATTAATTTTCCTTTCAGGAAGGGAAAAGGAATCTTGCAAATCCAAAAAGAAAGGCTTACAAACACTCTGGAAAAGAGATAGGATCAAATGAAATGCAATTGAAAAAACTAGAAAATCGGAAGTTTTAGTGTCTTCAAAAAATAGGCTGTGAGGAAATGAGCTGCATTGCAGAGGACCAAAACATGCCAAAACTAAGCTCACAGATGTTGCAAAAGCAGGGGAAAAACAGGAAGACAAACCTTGGAGGGGAAGATATGAGGGACATGGCATGGATAGTTAAAAAATAAAAATTAAAAAAAAAAAAATATAAATGAGAATTAGCTCATTTATAAATTGATTTAATAAGAAAGATGTGGAGGGAATAGGAAATAATGGAAGACGAGCTAAAATCAACTGGTTATGCATTTCAAATATCAGGAGAGTAAAACAAGAAAATTGCACTTCCACATTTTTGAATAGTTTCATGGTCTCTAGCATAGAATCAATGAGTGCACACATGTGCTGTCTGTCCTCTCTGTGTAATGAATAGATAAGTATGAAGCTCCTCACTGACTGCAGTATCAGGCTTTTTTCTGTGTAAGAACTGTGGGGACCCTGGGGCATTCTGTCACTGTCAAAATTCTTAAGCACTTTAGTCTCCAAAGGCATCTCTGAAATCTCAGCCCTCTCTCGCAGAGACAGACTTGGGACCACTAATATAAATAATAGATCAAACTTTAGCAAAAAAATATGTCAAAAGACAAGGCAAGGATGGAAAGTTTTATAACATCTTGAGAAAACTAACAAGACTCACTGAAAGACTGTTTTGTTGTATTGTGCTTTATCAAAACGAAAATTTCATTGTTCAACTCAAACTTCTTACAGTCTCTGATGAAAACTCATCCAAGTATATAAATGAGCAAGAATTAAGCTGTGTCAGCTCTTGGTATATCAAGTATAAGAAACACAAAGGGAGTCCTGTTTGATTTAATTTTCCTTTAAGAAATTTTTCATCTTACCATATAATCCTTTATCAGTGTTCTGATTTTGTATTATGAGTATTTTGTATTAGTTTGTATAATGGATACTATGGTTTTGTGGATAAAATTCACTAAACAAAATTTAGAAAGATAAAAATGACTACAGACAACAATCATCCTCTGTCCTACCCTCAAAAGAGAAGTTCTACAGTGTGTATTTATGAAACTGAAGCAAAAAGGTTTATGGGAATTAATTTAGAGATGCATGCTCCAGCAGTGCAGGTCAAGTACACAGACATGGAAACTGAAGGAAGTTTTTCATATGCAGAAGCAAAGGTTTATTTCTCAGGACAGAGAATTCTGCTTTCTGAATGCCCAATATTTTTAGTCTCAAATAGTAAAATTTCATGATATCTCTCTCTACTTTTCACCTCCCTTATTCTCCCCTCTTTCAATTTCTTGAAGTACATGGCTAATAATCTGCTCTTTGACATGCAAGACAAAACCAAAGTTAATAATTCTTAACCATGAATGACATTGTTATCAAAGAGTGCTGAGATTTGTGAGTCATAAAAGTGATCTTCCTTGGAGACATAATAAACTCTTACAGATATCTGGTTATTAAGGTTAGTACTGGTGATATATCTTTAAAAAAAAATTAAATAATAAAGGAAGCAAAGAAGATTATTTGTTGAATTGTAACTCCAGAGAAAGTTTTGCACATTACTCACAAGGAAACTAATTTTGATAAGGGTTTCACTGAAAAGTTACCATCCTTTGCAGTTTGTTAAGTTTTCAGAACTTGGTGAGAAATTCTCATTAGAATTCCTATAATGAATCATACATTACTTCATTTTCATTTACTGTCACTCAAAAGATTACTGTAGAACAAAGGTGTAATCCAGTATTACAGTATTTCCAGTCAATCCAGAAATGGGATAAGTCTGAAACAGAACCCTATTTTTGAAATTAGTTTGAATCTTGCAATTGTGTGCTCAAGAAGATAAATCTTATAAGGGAGAATGGGTCTCCACCTGCTGTATTTTTAAGTAGATGAAATTTCTTTCTGACAAATCACGTACACAAGTGTGCCAATGAAACTGTTCCAGTGTGGCCAGTGACAGACAAATATATCAGGCGATATTGAGACTCTCTTGGTGTTGCTGCCTTAAGTCCTTTTCTGGCAGCTCAGAAAAAATATTTCACTATTTGTGCAGTAGTGAAATTACTACACAGGAAATATTTCACTACGCAAAATACAAGGAATGAGAATAACTTTGGTGTCTCTTAGAAATTCTTAAGCCCAATGCCTTATTATCTTTTTAAAAATTATTCTTAAAATAAATTAAAATTTATCCACAGTTATTCCAAGAATTTTTGTCAGTTTAGTGACCATCTATGCCCTGAGCAAATATTTTCCCAGCTACTTTTTAGATGTTAGCCCTAACAGAGGAGGTAATGCAGAACTATACTACGTACACATCTATCTGTAGATCTACATAAGTCTCACAAGCTATGACTTTACAAGAACCAGAACAAAATTTTCAAAATTGAAGTACCTTTGAAATCTCTGACAGGTGTAAACTAAATTGACCATATTTGAGCAAAGCATCTTGCCCTGAATTTCTGAATAAACCTTTTTTTTTTATTAAGAAAAAACCAAAGCTTGTTTGAGGAAGCCAAAATTCTGAATCTGTTAGAAAGGTATGCTGAGTTAAAAACAGTTATTTCATTGTACATTTTGTTCCATAAGGTGGCTAACTGACAAAAGAGAGGAAAGAAAAAAATGAGGACAAGTGATAAAAAACAGTTCCATCTGACTGCAGTTACTTATGAATTTAGAAAGCCTTCAGGTTTATTAATAGGAATGTGATAACTGTGTTTTAATTTTCTTACACTGAGATGCAATTCCTTTATTCAATACTGTTGTTCTGTTTCCTCAGCTGAAATGTTTATTAAGATCATTTCAGAGGATATATGTAATTATTTCCTGTATTTCTTGGCTTACTGATATTCTTGACAGGTATTTGAAGGAACCTCTATGTGTGTAGCAAAATGAATGATTTTTTTAAGGCTTTAAGGAAATCTCCAGTAACTACAGAGGATGCATTTAACAGACCTGGTAGCTGTTTCTCCATACCTGATAACTGAGTTCTTAATGTCTGATTAAATTTTTGTTGAAGAAAACATGCAGTGCAACAATTCTGCTGTCAACAATATTGTGTAGTGTACATAATCTATAGAAAAATATATTTTTTAATGCAAGTCAATCTAAGTATGATCTAAGTTTTCACACCAAATTAGAGTTTAACTGGCTGGGTGAATATAAACTTAAGTTCTCATTATTTACAAAATTGCCAATTCCTATTCCTGTACATATAATTTTTATTCTGATTTATGGCATGATAAAGGTCCTATGCCTTAGGGTATGATGATGAACATTCCCACCTGCAATACTGAGCCGGGACTGAAGGCTATTAAACAAAAGAACATGACTATAAGAGTCATGAAATCTTTCAAAGGCAGCCACTATTCCTGACCCCTTCACAAGACCTGGATTGCACACATAGGGCAGGTGTTTGAAGGAGTAGGAGTTGTCTTGTGATTCATTCTACTTTTTAATATTTGATTTCATCTCAATTTCAGTTAATTAGCTACATCCATGGACCTGTCATTTGAATGCAAGTAGTTGTAAAACAAAGAATTATTTTTATAGTACAGATAATTTTTTGTAGAATTGAATTGCTTCACCAATTTATACATGATAGACCTATAAGTGATTTCAAAATAGGATTAAAAAAATCACAGAATAAACACTCTCAATGGCTCTCCACTGACAATTCAAGATATCAATCCATTTACAGGTTAATATTATGACTCTAACTAGGTTTAGCATTCAGAGGAAGGATCATATTAAATACATTCTGTATAAATACCTCAAAAGAAGTGTTCCCAATCCAATAATGACCCCAGTTAGAGACAAGCTATAACTATTTGATCTAAAAATGTTTATAAAATATTTTAATTTTTAAAAATGAATGCACTTTCTCTATGCAATTTTGTTTCTAAGAATACTATTTTTTTCCTGTAGGTCTTTTCATTCACAAATATCATATACACAAATTTTATTCAATAACGTTGGGAAAGTGACTCCCCTCCTTCACAGAGACATGAACAGATAATTAGAAATTATCAGCTATTCAGAAACAAAGAGGTAAATTGGAGTATTAAGTAATATTCAATTATATAGAATAGATAACCACTTGTTAGGGTAAAGATTGGAATATAATCCTTTCCAAGATTTTCAAAAAGAAATTGAAAATTATTTTTAAACAAAAAAAAACTGCCTCCAAGTAAGGAATCAAAAAATGAAAAACTTAAATTTCCCATTAAAGTAAGAAACAGTAGTCAATTTCATAAAAATAATATATTCATAATTAAACCCATACTTGTTTCTAATTTCAAAAGTTGGTCTCCATTTTTGGTAATAAATCTTTCATATCCTTCCTGATATAAATTATCATACTGTTATATTAAATTATGGTGCTTTTAGGTGCCAGCTCTTGATTTTTTTTCTTTGGTCTTATACTAAACAAGTTTATAAAAAAATATCTTTATAGTTATTTTAGTGATGATGTTGCCTCAAAAATATATGGATGAATGACACTTTCATCTATAGGTAGGTGACTAAATACCACAGAATTTTATATCAAAGGCTTGGACTCCAACACACAGATTATTGCTTTTTGGGTAAAGGATTTCCTAGAAGTGCCAGACTTCACCATCTTAACTGCACAGAGTAACACAGTATTGCATGAACATAAAATTAAAAGTCAATATTTTTACATCAAAAGCAATTAACATGACAAATCTGAAACTTTGCTCTCAGGGTACTGTCATCCCAGGAAAATGGGTTTTATAATACTATTCTGATTCTCCATAATTAATTCATCCTGGTAAATTGCAATAAAAGCTGTTTTGCTTCATTTATAAGGTGTCTACATTATTATAAAATGTGACTCTTTTTAATTTGAAAAGTTTTCAAACTTATCTTCTTAGAAAGAAGCATTGGACTGCAGATTTTACATTGGAGGAGAAAACAGAGAAAAAGGAGATCCTTGGTTATTAATACAAAGAGCCTTAAAATTAAGAAAGAATAATGAAACCTGGAAGTACAACATGGGTACTAGAAGAAAGAATGCAAAACCAAAGAAAGGCCTAGGCAGAAAACAGGATGACATTCAAGAATGACAAATCTTCTATTTTAACATGACCCAGCACATCACCAGTGCACTGCTGAACGCAGTCCTCACAACAGACCCTTTAAATGGGACCACCATTGTACTACTGCTTCAAAATCCTACTGGTCCAATCCATCTAGTATGCACAAAAAGAAAGAAATAAAAGAATCCTAAGACTAAAGTTGGATTTATGAAGAGGTTGAAGGACAAAAATCAGTCAGGGTTTGAAGGAAATAAAAAGCTGACATAGTAAAAATTGGATAATTGGAAGCTGACTTGTAGTGACAGGTCATCCTTGAAACTTTAACATTTAACAATCTACATTATGAAAATCCTTATTAGCCTTTAATGCTGCTTGCTTAAAATTAGGATAGGATCCTAACTAGGACATGCCTACACTGCACAAAGATCCTTCAGCAAGTTCTGACCAAGTCTGGTATGGCCATACTGATGGGGCAGCCCTCGAGTTGATAGCATGAGTCCAAAGCCAGTGAGCCATCTATTTTCCTTACAATAAGCATGAGACCTTGGCACAGCAAGGCACCAGAACCACAGAAGTGGAAGTACAATGCTCGTGCTGTAGGTTTTATGGTAGCTGATTTGGGACTGGGGACAGAATTCCCAATATTGTGGTTGAGAGCCATATATTGTGGTTGAGAAAGCTGCAGACAGTAATTTGGAAAGAGTGGATATACAGAGAAGAGAAGTACAAGAACCAACTCTGTCACTTGTACACAACATTGCACAGCTTGGATTTTAGGGGTGGTTTTGATACATGGCGTCCTGGGATTGTTTCCATGGAAAATGGATTATTTATCGTTATTTAAAGCAGGGTGATCATGGTATATATGTGTACCTTCTTGCACTTTTAGTGTACAACAGCAGCTCTAAAAACAAATTATTGGAAGTTGTGTGGGCAGTGTCTGATTGTGCTTGTCATTAAAAGTCTAGGAAGTGTCAAACAGTGTAATTTTTTTTTATTTAGCTCATATCATATCTATTAGTTTTGTGAGGAAATATTGTGCTCTGCCTAGAAAGGAAATATTTTGAGGAAATATTGTGTTCCTGTAAAAGAAGGGATATACATATATCTTCTAGCAACATAATACACTAGACTAAGAATTTAAGTACAAGGGACAAGCTGAAATATCCCTACTACACAGATTATCACAGGCATATAGATGTGGTTTTTATTAGTTTACTACAGAACAAATTTGTTCAATGTATTCATTGAACAAAATATGTTTGTCATTCCTGCAACCATGTGTTGGTGACATAATAATGCATCACTGAGCACAGTGGGCCCAATTGTAAATCATTGCTGCATGAATAACAAGTAAAAAGGATGCATAGAAAATTTCATCTGCACCAGCTGTAGCTTTTTCCCTCCTGTGCATATTTCATTATTAAAATTATATAAGCTCATACATAATTTTACTAATTTGACCATGTAATTTTTACCAGCTTTTACCAAATGAAAATTAGTTTTAAATTAAAAATTGAATGAATTTTCACAACAAATTCAAACATCAAACACATTTTTTAAAAGTCCATCTAATTGTCAGTGAAGCAGATTCGATAGCTCTGCCATGAACAAACCATGGTACTTGTCAAATTTATCTGTAATTTACACTAAGATTTTCTTTTACCATTTGCTACTGCCAGAATATACTATAATTCCTTCAGAGCCACATAAAAAGGGCAAGTGTCATTTTCCTCTGAACCAGCAGTTCCTGTTTAAAAGATAGGGAGAAGCACCAGAAAGCAAGATACCAGACAGCTCAAAAATATACAAACTATTTTATGTTATGTTGGACACAGAATTAAGCATATGCATAAATGCACAAATGACTGCTCAAAATACTGTACTACCTGTTTAGCCATCTGAAACTAATATAGTATAAACATGAATTAAAAGGAAATAGCTTCTAGTGTGCTCAGCTATCTGTCCAGAGATTTGCACGAAAGAAAGCATCTTTCATTGAGGAAATTAGGAAATAGATTTGCTAGTGGAATTTTCAATATCAATTGACTAATTGCTTTCCCAGCAATCAAATTAATTTGGTAGTGCTAAAACACTGGATTGGCAAAAAAAAAGACATCAAAATCCTTCACCAAGTGGATGTAGATGTTTTACAGCCTGTTCCATTTTGCTACCTTTTTTAGAGATGCAGATCATTTTACAGATCATGAAACCATTAATTTTAGCTTTACTTTGTTGGAAGGGCAGACTAAACACCAAATAACACCCTCAGCCATCTTTAGCTTTTGATGAATCTTTTGAATTGTAAACATTTAACTATGACTTTCTGGATAAATTACTTTTTGGATAATCTTTGCACTGCATTAGTTAATTCTCAGCCATCCATGCAACAAAATTTTTCACTGTTGTCTACTGTTATCACTGTGTTTCACTGTTTCACTGTTATCTTTGCCTTAGGCTTGGTCAACACAAGTTTTATCTTCAAGAAGCTTTGCTGCTTTTGCAAAAGGGATAGGTTCCATTTTTCCTAGGAGTGCCCGTAAAGATGTCAGTTAGTAGCAACTGGGATTTTTTTCTCTGATACAAATTCATATGGGAAGCTGACTGAGTTTGACCACTTTGCTCTTGAGGGTGTGAAATGCCATCTACGGCAACATCAGATTTTAAAGGAGTGGGCTGTCTTTGATGCCTAAAAAAGAGGAACCAATTTCCTGCCAAGTACTACCCAGCCATGAATTAATCTGAAATCTGTCCTTCTACAACCTACTGCTATTAAACGTTATCTTATTAAGTAATGAGACCATCTGGGATATGAGCCATATGAGAATTAAAATTTTCTCCTAATATTAGCTCAATATTAATTCAATTTAGAATTTTTTGTGTTTATCTTTAGCGGAGTTTTGCTTTTGAAGCAATTTGGCTGTGGTTATTTTGACACATGTCCAGCTCTTTGTAGCACTGGTTTTGGAATTTACCTGTCTTAAAGACAAAACTGCTTCCTTCATTCTGTACATTTCCCAGGCTTCTCAGCTTTGCTAGGAAAGGCATGTTAAGTAAGACACATATGTCATGACCCTCAGTACAGTATTTGCTTCAATCTAATTAGTGGTAATATGCAACTGCTAGGATCAGATAATTGGATCTAAATTTGGTAAAGTCCCCTGATAGTCTTTACATACTGCCATTGTTTCTGTAATGGGCTGAGGCAGTGTTGGGCCTCCTCAGCTCAGATGTAGAGAGATATTTTGCGTTTCTCAGCTCTCACTGTCAGACATGATTAGGTGCCAATGCAGCTGGAAAGAAGACAAACAGATTTGGTTTTCAGATGAAAGTTAGAAACTACTGTGCACTGATATTCACTACTGAATAAAAGACTGGCATGGATTGCCTTATTAAGTACTCATTTGGCTCTCAGTCAAGGAACCTGATAGATTTTTTTACTATTGGTGAGGAACTAATTTTTGTTTATACTTTTTGTAATGACTCATCTTATGCTTGGGTCTTTTAAGTAAGAACTAGTGGAGGAGAAAAGAAGAATAGTAAAAATTTACAATCTCAAATCAATTAATACTCCAAAGAAATTTAGACCTATGTTTGCTCAGCCAGAATGGTTGAGCAGACAACAGATGCTCATCGATGTCGGAAATCTCAGGACAGATTTAATTAACTTTTTTAAATCCTAATTGTTTCTAGATCATCTACTGTGTTATCTCAGCAATTATTTTTTCCTTTTTCAAGCAGCCTAAAATGTAATATAAATAGAAGCTTTATACTTATAATGAGACTAATTTTTGTGGTTTTAATAAAAGCAAAGAAGCTTTTTAATTTTTTAGTGAGGAATTCCTTATAAGCTTTAGTAGATATAAAAAAATAGTAGAAAAAAATAAAAGACAAAAATATTGTGAGAAAAAAATGGTGTGACTTTTTCCATATTATTGGACCAGCTTCTCCTGGATGGTTTCCAACCAACATTGTACATGATTTTTAAAGTGTATAGCTGTCTGAAAAAGCAATTGGTCATGGTGGTTTAACTCTGGCCCACAAGTAAGCTCCTGCTCACTGCCTGCCAGGGGTAAAGAACCAGAGAGGAATCAGAAGAATAAAAGTGAGAGAACTCATGAGCTGACATTGAGATCATTTAATACATAAAGGAAAACAGACACACACAAGCAAAGCAATTTATGAAATTAATTCACGTCCATTGGCAGGCAAGCATTTAGTCATCCCCTGGAATGTGTAATGACTGCTTGGGAAGGCAAGCAATGAAGTTTCTAAGGCCTTCCTTCCTTTCCTTCCTTTCCTTCCTTTCCTTCCTTTCCTTCCTTTCCTTCCTACCTCCCTTCCTTCCTTCCTCCCTCCCTTCCCTCCCTTCCCTCCCTTCCTTCTCCTTCCTTCTCCTTCCTTCCTTCTCCTTCCTTCCTTCTCCTTCCTTCCTTCTCCCTCCTTCTCCTTCCACTTTACACACTGAACATGGCACCCTATGTCATGGAATGTCCTTTGGGTCAGCTGGGGTCAGCTGTCCTGGCTGTGTCCTCTCCCCTCCTGGTGTCCTCACTGAAAGGACAGCTGCAGAGAGTTTGGCTGTGTAAGCACTGTTCAGCAATAATGAAAACATCCCTGTGTTATCCACACTGTTTCTAGCACAAATCCAAGCACAGCCATGCAACAGCTGCCATGGATACAGCTGTCCCCGGAATGAAACACAGCAGACTACAACCAGATCACTGACACAGACTGGAAGCTTCTGCAATAGGAGTCTTTGGAGACTGAAACACAAAGAAAATTTTAAAAAGTTAGGCATGAGTTTATTTACATGTATATTTAATTACCAGGTACTCTATCAACAATTGAAAATCATACATAAATCCAACATTCTAATTAAGCCTTGGAAAAATAAGATGTTTTGCTTCCAACAGACTCGGATACTCACAGAGTTTGATGTTCTCAGCCTGTGACTGAGATGGCTCATTCAACTCATCTTCAAAGAGGGTAGTTAAAACCAAAGTTCTCTACTTTTTCTTCCCCAGGTTCCACTCTGTGTCCTTGGTGTTTATATGAAACCATTCCATGAGCTGAGACCAGTCTGGACCTTTTCCATAGGTTCTGCCTTCTGCAGGTTTTATCTTGCAAGAGATTGTCTGTCCATCTTCTTCAAATGGATGTTGCCTCTTTAGAGACCAACTTATGTTACTGCAGATATGATTTCTTCAAGAAACTCCAGATGTGAAATGTTATCTTAATATGTTTTTAAGCCAATATGATAAAATACTTCTAGCTTCTAAAATCTGAGGTTTTTGGCATATTGAGCTCCAAGACAGGCAAGGTAAGTTTGTAAATTGGTCTTCATGTTGTATGTGTTTTAGATAGCTAAAAATCCAGGTAGGATTCCCCAAACTAAGATTCTTTACAACATTTAAAATGCCAGTATGTTTATTTCTCAAGTTTATACCACCTGAGTTCAACAAAATTTTAATAGTTTTATATTTATAAAATCAAACTAAGGTGATGTAGGAATTTTTAGAAAGTCAATACTGAGCTTCTTCCCTTTTCCTTTCCCTTCCCCTGCCCTGTTTTCCCCTTAACCTTCCATTTTAACCTCTCCTTAGCATCTTCCTCCACTCAGACTTGCCTTCATCTCCTTCCTCTTCTGTATTCTGCCTTCAGTTTTTTACCCCTCTTCTCTTTCTTGTCTCTCTATAGCTATTTCATTGATGCTGCAAATTTTCCTAAACATTTGGAATATTTATGAAACAAACAGCCCCTCTTTTTGAAGAAAGCACCTGCCTGAGATAAAATTACATCCAAATAACTTAATTAAGACTCATAGGGGAAAAAAAAAAAGAGAGAACACAGGATAATTATAACTGCAGTGACAGAAGACAGAATTCATTCAAAACAAACTCTCACACAACTGTAGCAGAATGTAAAGATTAAGCATCTGGTAGTAACTCACAGCTAAGGTATGTAGGAACAACAAGGAGTGAATGCTACATCCCAAAAATTAAATAATCTGGTTTGGAGGTACTAGGAAATGAGCCTGTTACTTACAAAGATCCTGGTGTGAATTATTTGCCATGAATTTTAGGAAACTTTGGAGAATTTTTCTTTTTTTCACCCAGATGAAGATAACTTTATATGAAATAATTTCATATATATTAGATGTAAACAAATATATGGTCTCCAATTTATGACTTACTCTCCAAGAACCAGATAACGAAATGATACCAAGAATATCCAAACAGATGCTTCCAAGAGCTTCTGCATTTTTTCTGAATTTTTTAATTTATAATTTATTTTAAATGTTGTTTTCCTCACATTTCTGGATAGAATTACTCAGTGTTATTTACAAGCTTAATGTACAACACCACAGAAAAGCAAATAATGCTCAGCCCACTTGTAGGTTTTACTGAAAAGTCTCATGTTTCATATTCAGCAAGTTTTGCAGGGTTTATAATTAATATAATGTTGGCTAAACAATTTTAGTTCTTGAACTACATAAGTACCACTAAAGAGTAATATGTTACTGTCATTAGCCTGTGAATCTGTTTGAATGTGCTTAGGAGCATTTGCTCAAATTCAGTGTGCTAACCAAGCAAAAGCTTGGAATAACAATGACACTGAAATGCAAGGAAATAAGAGAGCGTGACAGCTCTTTCCAAAACTTGCAATCTCTAGCCATTTAGAAACCCATGTTATTGGAGATAAAATCATCATAATATGAACATCAATATAACATGAATTTTTATTAGATGGAAAAAGGATTGTTTTGAAAGGAAAAAATGTATTCTTTCTAATTGAAATCCACTTTTCTACTCATCAAAAATCTGTGTTTTGGGGTTTACCACAGAGCCACACAAATGGAGTATGAAAGCAGGATGAAAATCAGAGGATCCAGCTAAGTTACAAGGCTGATATCATTTTATTAGGTCTCATATGAGGCAAGAGATTTTTTTCTTCCCTCTCTTGTCAGGAAAAGAGAATAGGAAAAATCTATTCACATATTGAAAAAGGAGCAATCTCTTTACTAAAAGATTTCTGATAGAATTATTTCATATTCTATCTGAATATCTGAAGAAATTCAGAGCCCAGTTCAGGGACAGGAGGACAATTACTCCCACCCTTAGGGTTTGAGGAGCTGATTTAGCTGCCATGGAAGACAGGGCTACTATATGAAAAACTTTATTTTGTACTGCAGATTTGATGTATATCCATGCTGTAACATTTCTAAACCATCATGATCCTTTAAACACTCCTTCAAGTCAGGTTACTGCCACGAGTGGGCTTGTTGCCAGTGCAGCCAGCTCAGATTTCCTCAAAAGGCTTTATGCCCTCTGGATGGGAAGCTAATCTGTACTTGGATAATGTGATATTAACACTACTGCAGTTACAGGAGGAGCTGCAGAAAATACTTTAATATCCACAATACCATTCCTCATTTTTCTTTGGGCATCCTGCAGTAGACACCACCTTATACACCCCACTGTCATGGGTCTCCAGCTCCTCTTTGTGGATGATAACAGTGGCTGCAGCAGAAACAATTTGAGGGCCTCTACTCCAGCATTTTTCCTCAGCACCTCTTCTGCTTGTTCCTCTGAGTAACACTGCTAGCAACCAGAGGCTGTGCTCAGTGTTGACTTCAATCATGGATATGAATTTTACCTTCCATATGCTTTCTACAGCTACAGAGGTACCAAAGACTAAAGTTTCCTTCCGAAATTATGTGAATTTCTTGGTTGCAGCTGGGAACAAAAGTAACCCTCTGCAATCATTTTGTTGTTAATAATTCTGCCTTTAAGCAAATCCAGGAGGAGGAGAATAAGTATACACACTCTCCGAGATGTCTGCACATTCATGCCAAAAAAAAATCAGAAAATCCCTACACCAAATACTGTGTAAATTTTCAGAAAAAACCCACAATTGTGTATCCAAGCCTTTTGGAGAATATTTATGTATCAGAAGCATGCATTTGCAATCATGAAGGCTGTTTTGTATATTTATTACCAAAAAAGTAACAAATTTCTAGAACTTATTCAGAGCATAATTTCCAGTCACAGTTACTTGGAGTCCCTTTTTTTAATATTTGTCCAGAAAGCACAAGTTCATGCTCATTTCTGACTTTTTTTTCAAGTATCATACTCTATTTCTACAGTTAGTCAAGGTCTAGATATCATCTGGTACAAACCCAATGTTGCTAATGTCATTAGTTTCTGTCATGTAATTTCATAGTCTGTTAAAAAACAGAATTTAAAATTAGAGTAAGTGCAAAAGCATTCAGAAATGGAAGGTTTTTTTCTCAGCTGAAAAGGTCAAGTACTTGTAAATCTTTGTCAGAACTGAGGCGAAGCAAATTCACTGCAGTGGCAGCATTCCAGAAGGGTGGTGCATTTATTGCCAAGGTAGTGCTTGAGCCTTGATAGTGTGAAAAGCTGTAGCAGCTTGTAAAAATCATAAAATAAAAAAAGTATCTGTAGTCAGCAATGTAACATACCATTCAGGTATACTGAGTAATAAATTAATAAAGTAATG
Organism: Zonotrichia albicollis; assembly: GCF_047830755.1. NCBI lineage: Eukaryota > Metazoa > Chordata > Aves > Passeriformes > Passerellidae > Zonotrichia > Zonotrichia albicollis. The sequence goes on from NC_133824.1 coordinate 35,771,119, forward strand.
AAGGTAAACCTTTATTTGGAGTATATACTGAGGCATCAGAATATAAACAGGCAAAAGGTAAGGTGGCAGAAAGATTCTGGAAAACGTGTAAAAGGGTAATTCTACTCCAACAATGGCTAAACAGTTAACTAGTCTTACCATCCCTAGCTATCCATACTATGAATATGTATTTAGGATGAACATCCTGCATTACTTTTTTTAAAAGTATTTTAAAATTTCTTTTGCAGATGTTCAAAATGAGTTATAAATCAACACCATAGGTCTTTAATCCAGAAATAATTTTATCTTCTATGAGTAATGTAGAAGAATCACATAGAATCCCAGAATATGCTGAATTGGAAGGGTCCCACAAGGATTTTCCAATCCCAGCCCTGCACTGGTCATCCCAAGAATCACACCATGTACATTGTCTGAACAATTACTGAACTTTGTCTGGCTTGGTGCTGTGATTACCTCCCTGGGGAGCCTTTTCCAGGGCCCAGTCACCTCCAGGTGAAAAATATTTTTTTATATCCAACCTGAACCTGCTCTAACACAACTTCAGGCCATTCCCTTGGGTATTGGTGCTGGTCACCAGAGAGGAGAGACCTGCACCTGCCTCGCCTCTTCCCTTCAGGAGAGAACTGCAGGTTGCAGTGAGGTCTCCCCTCAGTCTCCTCCATGCTGGACAGACCAAGTGACCTCAGCTGCTCCTCACACAGCTTCCCCTCAAGGCCCTTCACCATCTCCATTGCCCTCCTCTGGATGGTCTCTAAGAGTTGAATACCATTTTTACATTACAGTGACCAAAATTATACACAATATTCAAAGTGAAATGGTACCAGTGCAGAGCAAAACAGAACAATCACCTTGTCCAGCTGGTGATGAAGGGACAATACAATGAAGGGATTCTTCCCAGATTAAAAGTAAAGGAAGGAATGCAAGAAAAGGAATCAGGAAATCATTTGTCTCTGTGTTTAAATCAGTAGATTAAATGACAAACAGCTTCTCTTGAAATTAGCATTGCTGATATAGCATTTAATTGTGGTCAAAAGTTTTATGGCAAAACATAGAAATAAGATTCAGTATCTTGTTTAAGCGGGTTACCTATTGACTGGTAACTAAATATTCCTCTTTTTGTTTAAACTTAAACTCTACAATTTTTGTTAATTCAACTACTGAAGGTATTTTACACATTCCAATTTATGCTTTTCTCTGAAATATCTGGCAATGGCCAGTGTCAGATATCAGGCAGATAAAACAACTGGTTTGACCCACTTATGAATAGCTAAGCATTTTCACTGTCAAATTTTGAGATGCTGAAACACTGCAGAGACTATATTTCTGAAACCAGTACCCTCCATTTTCTTCACATTACACACAGAGTAAAAAGGGGTCTTAACCCATGTCTTGAGAAGCAGTGATCTTTCCACCATCACGCTGAACACTTATTTAATGTGGTGAATTTGGGATGCTCCTACAAACAGCACCAATATTAGCAAACACACTAACTCAACTTGTTGTCATTGAAAACCAGATATTACATGGAGAAGCACTGAGGAAGGAGACAGTCCTCAGTGCTTTTTTCCTCCTCCTTTTTGCATCTGTAGACATTTTCAGTTTTGGAAGCATGATAACTGTTAGTGTTTCTTTCTTATTTTTTCTTCAGAATAAACAGATTCCTCTTCTACAGATGTCATTTTGTTCTTCGTTGGTGCTACACACGGACTTGGCACATTTTAGAACTTGGTAACTGTCTGCTCAGATGGTGACTGGTTCCGGAGTCAGATGCCTAAACCAGAGGCCTGAACTCTTCAAGCACTGCTCTAATTTGCTTCCAGGAATGGGACATCTACAACTTCGTGGGCAGCCTGCTCCAATGCCTCACCACCCTCACTGTAAAGAATTTCTTCATAACATCTAAAGTAAACCTGCCCTCCTTCAGTTTGAAGCCATTCTCCCTCACCCTGACATGCCCTTGTAAAAAGTCACTCTAGCAAACTTCTAGGCCCCTCTTAAGGACTGTTAGGCCGCAAAGAGGTTTCCCCAGAGCTTCCTCTTCTCCAGGTTGAACAAGCCCACCCAGCTCTCTCAGCTTATCCCCAGAGGAGAGGTGCTCCAGCCCTGAGATCATCTTCATGGCCTCCTCTGCACTCATTCCAGCAGATCCACATCCTTCTTGTGTTGGGAGCCCCAGAGCTGGACACAGCACTCCAGGCGGAGTCTCATGAGAGGGACAGAGGGAGAGAACCACCTCCCTTGACCTGCTGGCCTCATTTAGTTTGATGCAGACCAGGATGTGGGTGGTTTTCAGGCTGCATTTTTGTTATGTCAGTATTCAGGCCTCTAGGACAGTTATCCTCATATGGGAAAGTTCTGCCGTTCAAACATTCATTTAGGAAATGAAGGACTTCAAAGCCCCTCAGCTTTTGCAAATTCCAAGTTACACATAGACTCCAGATTTTTGTTTTGAACTATACCGTCAACATTTGTGAGATTAAATCCAATGCAATAATCACAAGGAAGCAATTTCCTTAAATATTGACTATCCTTCTTATTTTATCTGGTAAAAAATTAGCATCAAAAGACAAATCATTTGAGTCCTTTTCCTTAAATACAGTGTTTGAGGTCCACATACTCAAGCCGTAGGAACCTACACTCCTGCCTTTTCAATAGGCATTAGCCGTGATGCTCACCCTGTTAGAGGTACCAAGTTCTTGGTGCATAAATTTGCCTCTTCTTAGCATAACATGGGACTCTTGAGAACTGAAATATGTCTTTTACCTTACACATTCTTGAATAGCCGGGTTTCTATTTTAATTCTTTTGTGACTGACAGAATATTAGTAATGCTTAATGTTGAAATTATGTGCAAACAGGTAATTTTGTTTAAATAATAAATGGATTGAAGTTAACTGAACTGTAGAAGTAACAATAATATAATGTATTTGATAAACAATAGCTCATTTATATTTTATTTTTATAGTAAATTCACTTAATCTCTTTTTATTCATTTGCTCTCCAATATAACTGGCACTAAAGACCTCTGCCTCCAATAAACCACATGAAGAGAGACTTTATCCATAAACTAAAAACTGTTTAATATTGCTGTATTTTTAGTTAACTGACTGCTGTAAACTGAAGAAAATTTATAGAGGTTATATTAGATCAGACTTCTAAGTTCAAGACAGTATAACATAAGAAATCGTTTTAAATGTTAAATCAGCAATGACTCCACCTTTCTTTTTTGTTAAGCAGAGTAAGAATTCATTCAGACTTGTTCTGTATTGCTCTGGAACAATATGTGTTTCACTTTTATTTAGCTATTTCTCACAAGTTTTTCTTAGTCACTGCTCATTTTTTGTCAGTAATTCCCATAAAATCTGAAGACTTTTTTTCTCAATATGCAGATGTATTTTCATAGTAAAAGGAGAGAGAAAAGGAAATCTATAAAAAAGTATAATTCTTGCCTATTCAATTCTCTTCCAGCTAGTAACAAATAGATGTTTATATTCATTTATAGTAAATTTATATAATTGTTTTGCTGCCAGTTGTGTTGTGCTTTGATTTGCCAGATGGGTACAGCTTCTTAACTCTTAAAAGCAGAAATACTATCTTTGGATATATTTGCAGATTGTCTGGAAAAGTATTATTACTGAGGATATATTTAGCAGTCTTGAAAAGTATATGTAAAAAAGTTTTGGCATAGAATAAAAGCCTTACACTCATTTCATACTTTACCTAAGGGAAAAAGTGAAGAGCAACCTACTTGAGAATAAAAGCTTTGAAAAATGAATCCTGTTTTTCTCCATTTTTCATGTTTCCAAGTTATTTAGTTCATCTTCAATTATATCACACACTTCATGCCCAAGAGCAGGCCTGGATTCAACACAGGATTTATAATGAAACATTCTTTACTGCCAGATATCCTGGAAATCTTAGGCCATCTGGTTTCACATCATACTTGTAGCTGATTATCTGCTTAAGAATTAATTAGGAACACATGTTAAACTGTTGTGATAGCAAAATTGTTGACATTTGTCTTATATGTGTTTTGAAAAGCAACCATTTTCCAAATCAGCTTCCAAAATAAGATGAAGTCATGAAATAAAAGGCAAACTCTACTAGGATTAAAATGCATGCTCCTTGGCCAGGAATGATACCTAAAAGCATAATATTGTATTTTTCACTGTCTGAGTATAAAAATATGACAGAGATGAAGCTCCTTCCCACATCAGTTTATCTCTCCCCTTCATATAAAAGATAAGTGTAGCTTAAAATCTGGAACAAAAACAAAACAGCACAATGCAAAGTAGGAAATACAATAAGACCCAGATGCTTCAGGATAACTGAAATATATATTCATTTTCTCAGCAGAGTTAGTTGTCTTTTAATTTTTAAATGGAATATATACTTGTGGAATTTATAGTTAAATAATTACCCATAGAAAAACACCAAATATGTAATTTTCTAAAAATCACACCTGGACTCAAAAACTACTTGTTTTTTCTCTGGGGCTTTTTAAGACAAAGACTATCAGCAGCCTGTGTGAGTACAAACAGCAAATTATTGTGACAAAATAAGTTATTGCACATCAAATGTGTGACTGCCACAGACCACTTGTTTGCTCTGAGTCACTGAGAAATAAGATGCCTGAGCAGCTTCAGCTATCACCAGAGAGTTGGAGGTGGTGGGGGGTGTGAATATTTGTAAGAACATGGCTCAATTAGAATGAAATATCCTGAAACAGTAAGAAATAAAAAATATTTAAATTATGACCTCCAAAATTTTTTATCAAACTGTGAGTAGAATCAGTCATATGATAACATTTTTAATTAAGATATTAATAAGTTGTTTAATAAAAAGAAAAGGAAAGAATGCGTTCTATCTCTGATATTAATAACCTTGCTCTACAGAAATAAAGGCAACATGAAACACTAAAGTTTTAAATTCAAAGGAGTTTTCACTTCTAATATTTAATAAAAGCATCTTTTTTAAAATAGTGTTTTGAAATCTAGTGTTTTGCCTTTCCGTCTCTTTAGTCCATTTCTTTCCATAGGAGTTAAACATTTTAAATTTGTGATTATATAAATAACCACAAATGAAAGACTTTTAGGCCCTATTATGTGCAACTGCTTGCTAATATGTATTCTTAGGTCTCTGTGTACAATAGTAAGCCAGAAGGCAGCATGAAAACTTCTCTTTGCAAAGATGGATAATTTCTGCAAAATGGTAATTCTTGTGGAGCATTTGGTTTTGTACACTGTGCTGAAGGTCTAATTTTTTTTCCTGAGCAGCCTGGGATAATGGAACGACTATTTTCCAGTTTACATAAGTCTATCTCCTACCCTCTTCTCACTTCCTTGGGTGCAGTATTAGTGCCTGACACCACTAAAATATCATTTAAACATAGACAGACACATCAATAGTTACACAACTTATGCCAAGAACTTTAACTACTTTTTAAATGAGTGAGAAGAAAAATGGTGGCATTTTTAGCAGCCTTATGTAGAGGATAAAACAAAACACAAATCAGAAAATCTAGTGCTTTTACAGAGTTTGCAATTCATCCTAAATTGTTGTTCCATCCTGAGTAGCATTTACAACTCTGAAGATTAAATGCAATCCGTAAAGAAATTTTCAACTGCTATAGATATCAGTTAAGGGCTGGAGAAAGCAAAGATCACAATTACATACATGTATATATTTATGAATATACACACAAGCTTGCAAATTCCTTATAAACAGTATAGGGATTTATGCATCTTAAAAAGTATAAATTGTTATACATTATCTATATTACCTGATTAGTTATATGAAATATAACAGTCTTAGTTCCATCAGTCAAAATACATTTAATTGCCCTACTCAAACAAGTCTAAAGCATCATAAACCACTGTATCAAATCCTTCCCTGTGCCTAATCTTCCTCTAACAGTGGAAAGATGTCACACTTTCTTTACTATGTTACTATGCAAATGCCAGACAATCTTCCATGTATTTACTTCAGCTGTGATATGCAGCAAGACTTAAACAGCCAAAACCTGCATTCATTATGTTTCTCAGGTAAGGAATAAGTCCCAGTCTAGTCAAATATAACACGTGCTTAAAAATATGAAAATTACTAAATATGATGTGGAGAGGTGGAGACAGATCTATCTGCCAAAGATATACAGGAACACCCACATTAATAGACTTGTCATCAGAAAAAGGAAAAAAAACCTATTCACTTAAGAAAGTCTGATGTCTTCTAGGCTTACACAGTAGTTGATACAAAAAGGATTTGCTATTTTAAATGGATCTATGAATGACCATTAGTACTGTCTTTTTACTGACATTTTTACAGTCTTTTTACTGACATGCTGACTTTTTTTTCCCTTATTCTCTCTCCAGAAAGAAAAGTAATAGTGTCATGTAGTACAAGTCAAGGATTCAATTTAAAAGAACTTCTCCAGCTGATTTGTCATATTAAGGCATTAATGTTTTCACTGAAAAAGTTGGATAGAGAACAAGAAAAAAGATGTGGTGAAGTCACACTTCACTCTTCATAAGAATAAGTCCATTATTGTAAATTGATATTTCTCTTTCACCGGTGCCCATCAAGTGAGAGCATTTCAATCTCAAGTGCAGATGAAGGCACTTCTTTCCTTTCAACTGCTATTATGCAGCTTATCATCATGATTATTGTTGAAAGATACTATAATTATAAAGATTAATTAGTAGTCAGAACAATAGAACCATGTATCTTACATTAACATTATATCAGGTTCCAAGAATGAAGCATTCAAATCACAATGTTTGATAGGTCAGACAAGAATATGAAAATGTATTTTTTTGTTATTACAAAGCCTTTGTACTGATATGTAAAAATGGCAATGAGTCATCTTCTGTCTCTGCATAAGGACATCTTTTTATGTTTGTAAAAGCTCTTTAAGTGTTAATTAGGTAAAGACCCATCAAAAATCAAATGCAGAACAATTAACACTCATGCTAACTGCTAGGGAGAAATAAAAGAACATATTTGGCAGTATGTAGCCTCTTACTGAGGTGATTTACTTGAAATTAGGGCACACTACAGTGCTTTACTATGAAAGTATTCAAAACGCCTGAGTTTTAGCTTTTCCTTTTTATAAATTAATCATTATTCAAGCAGAGATGAGAAGTTCTTATCAAACACAGCTGAATATATACTATGTGTGAATATATACATTGTTTATAGGAAATAGATATTTCCTAAGCAAGCTAAAACATTTGGAAGTACTGAGCAACATAGCAGCAATTGCAATCAAAGATCAGGTATTAGTCTGAGCATGTCGTTCATGTTCTTTTCTAATATCAAAACAAAAGAACAGCTGAACAGTGACAATATGTTGCATTTCTGCTGTTTTTTTCTGAAAGCTCTTTGCAAACTAATTTATTACCCATCAAAATATTTGCTATATAAACTCAAAAGGCACATACACAAATAAAATTACTTCTGCATGTCCTTTGTAGCAATTTGTTCACATTTACATATGATTCTCAGCTACCTGATATGATGAGTAAATTGATTTTGAGAGGACAGTAAACAGCCATGAGGAGCAAGAAGACTGAATTTCTTATAAAGATTATTTTACAGGCCAGAAATGAAATGGGATTCATCAAAATTTCAGATATCTTCTTGTGAGGATCTTGCAATGAGAGATGGCAAGGGAACTCAATGATAAAATAAAATGCTGACAATAGATTTTATATCGTAGAGGGTTCTGTAGCAAGAAAAAAACACAGAAGACAGCAGCTAAGATCCAGACAAGATTATGACTGATAGAAACAATTAATAATTGAATAGATGGCCTTGTCCCAGTTTTATGCAAGTGATACCTGATATTTCTGATTATAAATTCATTTTCTATTCCAGATATCATCCATTTTTTTGCCAGTTATTGGGTTTCATATCCAATACTGGATATTAATTTAAATTAAGTAACTTTAAAAATAATTAGCACTATTGAGAGTATTTAACTCTGAAGTCTGTTTTATGTTGGAAACTGTTCTATTTTATCAAAGGATGCATTTACACCTCCTGCACATTTTATGGAACCATATATTTTGTAAAGTACACTTTTTACACTTTAACTTAAGAGCTTTCATCTGCAGGGCTTTGGTCAGTCAGAGTTTTTCTAAAGTATTTCTTCAAATTCTTTGCCTTCTAAACTTAATAAGATTATCCAAATAAATTAATATCTATAGAACTTCCGTATCTTCTTTAATTTTCCTAATGAACTACCGAAGGTCGAAGATGCTTTAAGCGTACCTTCAGTTAAGCAGTGATGCAAGTCCAAGGAGACATGAGAGCTATCTACATTTTATAATCTTCTCCCAGGAGCTCTAGCCCTACTCACTTCAAAGTTCCAGAACTGCAGTTCATTCATTCCCTAAGCAAGCTAACAAGGAGATTTCTATACCTATACCTATATATATTCATTTCAGATAAAGTATTTATACAGAACTTGATCAGAATGTTAGAACTGCTGCTTCCTGAGAAGCCCAAATAAAAGCTCAATTACAATACGAAACACAGAAGTGTAAAGTAATTACTGAGTTCATCAAAAACAAATCTAATGCTTTCTTCCAACCTCCACCATCACAAATTTCATAATAAGTGAGGCTGAGCCTGAAGGCAACTGTAACTTCTCTCTCACCTTAGAGGCTGGGTTTGACAGCTGACTGTCATTGCTTCAAAGTCCTCAGAGAGCTGGCAAATGAGATACATTTTCCTGCTAAAAGCACCTGTGAAGACAACAATAAATTAGTCATTCTTCCAGAGGAGGGGGGAAAACGGAGCAATTAAAGGTAGTCACTGACTTGCAATTAAGGGTAGTTTCACTCTTTCAATTATGAAAAAATAAATAAGAATTATATTAGAGTTATTGCTAAAAATCCTTAACCTCCTTAACTGTTTACTTGCTGTATTGGATAGATAAACTGCTATAATTAATGTTACTAGCTGATATAGTTACTGTTCAGTTACAGTTTTAAGCTTAGAGAATTTGTGATATTTTCTGTTATGAAGGCAAGAAATCAGAAAAATAGGAGAGAAGGAACTGCAAACTGCAGAAAGGGGTCAAGATGGTTCGTTTTAGAAAAGTAAGTGCTTGTAAATAACTTCTACTACTCTTCCTCTTCATATTGTTTCTGTACAGTCCATATCCAATGCTTAGCTTAAAAGGAAACTGAGTACATCCTGGTTTTGTGTTGTAGCCTCCAGAAGACATTTATTCTACTTGTGCTAAGTGAATTTCTACTCAGACTAAGAGCACACTCTGACATTATGAGTTCATATAAAAGCCTATGCAGCAGATGACCAGCTTTTCCAAGACTAGAAGAAAAAGACTTCTTTGTGTTTGATCCAAACCAAACTTCCAAGGGAGCCCCCTATCCTAGGTTTTTAATAATAATTTCTTGACACTAGCCTGGGATTTCAATAAAGCTGTATTATAAATATCCAGTTTTAGCATTTCTCAGAGGGAATGAATTTCTGGCTTCAGTTAGGGAATCTGCATGGAAGAAATGTGTCTGAATCTATTCAGAAAATTGTCAATCAGATAAATTTTGACAAAGTGTAAGGTTCAAATTACATCACATATTTGCGTATATTAAATCATCAGTACTTTAGAGCTAGAAATACTTCTGTGTCAGCTGTCAAGGTCTATTCTGAAGTTTAGACAAGAGATAACTGAGGAGCAGAAGCACATCTCCAGGGGAACACAGCCTAAATTCAAAACATGTTTGCAGTGAGCCTGTAGGGGAAGGGACACAGGTGTACATTCAGCATGAAATATAGTGACATTTTCTTCTCTCCCTTAAAATTGTTATATTAGTTTACAATAAGGACTCCTAACAGGGTTACATATTAGGGTAGCTTCACATTCAGGACGATCTCTATAACATTGACATTTTTTTTGTCAGAAACAACTCTCTCAGAATATATACAAGTTGAGTTAAATTTATTTAATTTACTTGAAAAAAGAACCACAAAAGAACCCAAAAAGCAAATAAAACAAAACAAACAAAGAAAACCCAGCCATACAAGCAACAAGAAAAAAAAGCACTTAAAGATGTTGAAAGTCCATTAAAATTTTCAAAATTGACTTTGGCAAGAAATACTAGCACATTCCTTTCTTGGAGAACTCAATGTGTGCTGTGAAGATCCCTAAAAGGACAATGAACCCTGGAGACATTTTTTGCAGCCTCTACCTTTCTTGGTACCTTTCCTTACATTTCACACAATTGTTTGGCCAAAGATATAAGATATCCATAAGCTTGTCACCTAGCTCCCAGAGAATTTTAATGCATTGTGTGTGCAAGTATATGAAGAAAGAAGTGTCTGCATAATCAAAATACACACCCCCATTGAACCACCGTGTCCATGTTTGTACCCTGTTCTCATTCTTCCAACTCATCCCCTTCTCCTCCTTCTAGTCTTGTCTCCAAGACATCCAGCACAGCTGGTTGATATAAAAATCTAAGAGGAATCAATAGGCTGAAAGATTACATTCCACTGCCTTTTCAAGCAACCAGTTCATACAATCTGATTTTAACCATATAAAGATTTAGGAGGGGAAAACAAAACAAACACTCCTGATTCTTAGTGGATTTTTACATCCCAATTACCTGGACAAACCATCTACATCAGCTAACCTACCAAGAAAATTTCATTTCCTAAACCAATATGCACTTTAGTATTCAAAGAAAAGATAAAATATTATTTTTCATGTGTTGGGGTGACCTTGGCTGGATGTCAGGTAACACTAACCCACTCTATCATTCCCCTACCTAAACCAGGCAGGGGAGAGAAACCATAACAAAAGGCTCGAAGCTGAGGTAAGGACAGAGTGAGATCACTCACTGATTGGGCAAAACAGCTCAGAGAATCTGATTTATTGCTAAAAAAATCATTAAAGGGTAATAATAAGTAAAAACAAATCTTAAACCACTTTCTTTCCACCTCTCCATTCTTTCCAGGCTCAATGTCATTGACACACTGTCAGGGGTGCCTCACCATGCTCTTCCCCACAGGCTGCAGAGGAATCTCTTCTCTGGCATCTTTTCCACCTCCCTCTTCACTGACCTTGGTGTTTGCAGAGCTGTTTCCTTCACACATTCCCCCTCCTCTCTCCTGGCTGCTGTTGTGCAGCATTTTTTCCCACAGGCACTACCACCTTAGTACTTTTAGATACTTTTCCCACAGGCACTAATACCACCACTGCTGGGCTCAGCCTTGGCCCCTTACAGGTTCCCCTTGGTGCTGCCCCCATTGAAATCAGGGGAAGCAGCTGACATTTTCTCCTGGAAACCACCCCTGCAGCCAAAACGTTGCCATGCAAGATTGTTGTAAATGGACCAGAAAATTGCCATCATAGCTGCAGAAGGCAGTCCTTTACTGGACACATTGACTTGTTAGCCTGAGAGAAAAAGCTAATGGGAACGAAGAATCTGTGGGACTTCAGTCCTCTTCAGGGAAAGACATTTAAGGATAATCAATTCAATAAATGCTGTTCTCATATGGACGCAAATTGAGTGAAATTTGTCAATTAAACAGACAAACTGTGCCTTGAAGAATCTAAACAAAGAGAAACTGAATCAGGTCCACTGAAACATCCTCATCAGGTTCCCTAAATAGATGACTAGGATAATTAATTTCATTTTATCTACAGACTGTTAAGAATTATCCCTTATTACACTGTGCAGAGCATAAAGCTGTCTATGCTACCAATTTAACAAATTCAATTCTTTCAAGGTTTTTATTTTTCTCTGGTCAGAGTTAAAAATAATGTATGAGATTGTCCTCATCACATTCCGTTCTAACTGCCCAATCTCAAAGAACATTAATCTGCTGTCAATATTGACCTACTCTAGCCACAAATTCCAAAAAGTCCTTAACTGAGGCAACGGACAGTGGATTTTTAGGAAATTCCTAAGTCCTCGTGACTGTCATTCCACAGCATAATTGTTGCCTGTTGGAAGCTGAAATAAAATTCAGACTACCACCACAAAACCCCCATACATCAGACACTCGAGTTTCAGAGTAGGATAAATTGCAGAGGTCCTCGGTAAACTGGGACATCTCTGTTGCACAGTATTATAAAATGCTATAGAACAATGTCTCTGCACAGCCTGCCTGGAACAAGAGTGTTCATGAATATTTGTTTCCATTTTCAAATGCCAGTTTTGAGCTATTACATACTGCAGCCATCATCTAGACTGTCTGAGTGATTCTTTCTTTAAAAGAGTGTGCTGACTTACACAGGTGGCAAGAAGCTTGAGGACCGTTCAGTAAAAAGACAAAAAAAATCCTTTGAGGCCCCAATGTTGTAAGAAATAGTCAACCTTCAGTATAAACTAATACTTTCTCACAGCCAACTCTTCCCTCAATCTTTTTTTTCCTCAACACTAAATGCCTGAGTTCCAAATACGATCAATTCTTTTACTGTATCAGCTGACTACGCTCAAATGTTATCAGTTCTTTTTAAAGGAGCCTGCAAGGGAAAAAGAGGCAGATTTCTAAAGAAATATAGAAGATTTAAAGGTAACAGAAAGGACAGACAATGTCCTTGGACATATGTGGTCACCTACAAACCTGTACAATATGTGAAGTTTGGAAATTCTTTACACCGCAACAAACCACTGTATGTTAATGAAAGGATATTTTGGGGAGGCCTGGAGAGAAATGGAGTCTGAATTCTTGAAGCCAAACTTTTAAAAAGGTAGCAAGTTCTAATTAAAGCTTTCTAAACTTGTGGAAACTTTGACATTTCCCAATATCACCATTGATCACATTGACATTGAAGCAATCCTGAAATGAACACAACAATTAACATTGCTTTAATCACTATTATAAACCTCCTGAGAGCAGTCACTGCAATAAAATTGGCATATTAAATATATGAAAAAATAATTGCAGGTGCAACTAAACATGACTAATGATCAGACAACAGCTTCCACATGAAAAGAATATTAAACAGTTTTGCACAGTTGTCAGAGCCAAGATTGTTAACATATTGGCTTGTTAGAACAGAGCACAGGGCAGGAGGATGGAGAATCTCCATTAAAGTCCTATTTGTGTGCCGTTTCATAAAATTTTCCATGCATGTTTAAAGCATAGATGTTTGTAAACTTCACAAAATGTATGGAATGACAGTCTGATAGGCATCATCTGAGTCTCTGTGTGGCAGTTTTCTTATGAACTTTAATGTACTACACAATTTCCTTTATGGAAATGAAGATCTGGTAGACTTCTGCTGGAGGTTATTTTGTAGATAATGACATCTAATCTCTGCAGGACTGCAGACAGTGTTGTAAGCTTGCTGTTTTATGGCTAGGACTTACTTAAATGTTATAGGATCACAGAAGGGCTTGGGAAGAGACCCAAAGCCTGCCAGGGCCAGGGACAGCTTTCACTAGAGCAGGCTGCTCAGGGCCCCATCCAACCCAGCCCCGAACATTTGCAGGGAGGGGACAGCCATAACTGTTCCAGTGCCTCACAGTAAAGACATTATTTCTAACATCTAATCTGAAGCTGACCTCTTGCAGTTAAAGCCATTCCCACTTGTCCTGTCCTTGATGCTCCTGTAAACAGTCTTTCTCCATCTGTCGCATAGGTCCCCTTTAGGTTCTGGAAGGTCACAATAAGGTTACCCTGAAGCCTCCTCCTCTCCAGGCTGAATAAACCAAATTCTTTTAGCCTTTGAATAGGTGTCTGATTATCTTGTGGCAAGTTTTTTGGGGTTTTTTTTCAATATAAAACTATGTAAAATAAAGATAAAAGGTAAACATTTCTGCCAATTGGTAAATGAAGAACCATATGAAGTTGTAAAATTTTTCCTCTTTATAGGTTGAAAGAGAATTATTTTTAAAATTATCTCAAGAATAGTTTAAACAAAGTCAAAAATACCTACAGAAGTAATTATTATATTTTTTTCTCAATTTTTGTAGTTCATGAGGAATTAGATATCTGATTCACATTGCTTTTAATAACTTTGTACAGCTATTTTTATAGAAAGCTCAGTGTGTTCCAATGCCCATAGCAGTATGAACACATTGCACTGAGTCTTCTTTCGGGCGTGACTTCAAAATATTTAACAAGTTCCTTAGGCAGACATTACTTTTAATTAATATCTATATGTGGAAAATTTATTATGGTACATGACAAATGTTTTATGTGTCTGTCCTTAATGATATATAAGTAAGTTTTACAAATGGAAATAACTGCATATACTTATATTGTTATATGTGAATAAAAAAGAAAATTCTTGCTAATCTAAGGAGGCCAACATTTCAGCACTATATCAAACTTCTCAATTTAATGTCTCAATGAGAAGCAGCTCACCTTAGAGCACCTAATTCCTGAATTTAAAATTGAAATTCATGCTTTCATTCCATCTTAATCCTGCAGGTCTTCCTAACCATTGCCATTCTGATATAATTTTTTCAACAGAAAAGCAGATTTGAATAATTTTTATTTGAAATTTTGACTGAACACATGCAGTTTTAGCACTGTCCTTGGGCTATTAATATGTACAAGGGTAAAATTACATTCAGCAAATAATTTCATGCTGACAAACTCTTACATTCTACAAACCTTAAAAATTGTATGATTTTGGTAAAGAAGAATTGGGGTATGGTTGTTTATTTCCTTCCACTGTCCTTCTGTTTTTCCCCCCCATACACTGGAAGTATGAATCCTTTAATACCACTGAACATTTTTGAAAAAGCTTTGTCAAGATCAAGGGGGCAAAACTGGGATTTTTAATGCAATATAGAGGCAATCAGAATTTACATTGTTTTATTTCTAATTATGGTCATAAATTCCTTCTCTTATAGATCTATTAATAGTCTCATGCAATTTTCAATAAAAACCTTCATTTATAAATGTCTTTGGCAGTGAACCCAAACTAGTTTTAGTCACTTTGCAGGATGTAACAGGGATATGAGAGATTACAATGCAAATATTTCCATAGCAGAGATATAGACTAAATTCTATATTTTTATGGACACTTGCAAGTGAAAAAAATTTAATAGAGAACATAGAGCTAAAATGCAGGTTAAAATTTTAATTTTACACTGTACATTATTAAACTGAGATTTTATTTACTTCAATATGCTTTCAAGTACAGTAATGTGGGATTGACAATCTATATACTAATGACTTCTTCAGAGACACTGCAACAGTGAGTACACATTTCCTGTTCCACCATCTCTTTACACTGTCGCTCACATATTTTGGGATATCAGTTCTTGTCATTGAAAAGCTGTGTACTTTGTAAAAGGAAGAAATGTTGCATTTAGAGGTCAGGGATAAAGCAAGGGCTTAAGTAAAAAGGAAATATTTTCACATACACACATGAATACATATGGAAATGGAAAAATTTAATGTTAAGAAAAAAAAGGATTGGTTTAAATCCTTGGCTGTGGGAGAACTTGCTTATTCAAAAATTTAGAAGGGTTCAGCATTTAAAAGCTTAGTTGACTAGTGTGAAGCAGAGGGATTTTTCTGTTGTTTGGTGAGTGTTTTGTTCAAGGTATCAACAAATTACTCTGGAAAGGTGAATTATTCAGTCAGATCAGTACTTCTGGAATGAGGGGTACTGTTTCTTCTTTCAAGGGTAGCTGCACATCTTGATGAGGGAAGTTTCAGACACACAGGACTCTCATATACAGAATAATAAGATTATAATAAAAATAACGTATTCATAAGAATATTCTTATGTTATGTAAGAATAAATAAGTCATATAAAGGAGCTACAAGTCTGAAGCTCATACTGAGACAGATTTTGGAGAAAAACAATAGACAGCACTGAGAAGTGATGTAAAGGAAATTCCCAAGGTATTAGACTAAAGTTCTTGAATCAAAACAAGTCAGAGCTGGCTGAAACAAAGTTTGAAAACAAGGACCTATTGTAAAATAATATAGTAGGTAATGGGTAAATTACTGATAAACTGATTCTCTTTCTCTCTGGCCAGATTAGTTAAAATCAAAAATGTTAATTATTGGAATATGCTTCATAGCAAAAGTTCTGCTTGATTTGTGGTCCTATTTTCTTACATGGTTCTGTCTACAGTTAATTACATTACTATGAGTGTTGGCAAACTCTGACAGAACCGTATGTACATAGGTGTAGAGATTTTTCCTTCTCTACTACTGAGTGTTTTGATTGCTTTTTTTTCTTCTTTAGCCTAGACTTTTGTTCACAGGCCAGTTAGCAAACACTTAGAGCTAAGGGGATGAATTATTTTTTTACTTCTCACTGATGAGATCATTTATGTAAGAAATATATGACTTTATATAGTATTTAATGAATGGCAATAATATCATGTTCCATAGCTTTTTTTATAATTATGACTTTTCAATTTGTTGGATTTGAATCCGTGATTATATCAAAGCGGAGATTTTTTTGTCTTAGTTAATAATGTCCCTTTCAAAAATAGCTATGATATTTTAAAAAAAAAGTATATATATATAAAACCGTAACCCAGTAATGTTAGGAAATTGGAAGTTTAAACAGGCTCTGATAAAATAGGCATTAATGAAAACAATTTCCCTAAAGGAATGAAATAAGCCAAGGAAGGATCCGCAGCTAGGACCAACTTGCTTCCTTGAACAGAAGCAACCATTCAAAGCCAAACAGTATCTGATGTACTTGTTTTATCAAAAATATTTTTCCTTTTTTTAAAATTTTTCTCTTTTCTTTTTGCAAGATTTCCTCATCAAAAGTATCATCTGATCATAAGCGTGAGGGAACCAAGGTAAAGAATTACCCATATAATTGCTACCAAGAGAGAAGATGTTCATTTACAACCCATAACAATTATGTAGATAGACTGTAGGCATAATAAACAGCCACAGGAGGGAGGGAGAGACAAACAATTACTCTAATGGAGAGGGAGATGTTGTGATTAACATTAAATGCTGCTCACAGTGAGAGATCTGCACTAAGAGTGACACACATGACAACTACATAAGACACGTGCCTGCTGGGGAGGCAGGGCAGTGAGCACATAAAATACAGTTTTCTGCATCAGTAAAGGTAGCTCCCTATAATTATGAAGTTGTGAAGTATATCTACTTTCCACCAAAGCCAGAGCAATTTGTTCAACTTTCCTTTTTAGTATCATTTTCAGTTAGGAAATGAAACTGACACTGTAAGTAGTGGTTAGAAAGGGAGTGAAAGAGGCATGGAGAAAGGAAGGAGAAGAAAACCCAGCACAAGAATACCGAGACAGGCAAATTTGTTTTGGCTACTCATTACAGATCATACTGAAAAGTAAAAGCTCATCATTTTGTCATCAATCTGTAGACACAGACATATTTTTCCATGCAAGTGCTTTCAATAATTGGTATATTATTATCATTTCAGGTAGAATACAGTGGCCCTTAATGTGAGGTTAATTAATAAGCATGTAATTAGGAAGGAAAACTTGATCTATTTGCAAGTGCTTACAACTGTAGGATTTTCATATCAAATTCCTGGACATTAAGACACTAAATAAATGCAAGATTAATACAATGTACTTATCTAAACAGGAAGCATATTCATCTAGGATGCATATATTATAGATTTACTTATATATTTTAACAAAATTATGCACAAGTTCACAAATGTGGAAAGTAATCTGAAATGGAAGACAGAGCTGTCTTCCTCTAAATAATAATTCATTGTAAGAAGTTAATGAAGTTTTTAAAGAATGTAAGCTTGAAGTACTCTTCAGGTAAAACCTTTGTTATTTAAAGCAAGAAAAGTCTTCTTAGTAATAGAGTTCACTCAACCCAGTGTTGTAGCTGGGTTGAATGAACTGTATTGCTCTCCCTCACATCTCATCACTTATCAATTTGAATTAAATTCAACATTCAAGGCTAACTTGGAATTAAGACAAAGATTTTGAAAGTAGATTTTCATTATCCTGAAAAGAACACCCATATGTAAGACTAAAAGTGTAAATAAGGGAACATGTAACAAAGCTGACAGTACTTAACCATTATCATTTGATCAAAATTTGATGTGTTGATGATAGATTCCCATTTCAAGTGCTGATTTAGCAAATGTTTTGGTAGTTTTACTTCTATATCTCTGGATAGAGATAAAATTCTAGTCTTCAAAGAAAATAAAATCTAAAGACTGGCAAAAACAATTTTGGTCAAATAAGAGGCTTTAAAAGTGTAAGGAAATAGAGAGATTTTTTGTTCTATTCTGATCTTCAACTATTGGACTTGAATTGATTAAGATTACTTCTCTGGCCTCACTGAATTGCAGATGTTGAGAAAAAGAGAAAATTTCAAAAGTAAATCAGACACAAATGCTAACTTAGACTGATTCATGTAGCCTTTCACTTCTGTGAGAGCCCTAAAAGTCCTAGGCAATGAACCTGGATGGTTCTCTCACTGTCTTCCTCTCAACTGGCAGGGTGCTTTTTTCTTGGTTTTACTGTCCTTACATACAGATATGAAAAGAACTTATTCTACACATCCCAATATTTTACTTTGTGCTTGACTGGCATGACAGAGTTAGGTGTAAAGAAAGGAAAAGTTCATTTTCCTGACACCTTGTTCACCTTCCTAGATGTTATGTCTAACGGATGCGCACCTTCCTTGGTTTGTTCTGTATGTTGCAGTGGTGAGCAAATCTCAAGATGATGTTCTCATAAAATTTTACTGTCTTTAAAATCTACTGGATTTTGGATACTACTGTTCCTCTTTAGGATATTATTCTCAGACAACCTGATCTTCGACTTCCATATGATTTAATTCCGAAAGCAGTTTTTTTTAATCTCAGGCAAAGTGCACATCTCAAGCTTTCCACAGAATGTTTAGAAAAAGCCAATACTGCCAAGACGCAGAAGATGACCAATACAGTTTTTAAAACTGAATAGTGAACATGATATTACCAGTCTTCTATTATTTTCATCCTCAGGTATTTACATAGTATCTGATTTTGATTTCCCTTTTTTAAAACAAAACAGAATAAGATAAAATAAAAATAAATCTGTCAGCTTTTGTTAATTAGGAGTTGATTAATCAAATTTGCTGCAACTCATTTTGCAGATTTTCCTCTGTTGAAACTGATCTTGCATTTAATTAATGGATGATAGTGCTGATAACAAGGACATTTTAATCACTCAGTGCTGATGATAGATGGTTTGCCTGTTTAATTGAATTCTTACTTAACAGCATACTGTCTTTGAGAATGCTGTGATTTGGATTCAAAAACAGAAGGCACATAGTTGGGTGACCTGAAAATCAAGTTTATTTGTTGGAACTGTTACCTCGTAGCGTAGAAACTACTGACCTTATTTTCCTACTTCAATTGGAAAATTGGTAATTTTCCATCAAGTTACCTTTTTCTCCCCTTGCTTATCTGAAATTTTATGTGTAAAATAATGAAGAACAGAGTATACATGGACACTGCCAGTGTTAGCTAATAAAAATACTCCATTCCCCAGCTACATAATTGCTTCTGTTAATTTCCAAATTAATTTGTGAAATGTTTCAAAAAATGTAAGTATTACATGTGTGTTCAATTCTTTTATCCTAGTTCTTTAAAACTATTTCTATTAACTGTTAGTTGTGTTCTTTCATAGAGTGTTTCATATCACATTCTGATTTTAGCTCTGTCTCATTGCTATTTTGTCTAATTTGAACAGACAGTCTACATAGAAATAGGTAAATCTGTTAAATTTAAAACAAAAGGGGTATTAAAAAGAAATTTATTGCAGATGAAATTAAGGATCTGTATAAAACAACACAGGCAACAGAAAACACAATCAAAAAACTCAAAGGAACGTGGTTTAGCTGATGATCGAGGCAAAGTACAAAAAATGCAGGGAAGGAGTCCTTTACTGCATATCTACATGAAGCTAACAAACAAGCAAATAACTTGTTCTAAATTTTGAAAAGTTAAAAGCAAACACATAAAAGTCAGGCCCAAACATGTTTGGAGAACAAATAAAATGAAGCATAAAATCAAATCAAAAATGTCTTCATTAAAATATGTCAAAGCAAGAAGCCTTCCAGGGAGTTTGTGTGAACCCAGCAGACAATGCAGATAAATGTACTACTGTGGAGGAAAAGCACAAGTGAACTGCTTGTATGTTTATAGTTCAAGAGCTCCAAAGGGATTCACCAGCCTTTATGAAGGACTCATTAGCTGATGATCCCTTCTAAATAAAGAATCAGTAGGTGCAGCTACAGAACAGACAGAACTAGAACAGTAGTAAATAAATGGGTGCCAGGACTAGAGAGTATTTTACCCATGCTTTAAAGGAACTGACTAAAAAATAGATAATATACTACTACGTAAAATGAAACAATTGTTTTCCTAAGATTCTGTAAGCCTGACTAAGTTTAACTTACTAAGTGTAGCTGAAAAGGCTGATACTTCTGTCAGGAAATTAATAGTCCACATAATAAACAAAGTTGGGGTGCTCATAAATGAGCAGCATAGTAGGCAAGGGTTGTCAGGATTTTAAAAGTCTTATCAAAAGTCTTCAGTTCTTTTCTAGAACTGTAGCAAATGTATGAAAAAGGGAAACCCATTAAAAATATCACCTTTAGAAGTATGAGTTAACATTTGATATGGTCCTCACTACTAAACAGAAAAAAGATAATATTGAATAACAATGATCTCAGTGCTCCCACAGTGAAGGTCACCCATGAACTTCCACAGATCTATATTGTTCACAATATGAAAAATGCCGTGAAAAGCAGTGACAAAATTTGCCTATGATTTTGAATTATTTGGGAGAGTAGAGACAGAATCTGAAGAACTGTGGTATCTCCTTGCACTACTCAGTGGCTGAGTAATAGAACATCAATGTGAAAATTGAATGTATTTAAATACAAAGTACCCCTCTCTCCACTCCATCAATTTTAAGTTTACACACACAATAATGGGCTCAAAGCCTAAGTCTCACCATTTAGGAATGAGATACTTCAGTTATGATAAGTAGTTCTACAAAAATACCACTTGTGAGCAGCCAGAACAAACTGAGTTCTAGAAACTATTGGGAAATAAATAGGAAATAAAATAAATCATTATTATACTGCTGTATAAATAGATTGAGTCCATGAAATACACATACAGTAAATTTCCCTTCCTGGGTCTCAAGACAGATAAAATAAAGCTACAAAGGATATAAAGAAAATTCCAAGGCTAAGAAAAAGTATTTAGCATGTTCTGTAGGGAGTATGATTGAATAGATTAGGTTGAAAAATTCATGAATGAGGGAGAAGACCATGGAAAGCTATTTAACAGTACAAACTCTGGAGAACTGAACAGGGATAATGAACCATCATTTCTTTCACCGTATGAAGCATCTTTGCACTTTTCTCTTCCTTAAAATATTTTTGTACTGATTTTCTGCCATAAAAACTGTGTAAATACACTTACTACATAAGCCTTCATACCACCAAGTTAGAAGCCTGTATGGTTTTCAGAGGCATATTAGAGAAACCTGTTGACGACAGCTTTTTCTACTAACAGTTACAAAACCATTATTCCATTATGACTGCTAATACTGTTTTAAAATTTCACTTTTTTCCCTGATAATGAGGGGGAAAAAAGGAGGGGAATAACTTATTTGTCCTTTCTTGAAGATCAAGGAATGGAACAGCCTTAAATATGTTGGAGAAACAAAAAAATTTTATTCTTGTTTTCCACATTTGTCCAATGTTAATTAACTCATGGAAGCTCTCTCTGATTATTCTGTGATATACTTAAAGATGCCATAAAAGGCATCTCATTCCACCAAAAGACAAAGTACTTTCATTTGTATAAACTCCCCTGACAAAAAAAAAAAAAAAAAAAAAAAAAAAAAAAAGGCAGAAAAAATATTTATGGCTATGCAGTCCTAAAATGCAGGTTTTCTGACTCAAAAACGATCATATTTTAGTACGAAGAGTTGTACTCCAGAGAAATGTGATTTATAATGCTCTTGTTACTGCTAAATATAAAAGAATTTAAAATACTGTGTAGGCACATGTAAGTAAAAGCAGTGTTCATGATTTGAAGATTACACCATTGTTTCCAGAATATTTGGTCACTTGCTCCCGTAATATCAGTTTTAATTTATTCCAATGTTGGGGTTTTTATGCCAAGTAATAGTAAGTAACACTAAACAATAGTACATACATTTGCAATAATGGGCACTAATCTCCTAATTGATATCGCTGCCAAGACTCAAATGAAAATCTGTATTAGAATGTTTACAGTTAAGAAAAAAAATTATAAAAAACATATTTCAGATTCATTATAAACCTTCCAAATTTAAAATTTGTGAGCATTCTTCATATGGACTACTCTTGCAATTACGGTTTGCTAAACTTTTTAGTATATGAAGAACATATACATAAAGGCAGGAACCAAGCAGAAATCTTCTGGTTGGAATCTGAAGACAAAGGCAATATTGCTTTTTATTTTGCTCCTCTTTTCCCCATCTTTTCCCTATCTACATTAGCTGACAGTCCATTTCAGCAACCACTGATACCTTAGATCCAGTCTATTAAACAGTAAGTCTGCACATACTGCTGGTTTTATCTGTCTATCGGGGATAAATCTACACTAATCCTTACTGCAGAATTGGAAATAGAATTTGGAGAGGGCCAGGAGAATTCAGCCTATTGATTCTCAGGCCAGGGCTCACTGAAGTTGCTCTGCCACTATCCAGGGCTGATTACTTTTCAGATGCACAAGGTTGAGCAGACATTATTGCTCTTCTTCAGCAAACTTGTATGAAGATTTTTGGGGCTTCTTGATATCTTAAAGTTAAAATAAAGACTCTCTTAACGCAGCTTCTTCAATTTTATTATTCTGTGGACTACAAGAAACAGTGGTTCTAATTAAAGGATTTAGTATTTATTTACTTTTCATCCATTTTCTCATTAATTAAGACTTTAGTGCAATTCTGAGGAAAGAGAGCAGATGCATTTAGTATTTAGTATAATGTCTTACAGCAAAATATAAGATGATCACTGTTAAAATACACAGTTAATTGTTTTGCTAACCACAAAACTTTTAGCAAAGATTTTCTCGAATACAAATCTTGGATCCAAACACTGCTAGGAAATTAGAAGTAAAGTCTGCAGTCCTTACTTTTGCTCATCTCTACAAGGATAAGAAAACTATTGCAAGTAAAACTATTTGTTCTAAACTCATAGATGCTTTGGTATTTGTTTCTTGTGCTAATGTGTTAACAGTAAAATGCATGTGTGCATTTGCAGAGACACCTCATAAAAATCCGTAACATTGACTTATGTACTATCTTAACATTATATATTAAAATAGAATCTTGAAAGAAGTTACTACAAATAGGAATATTTGACACTGTTGTTGGAGGAAAAAAACACTGTTTACACCGAGCTAAACATGCAAGCAGAAATCCCAAGTACATCTCATGAAAAAATCAATCACAAATCTGAAAATAATACTTTGTGGGAGCAATTATTCCTCTCTAAATTAGTGATACTTTCATTGCTGAGTGTCATCTCAGATGGCAAGTTTACATATGTATGGGTTTTCCATTTTCAATGGGAAAAAAACCTCTAATTAATTTAGGGAATGTCTTATTTGAAATGTTATGCTCTGTTGTATGTATTTAGTCTAGTGTGCACAGAGGGGGAAAAAGAAAATATGAACATTGTAAGTAATTTAGCATTTTAATTTCATGTTGTCATTCAAGGTTTGTACAAAAGTGGAAATGATTGCCTGGTTGGACCTCTTTGGTGAATCATTTATGGCTTTATATAGGATTTAACATGATGGTACTACAACCCCCAAGTGTTACTGTCCTATTAGTACAGATATAATAAAAATATAATAAAAAAAATAGTTGGCGAATGTTCTAGGCCCTAAATATTACTTGCAAACAAACTCTTACTTTTGTTAATATTCTCTGTGGAGAAAAGGCTCAACCAGCAAATAAAAACTCAAATTGAAATTTCAAATATACAAAATAGTTCTAAGCCACCCACAATCAGTTCAATTCCTGTTTCAGTGTGGGGAAAGCAACATAAATAAATCTTCCTGTATTTCTGATTTAGCATATCAAAAAGCAGAATCAGCTCCAATGGCTTTTGAGGCTGATGAAGGCTAAAACATCTGAGCAATTTGGTAGAACAGCTGAAGCTTCCAAACTTTGCAATGATGGGGAGAAAAGGCATAGCTTTTAGAGATATACCTATTACAAATGTGCTCTACTTTAGTACATTTCCAGGGTGAGTGAAAGTAAGAATATTGAAGGTTTCTTTTTCAGATAATTTTAAAAGGTTTCCAATTTCATTCTGTTTTTTAAATGTATTTTTCAGAGCCCATACAGGTAAGGAAAGCTAGAAACCAGTAACAGCCAGCTGTGTTCAGGCCATTAAAACCAATCTGGGCATATCTATGAAAAGGGACATCCTGTTGGTCTAGAAATTGGAAAATTGAAGCGAAATTATAAGTAATTAGCTGACACACTTTCACCAACCCTGTGAAAATTATTTTAAAACATCTAACAGCTGTTGGCTAATAAAGAGAAATAGTATAGTTGAGGCAGAACATTTTAAGTGCCACTAACAAAAATGTTAGAATGCTATGAAGGGTAACTGTTACGTGACAGCAGTAAGGATGGAGTTGAAGAACAGGCATGATCCAAAGGGGCAAAACCAAGCATGTGACTGTCACATCCTGTGCCTGAGTTTCTCTAAAACCACGGGACACAGTGACTGGTTCAGCTCAGCTGAGCACTCTTTCTTAACACCTTGTCAGGTGCACCACACTATTGGACATACATATGAATTTCCCCTCTTTCCTGAAAAAGGAAAGTACTGTTCTTTATGGCATGGATGAGACAATCCTTCAGGCTGAAACCCTGTAGAGGATACCAATATCCCTTATCTTGATAAAGACTGGCTGGTTTTTATTCTCTTGTGCGAATTCCTAAGGAGCATTCTATGGAAAATGTTGCATGTTAGCTGAAGGCAGCATATAATGATTGCAACATAATTGTTACCACTGCTGTTTTAATTTAAAGTTTGTATTTGTTTTGTCCTTCCCTTGCATGTGCTAACAGCATGGTTATATCAGGAATGCGTGTTCCCAAGATGAACAGCTAATTACATAACCTTGACATTGCTGTCCAAATCCCAAATTAAAACAATTCTTCTCACCATAGGGTTATGTTATTTTACATGTAGATCTTTAACTGTTATTACGTTTTTTGCGGTTTCCTCTATCTGAGGTTTAAACAATGAACTATGATGGTGCACTACGAATAGGAATCCTGAGCATAAATGTTACATAGCTTCTTTCTCATTATTTGATGCAGACATGATTTTCTTTTCAACCCCACAAAAACCAGAAACTTTCCTGTACAGCAATACAAATCTTGAAAGCAGATGCACCTGTAGAGACAGTACTATTTCTGTAATGTGTTACTAACAAATCTGAAGGAGTCTTACAAAGAAGGAAGGATCACCAATTTTTATAAAGGTCCTTCAATAACTTCCTAGTTGAAACTGTTAGCATTTAATTTGTAATGTTTGAAATTCAGTCCAACAGTTAGATGTTTACACATCTAAGGATTATGGAAATGCATCCCTCTGAAATTATTCTTAAATTCCTAGTCAGTGAAATGCTATTCATTATCTTACTGATGGCACTTCTTTCAAAAATTCTGCAGAGATTGATTCCATACTAGAATTCTCTGCTATGAGGAACCAACTCCAAATCCAAACATCCCATCAATTTAAAGAATTGTGGATTTAAAGCCTTGCCTGAAAATAGAATTTTAAAGGTTGGGAAAAACTTCTAAGATCATGGAGTCCAACCATTAATAAAAATTCCCTATTAGTCACAAACTGTGCCCCTGAGTGCCATTTCCATGGCTTTTTTTAACACTTCCAGAAATGGTGACTCAATCACTTCCCTGACCAGCCTGTTCTGATGCATCACTACTCATTCAGTGAAGAATTTTTTTTTTTCTAAAAATCAAATTTAAAACTTCCTTGTGAAACCTGAGGACATTTTCTCAGGTCCTGCCTCTTATTACCTTGAAGAAGGGACTGACTCCCACCTTGCTGGACCTCCTTTCAAGTAGTGGTAGAGAAGTTATAGGATCTGTTAGATAGTGGTTTAATTGGTCTTTGATACCATATTTCTCTTCAATCAATTAGTGTATAAAGCTTGGTTGATGTAATCACTTATTAATATTTTAGCTGAAATTAATTGATAAGAATTAATCGTGAAAAAAAGTGTTCTTTTAGAGTGTATCTGTTACTAAGAGAGAACTGAGATGGCACACCCTCCCAAAACAAAAAACTTGTGCATTTAGGATAAAAAATGTTGAGATTGTACTTGGATACTTTGCAGGAAAAGAGAGAAAGTTAAAGATGACAGGATTTTCCCTCAATCCCTGTGTGTCCGAGCAAAGATCCAGTATAAAATAACCTGATATTGGCAATAAAGAAAGAGTAAAACATTTTGTTTGAAGGTGGAGTTATTTATGAAATTCTCATAAATAAAATTACATTAGATGTCTTTGCCTACAGCTCCTTTTTAATACCTAGGGTTGAGGAAATCCCATAATCACTTTATTAATGACAAAATGCTTACTGTATTTCAACAAAATCCTGGTCAGAGTGCCAAACAAAATATACTTGTGCTGTGACTGCAAGTACTTCTATTAATTAGATGTGAAATTTGGAAAAAAAAAATCACTCCTGAAATCCAGGATCACAGTGTTTTTCCAGCAGATGACACTGTACTTTCTCTGGAGAAATACATCCTGATGTGTGTTCATACTCACTTTGACATACAGAGAAAATGAGACATCTATCTTCTTGCTACAGCAAGATTTAAAAAATATTCATCTCCTCCAATATCTCTTCCAGAGACTGCAGTTAGATGTATTGAGGTACTTATGTACTACCTTTCACTTTGATTGATTTGCAACAGGGTTATATACATTCAATGACTGACAATAAGAAAAGCAAAATTTCAGTTTCTGAGATATTTTGTAGTATCTTTAGAGCCTTTACACAGAGACCAGTGGAAACAACTTTAACAAACTGAGTGGTTAGCCAAGTATTACATCTTCACCTACAAATCCAGCTAAGTAAATGATTAAAGCAGGAAGCCCCTACTGAATGGAAGGAAGACTTAAAAAAAAAAAAAAAAACAGGTTCAAATTTGTCATTTCAATTTAAAAAGCTTGAGTTATCAATAATATTCCAGGGTAGCTCTTGGTCTAGACAAAGTTGTCCTAATCCTGTGAGCAGTACTGCAGAATAAATAATAGATAGTAATAAATTATTCTCTCTTCAAACATTGCTTTTCTCATATTTTGGTATCAGACTTGAACTGCACAGAAAGTCCAAGTGCAGGGAGGAAAACTGGGAATTTAACCATTGGTACAAGACAGAGCAACAATAAGACTATATAGTAGATCCTGTTCTCCTATTTTCTTCATATCTACAGATATTCTGGATGTAGAAGCCATGTCAGAGCTGCTGTTCTAAATGCTTGCTAGTCGTGCCTTTCACTTAGATTGTAAATCTTGGGTTGAAAGAAAGTGTAACCATACAACTACATGCTTTCCCATCCAGTGCATGTACAGCAGATTGAGGTCTCTCTTTCTTCTCAGATAAATTCCCTAAACATTCAATGAGCATTCAGTTCTGTAAAACTTATTAACTGATATTAGGCAAATAAGTTTCCACATTTCCTTTGAGACAGGACACACAACAAAAAAGCCCTGCAAACATTCATAAAACATGTTGAGTACTTCCAGTGAAACAGAAAATTATGCAACACTTCTGAGTACTGAAATTCTAGTTGACACTTTAAACTATTTGCAGAATCTAAGCTACATCTTGGAAATCTGAAACTCATGAGAAAGAATCCAGATAGTGTGCCATAAAGGATAAAACACAATTTTGTCTTTTCTCCTAATAGTAATATAAAGTGAAAGCCTATATGAAATGTCAACAATTAAATATCTATACAAACATATGAATTCTTCAACGTCTCTGTAAGTGACTTGAATGGAGGACCTGAAAGTATATTAAGCATAGGAAGTTTAACCAAGTTCCAGATTCTACACCTGAGGCAGGCCAACCATGGATGTATGGACAGAGTGGGGAATGAGAGGCTGTAGAGCAGTGCCATGGAAAGGGCCCTGGGGTCCTGTTTATGGGAAGCTGGATCTGAGTCAGCAGGGCCCTGGCAGCCAGGAGGGCCAACCCTGTCCTGGGGGCATCAGGGACAGCATCACCAGCCAGAAAAGGGAGGGGATTGTCCTGCTCTGCACTGGGGCAGCCTCACCTCCAGTGCTGGGGGCAGTTTTGGGTGCCACAATGTAATAAAAATATAAAAGCGTTAGAGAGTGTCCCCAAGAGAACTACAAAGATGGTGAAGGGTTTAGAGGAGAAGCTGTAAAAGAAGAATCTGTGGTCACCTGGCTTGTTCAGCTTGGAGAATAGGAGACTGAGGGGTGACCTCATTGTGGTCTACACCTTCCTCATAAGGGGCACTGATCTCTTTTCTCTGGTGACCAGAGCAAAAGGAAGAACAAGAAGCTGTGTTAGGGGCAGCTTAGGCCAGATACTGGCCTAAAGGGGCTCAAAGGGGCTCCCCAGGGAAGTGGTCATAGCACCAAGCCTGACAGAGATCAGGAAGGGTTTGGACAATATTATCAGACACTTGCTGTGATTCTTGAGGTGTGCTATGCAGGAAGTTGGACTTGATTTTTACAAGTCCTTTCCAACAAGGGATAAATTCTATTATTCTATGAACAGCTGATGTGTTACACAAGTCTAAAACTTACTCATACTATAAAACTGTGAATATAATTTTTATAGAGATATAACTTTTTTCTTTTTTTCCTTAATTCCTTACATCAATTACCTTGGAATGGAGCAGCAACATCATCCTTTTTATTGCTTAAAAATCTTTCTGCTGAAATATAGTCTTGATCAGACAAGGGCAGCTCCTGATTTAATGTACACATATCTTTCATGAAAACAGTTGTACTTGCTTATAAGTAGTAATGTAGAGCTGTTAAATGGCAATATATTTCCTGAATGCCAGCTCTTTTAGTTGACTGCACACTCCAGATTTGACATTTGCTGTTTTATTAGTCTAGTACTGATGAACGGAAGGAAAAGGTCCCTCCACAAGAGGCTTTATATGAAGCAGTTTATATAAATGAAGGAATAGCTAGGATTAGTTAGACCTTCCATTGACATAATTTTTATTTCTTCTCTAGGGTTATGAAGATGATCTGCAGGTCACATAGCCCTCCTCTACCCCAGAATGTACTAAATTAACTTGCATTACTCAGGATCGTTTTTTATTCAGCATAATCTTCAAAATTTCCTAGGCTGGAAATTTCATAACCATCTTATTAGTACTTAATGATATTACGTTTATGCCATTCCAGTAAAAAGAATCTGCCTTCTCCTTTCATCATCCCCCACAGCCTGTGGCAGACAGCTCCCTTTCCCCAGCTCTCCTTCACACTGAAAATAACTCTTTAGAAGTTATTGTCACTGAATTACTACAACATAAGTTTCCAAGGTCCTTTTTGGTTGCTCATTGCATGACCAGTTAACACAGCTACTAATAAGCTCATTTACTGGTAAAGATAAATTTCTGATGATGATTGGTTAGTTTTTAGGCAGGGTTCTTTAGACTATGGTAGTACTCAGAAAGCTTAATTTTAAAAAGTTGTGAAAGAGGGATCAATTGTTTGCAATGATAATTATTTTATTTGTCAATCCTATGAAAAAAAATTCAACTTTTTCCAACAAAAATTGTTTTAGATTTTTTTAAATTATGTGTTACTGCTTACTACTAATAGATTTTTTTAATATCCAGTAACTGACCTCTGCAGAATTTTGTCTCTTTCATTATGTTACCTGTCAGTAAACTTTAACTGCAATGAATACCATTATCCTAAAGTGTGAAAGAGCACAATTAAAATCACTGAGCATATATTGAAGTACTATCCTGGCTTTCATGTTGGACACATTCCTCAGAAGAATTTTAAAACCCTGGTCATAGATAATGACCTTCAAAGAAAATAGTTGGCACTAAGTATAAAATGTCAGTGACATTGTCATGAAAGATAATATTCTTCATCATATGTGGACCAAAATACAAGACATATTAATATAATTCACTGAATCATGCAACTGCCAGAATTTTGGAAATGTATATATATTCAATGTCTTCTTTCTGTTTGATGTGTTCAAGACTACATGTTTTCAGTTTTCTGGTTCTTAGAATCAGTTTCTTGTGTATCTTTTGCTCATAAATCTTGGTATTCGTAAAAGCACTGTGCAGAACTATTCAGATGAGCGTCACTAGTCTTGACTGTGACTAAGCAGACTAAGATGGCACAGGCCAAAGTACACCAGAAAACAACTAAAAATTTATTTCATCAACCAGATTTTCAGCCTCAAGTGCAATCTTAACAGTAGGGTGGTCCTTGCATATTCTGTAAGTGTTAAGGATTTAGAGCCAGTGCTAATATTCATGGGATTTGTAGGTGAGCATGACTGCACTTGTGAGTGTAGAGAGCAAAAGAAGGTGTTTTCTTTAGTGCATACTAACACTGACCTGCTGGGCAGCATCACTTGTTTGTGTTACTGCTGCTGATACT